>NW_021939546.1:1361573-1610460 GCF_001715985.3 Manacus vitellinus | reverse complement strand
AGGGGCGCAGCTGCCGGTGGGACGCCGAGGGGCGGCTGCGGCTCGTCGCGGTGCTTCCCGCGGGATGCGCATCCACGCAGGACGTGCCCGCATGTGCGGGGGGCGAGTGGCGACAGCGGGGCCGGCCCGGCTGCGGGTCTGGGAGTACAGCGTGCTGCTGGGGAATGTGGCTGGAACAGCGAGCCCCTTTCGAGACCATTGGGGTGGGATCCGACCCGTGTGGGGGCCGCCAGCTGTGCGGCTTTTGTGTGGGGTCAGCTGTGCTTGGTGTTGCAGCACACGCAGATTAAACGGCCCAAGCCAGTCAATAAAGCACATCTTCAGGACAAAACCAGCCCTTCTCAGATAGCCATCTCTGTTTCGTTGAGGCGCGTCTCCTCCCTTCCCCCTGCTCCCCAGTACGTGGCGATACCGACTCCTGCTCCTTTAGGATCCCTGAGCCTGGCACAACAGCTCCTGTCTTGCAGCCTCCATTTCTCCCCCGTCCCCGTTACAAGTGCTGCCAGTGCTCTTAAACAAATACGAATTCAGGCGCAGAAGGCTTGTGACTTGCCCAGCATCCTTTAGGGAAGCTGGTCTGCGGTCACTGGGGGGATGCAGGCTCTACGTGTACTGTACGCCAGCAGCCCGTGGCAGTTTCTCATCTGGACGCTCCCAGTGTGTAAGAGCCATGAGGTAGGTTACTCAGACTTGAAAATGGAGGACGGTAGTGGTAACCAGCCTGTTGTTTGGTGGAATAAGTCTTAGCAGTACTTCCTGTAATGGTGGTGCTGAAAGTGATGTTTACTTGACTTAGCTGCTGGTGCAGAGAGCACTTTGGGGTACCTGCTACTTATAAGTCAGTTACAGCTTTACAAACCCCCCAAAACTAGAGAAGCATATTGGGTTTTTTCAGCATTATGCCTGTCAGCCATGATAGAAAAGGATCATCTTTTCTGCCTCTAAAACTGAAGGTGGGGAATGGCTGTGCCCCCTTGTTCGTGAGAGAGGGCTTAATTTGCAGAAACAATGCTGAGATTTTAAACCCACAGCTCTGAGCTATCAAAAAAGCACTCTCTTCCCAGATGGTGTAGCTAAGTACCTTTCTCTGTGTTGGTTTATTTTCTTCCTTTTTTTATTTCTGTTTTGTTTTGTTTGTTGTTTTTATTGGTGGTAGTGGTTTTTTTTCCCCTCCCCTCTTCCTGCAGGCAAAGGAAACCCCCTTTCTTCAAACTTAGGGTAAAGATTGGTATTATAGAAGGTTAGTGTTGTGTTATTGGCTCTTGATTGTCAAATTAATTCACCAAGTCTTACTCAGAGGCCAGGATCCTATTCATTCTTTGTGCCTTACGATTCCCTATAAGCCTTTTATTGTTAGTTGAAACTGATTTATGAGGTCCTGACCCAGGAATATGCTGCCATGGCTATATTTTCTTTACTATACACAATTTTCTCCTGTGTCTCTAGGCAAGCATTGCATTTATAGTATACTCATACTTCTTATAGTAAACCTGTATCTTGCCTAGTGTGAAAAAACACTTGTCTGTTTTTTGCTGTGTGTTGCACATAATAGCAGGGAATAATAAATAGATGCTGTTATTTGCAATTGTGATTACTTTGATGCAAAGATTCAAAGTTTACGATGGCTAGGTGAGATAATGTGAGGAGAGGAGCAGCATTAAGCTGTCATTTGTTTTGTAAGATCCAGGTATGCACAATAGATATCCATCCCAGTCCTGACATCCTTGAGGGGACAGTAATCTGTCCAGTGTGTTCAGACCTGGAGAAAGAATTCTAAAGCAGCAGTATCAGCAACGGAGAAAGTCTGCACGCTGCCGTCACAGGAAGGTAATTATTAATAGGACCCAACCTGTATAATAACAATGCAAAGAGAGTGAAAGCACTCGGGAAAGATTAACTAGTGTACATTGCACTGACGCATAGCTATACACATGAAATATCGTTCTTGTAATCCAGTTTTTGCTTAGCCCTGTGTGCCTGTTGCCTCAGACAAGCCTCGTTCTCTTGTGTAGCAATACATAAGTGGTGCTACAGGGGTATGACAACTGTGCCTCCTATGTATGGACACTTTTCATGACTGCGTGCTTGGATAGGGAGGAAGCGCTTGCAGCTGTGTGTGTTGTGGCTTGGTGCAGTTTGTTAGAAGTGACTGTATTGAAATTTCCTACATTGAAGTTGGTTCTTTTAAATTCTCTAGGTCTTCCCATTCCTTCTGTGTATTGAGGTCCCATTCAAAGTCTGCTAAAGCCAGTGGGAGTAAGTGGCTTTTGAATCAGGCCCTGTATGACTGCCTGAGTTTCTTTCCCCCGGTGTGTTTTCTTATAGCACCAGCTGCTGTGTCAGGTCCTGCTTTTGTGGTGTACTTGTGAGTTGGCTTGGGATGCCTTACCGGCAGAGTGCTGACTCAGCACATCAGCCCAGGGTCTCCCTTTGCACCTCTAAGAGCTAGAGAAGTGTTTTGATACAGGTACATGAATACTGTGATCACTGAGGATGAATTTGCGTTCTGAGGCTTAAAGCATTTTATCAGTGTGTAGCTGTTCACGGCTGTTTTGCTGAGAAGTTGCTTGAGTCACAAATGGAGGAACATGATAGAACTCAGTAAACAAGTTTCTCAACTGAGTGGAAAAAAAAAGGGAGTTTCAGAGTTAGTATTTTACAAAATAATGAACTCTGAAGGTTTTTAATTTCCTTTCAAAAAAGCAGTCTTTATCTTCCAATTAATTCATAAAGTTGCTGTAGATCCCTAAATATTCATAAAACACAATTAACAGTATTTATGTTATACTGAAATGTTACATATAATAACATGAAGTGTAAAGAACAAAACATGTCAGTTTCTGCTGCTTAAATTTCTCCATTTCTTGCTAGCATTGAAATGAGGCTGCACAGTTCTCCTTTTGTTTTCTTTTTTTTTCTTTCTGTTTTATTTACTAATTTATGTCTCTTGGTGGTGGGAAGATTATATCCTAGCCAACATAAAAATAAAAAGCTATTGATGATTTAAGAAACACGGAAATATTTTTCCGCAGAAACCTTACATTTATATAAAGACTTGTCTGTGCTTTTGCATAACTGACATTTTAAACATTTTTTTTTTCATAACGAGCAGTGAAAAGTCTGTGGACTTCACCATGCAGAGACTTATGTCCATGCTTAGTTTTCCACATATATATAGTTTCATGGGTACACACACATGCATAAGGTTGCAGTAAAGTTGTTTGATCTTGAAAGTGTTTATTGTTGGCCGTGATGTTGAGGTGCTGTGGGCCTACACAGGGCTGAGATATGAAGAAGGTTGTTTGTGAAATACAGTTTTCTAGCAGTTAGCAGCATTATATTTTGTAGAAGAGATTGTAATTAGTTATTCTGTACCTCTCACCTTGAGAACACTTTGAGCTATATTTTTTAAAAGTTTGACTTGCTTGCATTGGGGATGGGTTTGGCTCAAGATCTTTTGGTCTGAGCGAATTGAATGCAATTTTCTTTTAACTGTATAATAAAGAATAGGTACTGATTGCTTGCCAAATGATTTTTCCCCTCAGAGATTCCAAACAAATTTAGGACATAACAAAGCCAGTATTTCTAGTGTTTAACTTCTTGAGAATCATCTTGGGTTTGGCATGTTAAAAAGAAAAGTGCGTCACAAGTCAAGTTGGCACTCACTAATACCATCAGTAGTACTAATTTCCACATTGTTAATTTGAACTGACACTGCTTCAATCTTTCTCTCACCGCAAATTTATTTAATTAAAAGAATTGAAGCTCTTTTCACTTATTTCTGTGTTGCTTTCAGTTGTATTTTTCCAGTCTTGCAAGAACAGGTTCCTCTCCTCCTTCAGGAGATGGATAGGAAGAGAAGCTAAAAGACATTCATGTAGCAGCTGCCAGAGTGTTCAGGGAGATATCTTTGGAAGGAGAAAGTTTGTTTTCTTGGAATCAAGCCAGCAAAATGCCACTTTTGCCCAACACTTGGAAGAAAGCAGTAGCATGGGAAGAAAGTATGGCTGCACCAAGGAGTCATTTGTTGGAACCATTTAAGAAGAAACACCTTCATTTTTCTTCTTCCTCCTCTTCAAGTATAAATCAGGATACAAAAACACATTGTTCGTGTAGCCTCAAAACCAATTTTCCTTCTTTCCCCTTGAGCTCTTTCCTCGGAAGTGATTTGTCCTGAGATTGAAGTAGTTGTGATATTCAAGACTTGAGAAGCAATCATGGTGTAAAATACAGCCACCCTTAGAGGCAGAGGAAAGATAGTTGTTGCTGAGATTTTTTCTTTTCAGAGAGTCTTTTTTAGTTGAAGGTAACTCGGATTAAGAAGCAGAAAAAAATAACCCGGCTGAAAGCATGTGGCAATCAGTAGTGGGTGAGGATAGTATTTGCCTTTATTCATCGTGGTCTTCCATTTTGTATTGTGTGATCAATAGAAGAAGAAATGATCTGGTTCTTGTGATCTGCCTTGCTTCTTGTTAGTGTTAAAAAAAACCACCTCTGTGTATATGGTCTTTTTGTCAAAAGTTAGTCATCTCAGGTGTTCTGTCTTATGAAGGTCTCCTTTGAAGACCACAAAGTTGCAATGGAAGATTTCTCAGACCCAAGGGGTGGGCATAACAGATCATCAGATGCTGTTGTTACCTTTTTCCAATCAAATATCTCTTCAAACTGTTTGCTGTGCATATAAATGTGAAAAAAAAAATTGCACAATTCCCTAACTGGAGTTTTAAAATCTCTCTGTTCACTTGCTCAGGATTTTTCTGTCTAAGTCACATCTCCTGATGATTTCCACTGAATGATTAGACCGTGGATGAGGCCAACTAAATACAGATGTCTGTTGCTTTATTAGATGTCTCACCTGTGACACTCACATGGAGCTTATAAATACAATGAGACCATCTACTGGAGACCAGTGATACTCTAGATGAACCCTGTCCCTGGATTCATTATGTAAAGATACACAGAGAAAGGAAAAAGCCAAACATGAAGGCTCTTTGTAGCCCTTGTGATAAAGCAGGCTCCTACCTGTCCCCATGTAACCTGATGGCTACAAAGCCTCAGCCAAGATGTAGGGTTGTCTTTTTTTCCTCCTTTGAACTTCATTCTTTACAAGTCAGCACTGAGACAAGTTTCTCTATAAAAGGTATTCCTGATTGCCCTTGAGTCCTACAGAAGCCAGGGCTGCCACACCTCTAGTGTTTTCAGGTCTGGCCAGTGCCACAGATACCAACATGATTGCTAGAAACAATGGGGGTTTTTATGTGGACTTTGTTTGAAGCACTTTAGTCTTGCTGTTGTGATTTTTCCAACCTGGGATTATAGCTCTAAGAAGACAATTGTGTATGTGTATATGAATATGAGTTTGAATATTTGTTCTTCAGCTGTTGCAGGATAGGAAGGAAAGGAAACTTACACCCTTTCAGCTGGTGTGACAAGTTGTATAAAAAACACTGATGCCTGCAATTACTCTAGTACAGGCTTGCTGAAGCTGTGTGTGCTAGAGATGGATATATTTTGATATGTGCACATAGAAAGTTGATTTTTTTCATATTTTCTCAATAAAATGTACGGTTCGTTGTTTGTCTCAAATACACTGATTAAATAATCAAGCTTATACAACACTGATTTGTTAATCATTTAAAATGACCTTTCAGTTCAAAAGCTTCCTCTGCTAATATTAATATTTTATACAGAAGTGTTATGTAATAGACATTTTGTTGCCTTTGCAGTCCTGCACAGAGGAACACATTGTTAAGCTGATGTCATTTGGATTGTTCAGTATAAATTTGTTCACTAAACCAATGCAAATGTCAGTGAATAATTAAAAAAGAAGTCCATATTGAATATTTGTAAATGGTAGTTTGTGTACAGATCATGGAAGGGGAGGGTAGGAATTACTTTGGTCTGACAGTGTTTGCATTGAAACTTGAGTGAGAAGTGTTAGAGGTAGCTTGCTTTGTTTCCAAGCACCACTATGGTTACACACTTTCCACATGCATTAGCAATTGCCTTCATCAAAGATGCTCAGAGGAACCAGACTTCACGGTTAATCTGACTGGTGTTTAAAAATACAAACTGAGAAGTCTACGTACAGGGTTCCTCTCAATGGCTGCCATCCAGAAACTTTTATGTACTTGTTTTCTGACTAATTAAATTAAGAAATAAAGCGTAATGTACCTAGCTTAGAAGAGGAACTAACAAAAGGGAAATGAAACTTTGCACTTGAGTTTTTAAAGTAATGTTTGCCATTTTATAACCCTTAGTAAATTTCTTCACAGTTTTACCTCCTTGGCAAGGGAAGACTGGCTTGATAGTTCTGCTCCTCTCCTTTCCTATCCTGACAACAAATCTGTAGGCTCTGCAAAAAAGGAAGCAGAGGAATGCGGAGACATAAATGCTTGTTGGTGCTGCAGAAAATGTGAGTTTAATCAGTGCTGGTGTTCCAATGGAAAGTAGATAAGAAAGTATCTAACAGAAGAATAATAGAGGAAAAGTGGCTCTTGGAAAAAGGAGTGGACTGAGTGAGAGACAAAATAGTATAAATAATAAATCAGGAAGATGAAAAATACACTGGTTTGGACAAGATTCTATTTCCAGTGTTTAAAATCTGTGTTTACACTATGTTTATTTTTAATGTAAGTTGATTTAGGATGTACCTAGATTTAAAGGTGAATTTAAGAGTGTCTTTATTGTCATTGATCAGTTTAACCCAACCAGATTTTAAAGAAAGAAACACTAGGGCCAGAGTTACAGGAGAACAAAGATAGTAAAGCCTGAAAATAAAAACATGAGAGGCATGCAAAAATACAAAAGAAAATAGTAACAGTGTGGCAAAGAAAAGGAGATAATAAAATTGTTGAGGTAAATGTGAGAAAATGTAAAAATCATAAAGCATGAGGTTCTGTATACTGTTCTGCACGTGGAAGGTGTATGAACTCTGTTTGTTTGACTGAGAGCGTCTCATCCTAGAAACGCCGCTTTCATGCTCAGAGTGGAATGGCCAAGTTCTCCCAGTTTGCACTCAGTTTGAAAGCCCGTTGCAAAATAATGCAGACCCCTGTGTTCATTACAGCAAATGTGATGGGTACCTAAAGCTTATGGGTTGAATTGGTATAAGCCTGGTTTTGACTTTCGGTGCCTGATTTGTATTGTAAAATTGTGGTCTGTCCATGTGACAGTGGCCCAGAGCAGCCTGGGCACAACCAGCGTGCAGCTGGTCAGTGCAAGGAGCAGAGTGCTGCTCCTCTGCTCTTTTGTGAATGAAGAGAGGATGACGGCCTTCTACACTCTGATAGCTGCTGATTTCTGTCACCTCATCCGTGTTAAGACCTCTTCAGTGTCTCATTATTTACCTGCCTGCTGTCTGAACTTGTAAGATCTTAGATCTGGCTTGCTGTCTGCTAAAGAATGTAATACCAGAGCTACCAGCAGCAGCCCCTTCTCTTATTGCCTGTGGGTCAAACACCAAGTTATGTGTAGAAGTTTTGCTTCCTTGACCAGCAAGGTTTGATTTGTTGATGTCTTGGTTATATTCCTGCCTTCTGCAGCAGAAGAGAGGAAGCAGGGAGAAGTTTGCACACAGCTCCTGAAGAGGAGGTGGCTGCAAAGAGAAGGAAGGAATTACGGGGAGCTCCTGAAATAGAGGGGGTGTTGGGTGTCATGTGAAAAGCTGCAGTGAGGCTGTAGAGTGGGCAATGAACTCGGCAGATCCTGTAGGCTCCTCTGGAGTAGGAGCAATGCCTAAGGTGCTTTCCAAAGGGACTGTAGTTTCAAGACCAGCTGGAGCAAATTTGAGCTTGTGCTACTGTTGAAAGTGGAAGTTCAGCTTTGGGCAAGACACTTCTCGCAGGCACACACCAGGGGAGAGAGTGGGAATGTTAAGTACCAGGGTGGCCACAGATCAGCTTCAGCTGACTGCAAAACTTCACTCAGAGATAGCAACAAAATCTGACATTTATCTGGTTAGGTTACTTTTGACAATACTTCTACAGTAGATTTCTGTGCTGAGGTTTTTCTTCTCTCTTGATGGCATGACACTTTTCCTGTGTGGTGGTTTGTTGTTTTTCTTATGGAGTAGCAAAGGAGGAAGATGGTGTTTTAACTGAAGTGATTGTCAAATGTCTGCTGTTGTCTAGGTATTTGGAGATACATGTAGAATACTCAATTGTGCTGAAATTAAACCTCTAATGACTGGAACTGCTTCACTTATTTAATTAGCTGAGGTTGTTTTTGTTTTTTCCCCCCCAAATCTCTACTTCTCCAAAATGCTGTGATTTCCATTCTTCTTCTTTCTTTACAGAATTCATAATAATTTGCTCTAAGTGCATGGTTTGTTTTTTTTCACTCTGTTAGCAATGGTTGTTTCTCTGTTAAATGCAATCCCTGTTAAATGCATCAGAAGTATTGTTTTCCTTAGTGGAAAAGATGTTTGATCAAGTGACTGTGCAAATGAAGGCAGCCTCATGTAGGCTACAGTATATAGGACGTGGCATTTGGAGGTTGCACGTGTTAGGCCTGAAGTGCCAAGTGCCTGGCTGTGATTCAGATAAAACTGGCACTGGTTTATGCCAACACCCCAGTGTGAATGGGGTTTAAGTCTTTCCCTATACTGTAGGGCCCTGAAAGAAAAGTATTGAAGGGAACGAGTGCCAAAGGGTACTAGGTTTAAATAAGGAGCACATGTATCACTCCTCTTTTATCTCCTTCATACCCACTGTTCCACATACTGACTAGACCAGTGTGTGTTTTTGTGTATTCTTGTATCAGAGCAGAGGTTCCCGTAAGAAAGATATTGCTTTGTTTTAATAAATTGAGGGAGAGGGAGGTGAAAGAAGTAGCATAAAGTGAGAATATGTCAAATGGGATTGGGAACAAAATCCATGAGAATTTTTGTGGCAAGAATTGCGGGGGAGACTCCCTCACTGGTCTTGGCTAGGATTTATGTAAGAATTTCTGCTTTAGGCTGGTTTTTGGTTTGGTTTTTGTTTTGTTTTGTTTTGTTTTAGACCAAAATTTTATAAGTGTTTTGTCATTTATTTCCCTCCATCTCCACCAGGTGTGATCCATCCCGTGTGCTCAGCCTACTCTGGGAGGGGAAGGGTGGTAGTGTTGGACCTCAGCAGTCTTTCAGATTGTGACTCCTCTTGAAGACAAGCTGTCCTGTTCATCCATGCCTTACCAAGTGTGATGGTGGTGCTGTTTAGCCTCTCCTGACACCTTTTCTTAATGCTGATACATTGTCAAAAAACACGGCCCTCCTACTTTGGAAGTGGGAATGCCTTTGACTTGTTTTCAGAAACTGTTTGTTGCCTTTGGGGTGGCTGCTGAGGAGGGACTGGAAGGTGTAGTCAGCTTTGTTTAGGCCCTTACTAGGTAGGTCTCTGACCTTGTGAAAAAAAAGCTGTAGGAAAAGGCAAGGTGAATGGCCCTGTGGCTATGAGAGCATAAGTAACATCCAGAGGTCTGTTCTGAAGCTGACTTGCAACGGACTGGAAATTATCTAGTCACAGCTTTTTTCCTCCAAGTATTTAAAAACCAACAGTCTCTGAAAACTCCAGTTTTGGTCATGAATGCTGCATAAAGGGATTTACTTCTCCTGAGACCACTTGACCACCCCGACCCTTTTGAAGAAGAAAATTCTATAAGAGGCATATTTTATTTGAGGATTTGACAGTATCTTCCCCATCCTGGGTCTCCACTGCTAAGAAGAAACCTGGAACAGCAGGTTCCTGCTGACCTTTAAAATGCTCTCAGTGGAAAGCCTGACACGGGGTTTGTTCCTGTGCGCTTCTAAGTGCCAATGGGTGCCAGCCCTGAAAAAGCTTCAGAAAAAATTTAAGAGTGAGATGTATGTGGAGGAGGTTGGTTTTTGTTATTTGCTGCAGTGATTAGGGAGCAGCTCGGGTGGGTGAGTGCACTGCACTTGGTGCTGGGCGCAGACCTGCGCTCTGCTGCGGCTGCTGCTGGGCTGGGGGCTGAAGCAGGGGATGCAGCTGGTTGTCCCTGCCTTTGAGCCTTGGCTGTGGAGCATCCTCCACACTGGGGGCTGCCTCTGTACCTGTACCGTGTACCTGGGGCTTGCTAGCCTTGCAGTGAGCACCTGCTGTGCTTGTGTTTGCACCCTGGCACAGCGTGCTGTGATTGGCGGTGCTTGGAAGGCCTTGGGGTGCAGCCAGGGCAGGAGAGACACAAGAAGGGCAGCAAGGCAGCTGGCTGTGCACCAAGAGTCCTGTAGCATCCTGCCTGTTGCTAGGGGACTCGTTTTGGATATGGAGCAGATTTGGTTTACATAGCAGCTTTCCCTGTGTTTGTTGATTGGAGGCAATTACTGTAAAATACTTGATTTATAACAAGGTGTACTTAATAAGCAACAAACTAAAATAAATATTCATGAATTACCTGCTGGAGGCTGGCTGTTCATTTTGCTGAGTTGTCACTTTCCATCTGCGGGCTCTGCAGAGCTCTGGAGCCTCTGGATGTCTGGAGGTGGAGGCAGCCATGCTGGGTCTTGGCTGGTGGAAGTTTTGGGCTGAAGAGGGAGGGGCAGAATTCCATTCCTTTTCTGTTTTGTTCATCCTGGAGGATAGAGGTGTTTTCCTGAGGTTTTTCCAAGCAGCTCATTGACTCAAGATGGTCTGCTTGCCTGACGTGCTGCTGTAATGCAGCACTTCAAGTGTGATCAAAGTGGTTGTGTGTAGCACATACAGGGTGCAGCTACCACATCATTGGGTTCGGGTCTGGCTTTTGTGGTGGTATAGGGAAGTGATGATGTAGAAATAGCAGTGTTCTTGGTTAAGTTAGGATAAGCCGATATGTTTGAGAAAATATGTGGGAAATGACAAATTGCTGGTTTGGGATCTATGCTCTTCAAGAACAGGACAACTCATTTAGAGTAGTTCTGAAATTATTAAAATAGGGATGTGTTAAGTCTTCCCCAGAGATGAAGTGCTGTCAGCAGAAGTATGACTAACATTCGCTTCTGTGTTGCAGAATGGCATTCTTCTGACACCCTGCTACCATAAATACTTTATCTGGCCAGTTTTACTAACAGCAGTTTGTTTTTATACAGGAAGAGTCTCTGGTGCTTGTCAAAATGAGAGAGTGACCTTCAGAGCCTGGCTTGGTATTCCTGTCACTGGAGCCTTCAGGAGCCAGCACTCAGCCCAGCTGAAGCCAGAGGAGGAAGGTGGAGAAGCACAGCCTGATCAGGTACTGAGCTAGTAATGGCAAAAGTTGTCTGATGCCAAGCTGAAGTTATGGATGATCATTAGTTATAAAAATAGTTCCTTAAAGGTCTTGCTAACGTGTGATGCAATAGTGGCCCAGTAAGGACAACCACATCATCTGTGGGCCTAGCATGGGTGCATATTATACGTCCGAGTTCTGTAACAGATCTGAGGTAAACATAAAGAAATGTTTTCTGGGGTATTTGATTTACACATCTAATGTGCAGTACACCTCAGTACGTGTTTGCAAACACCTATTTTTAGGCTTCATGTGAGTTGGAAAGAATGGACTAGGAATGCTCTTAAAAAATGTTTGAATGTTGAAGAGCAATTGAGGGGAAAGACTTTTTTTCCTCAGCTTTATTCTTTCTTCTAGTAGGGAGACTTAAGCGCCAGCTTTTGAGGAGCACAATGTTATGTGGGAACCGTGGAGCACAGAGAGATATCAGCCCTCATGGGTTTTAGACAGAACTGACTGTCAGCTTGCTAACAGTGTTTTTATTTGTTGAGATTTCTATAACTGTCCATGGAAATTGGTATTTATTCTTGCATTCATATCTTTCATATTGTCATACTTGAGAAGATTTAGTTTGGCTCATCTTGTATGAAGACAGAGAAGTTAAAGGTTTTGATTTATTGTATTTGATTTGTTTTTGTGTTTTTTTTTTTTCTTATGTAACTTTATCTTCCAGTTTATATGGAGCTTCTGCTCTGAGGACCATGTTCTGAAGATATTTTGCATATTTTTATGTACCCTTAGAAATCCCTTAAGAACCGGGTTACTGCTTATGTGGACTTGGGTTGGCAGTGGCATGCAATTCACTTTTAGAGGGAAGAATTCTTTGAAGAGTTAGTATTTCTTTACCTTGAGTGATACTTTCTCTCCAGAAATACCCGCATCTGTGCTTAGACTGTCTGAATTTATTAGTCACATTTTTGTTATTTTTTTATTTACTGGCCCAAGTGGAAGCAGTGAGGATTTGTTTAAATAGTCTGTTAAGAAAATTATTCCTAATGTTCTAGAGGTAATTTCCATCTCTATCTGACTATATCTTTCTTTGTGTGGTTAAAAAAAGGGAGTCTTTTTCTAGCAGGCATTGGGAATACTTCACTTTTTTTTTTTTTTGTCTTGGGAAATAAGAACCAGCATTTATTTGATTCAACAACCAGCTTCCTGCTTCCCAAGGAAGAGATAGTGGCTCATTTGCCTGCAAACATCCCTCCTGTGGAGAGTCTTTGTTGGGGAGTTAGAGGAAAGCTAGCAGCTACTAGTGAAATAGCTGCATAGCAGGATGAAGAGGGATTATTGAAGCATTACTAGGAAATTCATGGCTGTGTGCAAGACCTTATGTACTCTACAGACAAGCTGACCTAAATTCTGCAGCCAGGCCTTACTGGTTTCTGTGTTGATGTGATGTGGCGGGCTGGATAACCTGCTGCAGATCTGGGGTTTAAAAAAACAAAGGGAGGGAGTACAAAAAAGACTGATATTTGAGTGGAAACACAGACAAGCACATCTTTAGAAGTGTACTGAATCTGTCTTAAATTTTCTTGTTGTTTTCTAACCTCCACTTCTCTATTCTTAGTATTGAGTACTTCTCATGTAGTCAGGATGAGTCTGTATTATAAGGATGCTCATTAGGAAGAGTGGAAAAGTTGTTTACTGGATGGAGAATACATGGATGATTTTGCTTATAAGAGGCTTTTACAGATGGTTTGGAGTTGAGGTAGGTTTTAGCAAAGAAATGGTGCTAAGCATCTTATCAGTAGTGAAATAGTTAACACAACTGACACTTTATCTCTTGGGGGGAATAGCATTAGTATCTACTTGACATAAATGGAATGGCTTACACTTATGTTTTCAGGCAACGTTTGTTTCTCAAGATTATACATTACACAAAACATGAGACAAAAATCCACATAGAAAACAAAATGTCACCTCTATCAAAGTAAAGTTGGTCAGTCTGACCTGCTGCAGTGTTTTCTTGCTGTTACTTCTTGTAGAAGTGTTGTGACTTTGCAGTTTAGTTTCTGCTGGCACTAACGTGGTGTGATGGCAGTTACTGCTTCCTCTCTTCTTCTGCAGATGTAAGCTCGATTGATGCAATGCTCTCCTTTGCTTTCACACTTACCACCTGCATGCTTTCATTACCTGATCTCACCACTTCCTCCAGAGGTGCCTCTATGGGTACAAGAGGAATTTTTTAGCTGGTGCTGCTTAAACCAGGTCCTGTGAAAGAAACTTACACAGGCAGAAGAATTTTGCAACCACTAGAAGGGCTTCTGCAGTAGGGTTTTTGCTGGCATAGTTGGGAAGCAAGAAAAAAATATTGGCTGATACAGTTAAATGAACAAAATGTTAAAGTATAGCTAGGGGCTTTCCTGTGCTAGTGTTCTGGTCTGGTTACTGTGATGGAGTGTGTGTGTATATTTGTGTCTGAAAACCTCTTTTTGTGGGAGAATAAGCTTTAAGCTCTTTTGAATTTTTTTAGAGGAATTTCTGCAGCTGCAGCATCCTCAAGTGCCAGGGGAAAGAGTGATATCCTAAAACATTGCTGACTTATTTTAGATCATGTTTCACTTGATGTGCTTTTGATTTGTTTTAAGAACAACTTGTTTGTATAAGCTATTTGTTTACTATATGCACATAATAAGCAGCAGTGCTGACCCTTCTTCTGGAAGCAGGAATGAAGGGACCCAAGGAAGGGTGAATTTGCTTAGTTATTTTGTGTCCTGCCTTAATGGCATTCTGGCATGTAATTCCTCCGTGCGATATAAGAGGTAGGCAAATCTGATGGATTTAATTGCTGTATATCAGCTCTCCATGAGTTAATGACGGAAATATATTGTTACCAAAGTCAATATTAGGAGGTAACCTGTCAGCTTGCTCTGATCTGTTCATGGAGTGAGTGCCAGGTATAGCTTGTGCTGATGGTCCTTTGTATTTTGTGTGTTTAAGCTGTGTGAGCTTGTGGCACAGGGTGAGACCTGGTGTAACTCACTTATGAAAATCAATTTTTGACAATGGCTACCAAAGGGCAGACAAAAGGTGGATATCCTGAAGAGCCGTGTGTTTTAAAGTGTCCCCCAGCTCCTGGGCTGGGGTGTGAAGGTTCCAGATGTGTTCAAAGGGTAGACCTTCCTTGGTGTTTATGCACAGATAACTTCTAATCCAATACTGAGGCATGCTCCTGCCGTGTTTAGGGGCTCCCTGCAGCTCTGCCTACTCACATATCGACTTGTGCTGATGCTGCTGTCAGACGTGGTTGGCAAAGGGCTCACAAGGGCTGAGGGAGGGAGGGCAGGGCTGCCCCTCACAGGCTCCATCCATCTCTCCAACCAACACAATGTCTGCTGTGTGCCATAAGGGAGCCAGAAGACTCTCCAGGGACTGTGACCAGCAGAGGAAGCACCAAGTGCTGTCCCTGTTGCCCCACTTCCAGGAGCAGGTATGGTGAGGGGAGTGGAGGGCAAGGGCTGTTTCCCCTCTGTGTGTCTTCAAAATCAGAAGCAGAAATTAGAAGTTTATTAACTGACAAATAAATTAAATTGATTTGAATTTCCTCCAAAATGATAAACTGCTTTTTGATTGCAACAGTGTATTGCCAAGGCCACCTCAAGGCAAAAGCAACGTTTTCCTTAGGTGTAGATATAGATGTCATTTTGACTGCTTCTTTGCAATGAAAAGAACTTTTGTGTATCTTGCTCCAGTGTTACAATTTTCATGTCAGGTTATCTTTTCTTTCTTCCTGCCCTCCCAGTAGAATTTTCAATGTTATCCTTAGTTACAGAAACTGGAAAATAGCCCTACTTTGATGTCCTTTTCAGTGTTTTTGCTCTCATATTTCTTTGCCTAGACAGGAGAGTCGTCCATTACTGATAGCAAAAGACAGTCCCCACAGCCATGTGTCAGTGAGCTGAGCTGCTTCCAGCCAGCTTGTCCTTCTGCGAGCCTGAACCCCGCCTGGCCGCGGGCGGCGGCACCAGCGCGGGGGAGGAAGGAGACGGCGCTCACGGGTGTTTGTCGGCGAACTTGCTGTTGCAGAGAAAAATCTGAGCAGGGTCAAAAGGCAGCAGTGCTCTCTTCAAACCTTCAGTGGAGTAATGCCTCGTTGACTGTTTTCATGTGTATAGACCTGTTTCCTACTGGATGTGTATCGAGTTCGGTAGGCAGCAGTAATCTTAGCCGTGTGTTTTGACACAATATGATGTTGTTTTGAAATATCTGCCTGCTCTCAGTTATTGTCTGGAATCTGAGGAGGTGTCTTTTGGATAGATGGGAAGAGATTCATCACATTGCTCCCTCCAGCTTCATCCACTGTATTTGGTAGGTGGTATTCTCTTGGATAAGGGAGCACCATCACAGAGTGCATGCTCTCTTGGAGGCTGACTATGAACACTGGAGCCCTAAATCAGCATGGTGAGGTTCAGCATCAAAGAGTAAGGTCTGTCTGTCCTTCTCTGTACCTAATTTGTTTTCAGAGAGAGGTGAAACACTTCCAACAACTGAGAAACCACAGAAGAGATTGGGCTGGGGAAAAGTTGGCCTTTCCAACACCTAACAAGTTGTCTAGTAATGCTGTATTTGCACTTGATGGTAAAAAGGACATACTGTAAGATATTGGTGACATTATTGCCTGGCACCTCAGACAGTAACAATGGGGGAGAGAGATTTGCAAGGGAAAAAAATGAACAAACTGTTCTTTGTTGCTCAATTATTTTAGTGCTGCTGTGGTTTGGCTGTAGTATTGTGTTACTCTGTCCACAACTTTTCGTGGGCCTCTTTTAGAAAAATTTTAAATTTAAATAAATAATACATTTCTCTAGTTTTATTTATTATTTCACGTCCTAGAATATGCTTGCAGTTATAATAACATTCCACTGCCTCCAGTGACTGGATATATAAAATTCTGGCATTTGTTGCAGCAGTGTTGAGCAATGAACTCCAAACTTTGTGCTTATCTGACTATGCATTTCATGCATTTTGGTCAGTGTATTATTGGAAACATGGAATGGTCTTCTGTGCATAATTAGAATTGTTTTAATCAATAAGGCATAAGTCTCTTTTCCATTCCATTAACTCTTATGTTCTGCAGGAGCCGGGAAAAAAAATGATTTTTTTTTTCTGCTTATAAACCGATTCTGCTACCTTTTGAAATAAAATGTTTTTTTCAGGCAGACTGCAAAATAATTTTTATGGGCAGTTCAAGTAATTATGTAAGGAATTTAGTGATTGTTAACATTACTGATGTTTGAAAC
Organism: Manacus vitellinus; assembly: GCF_001715985.3. Classification (NCBI taxonomy): domain Eukaryota; kingdom Metazoa; phylum Chordata; class Aves; order Passeriformes; family Pipridae; genus Manacus; species Manacus vitellinus. Next base: position 1,593,979 of record NW_021939546.1, on the reverse strand, counting down.
GCTGGGGGGGGAATAAAATTCCATGAGAAGAAATTTTGTAAAAAAAGGAAAACCCTGTACAGCCCCTTCCCTCCTACGCCATCATGTGCTGTTTTGAAGTTCTGCGGTAGTTAGGAGAGCACTGCCCAGGTTTGGGTTTTTTCTGTTTCAGTCTTTCCGATGGAGGAAGCATTGTGGTTTGAGGCTTTAGAGGCAAAGCTCAACTGCCATCCCACCCCCCCAACCAGATTGCTGTTGGCACCAGAGCTGCACTCTGGGGTCCAGCTGTTCAGTTTGCAGTTGGATGTGGCAGCCCCACATGCTTTGCCTTTCTGGCAGGTTGTATGTTGTGGTGACTTGCTGCCTCCCGTGATGCTGGGCTGGGATGCTGGTAGTGCTGCCAAAGGTTGGGAGCAAGCAGGCATTCCTGTGGCATGGATGAGATGGAGAGGGCTGTTGAAATAAGGGTGTTAGATGGGTTTTTCTTTAGATGCAAGAAGGAATGGGCTGTGATAGAACTAGGCAATCCCCTGTCAAGACACCACCTTTTGGTTAATGAGTAATGGCTGTTTTTTCCCAAGTCTCTGTGCTCCCTAGTCCCTGGGCAGCAGCTAATTGGTGGTGACTTGCAGTCAAGTCCACAGGAATGCCAGTTTTTCCCTTTCAGCTGAGGGAATGGGATGGGAAGCTGCAGGTAAGCTCTGCAGGATCTGGATGAATATCTGGGAAGACAGAGGTGGGCGGTGATGAAGCAGGGAGGTATGAGAAGGGAGAGCATGGAGCATAAAGCACAACTAATCTTATAGGAGTATATTGGCCTACTCCTCTGGATTGTGCTGTCCTGGTATGTGTGTTTAGACTGAAATAATATGTGATAACTGGCTGTTAACTTGTTAAAATAATCAGGTTGCCAAGAACTCCATTATCTTGTTAAGCTTCATTTCAGATTTATTGCATATTTTTTCATCTTTAATGAAGCTAATTCAAGGTATGCAAACCCTGCTGTAGTTCCACTCCCTGCAGCTTATGTAAATTTTCTTTGCATTTGGTTTTGCACCCCTACTCTGTCTCATTTAGGATTCAGTCTGAAGGCAACAACTGGGAAACTTTCTTTCACTAAAAGAGTATGTCTAGGATATAGGGGATGGGAAAAGGAGAATTGGAGCTCTCATCCATAAATATTTACCAAATTTTGTTTCAATATCCACTTCTGTCTTTCTTAGAATAGTTGGAGCTATGCCAACCTAAAAAGCCCCAAACCTGCTTTGCTTTGACTTTTAGCTAGATCCTTATGTGTAATACTCTAATGAGGGGCAGAGCTACATCTGTTTTCCTTTTCTGTTGTATAGCACTTACATACATTGGTAGTGGAACTTGGGTGATTTTTTTTTATTTTTTTTTGCAGTGTCATTGAGTTTCTTTTGCTTGTGTGGGTTGTTCAAATAGCTGTGGGAAGATGAATGCTTGAAATAGAAAAATATGATGAGGCAAGGGCTGTCAAGTATTATGCATCAGTTCTGTACTTTGCATGCTGAGGCCCTGACCTACTTGAGGCCTCTAGGTACTTCTGCAGTGTAAGTGTTTAGCAATGATAAACTGCAATGTCTGGCAGAGGGATTCAGTGTGCAAGAAGGACACCTGAAAAAACAACCTTTAATCCTTTCCCTGAAATGAGCTGGTTTCAAGGTTTCTGTTCTTTCAGAGGAGTTGGACAGGGTGCTTCCATTCAGAGTATGCTGGTATGATATTCAGTGGTCAGCACCTTAATACTTGTCAACAAAGTAATATTGATAGAGCTGAGTTACTGGACTTTTTTTTTCTGTGCGTGTGTGCTGCATTAATTCTTTGACTGTATATATTTTTTTCCTCTCAGAAGTAATCAATATACCATGAAAAGCCCTAGTCACCAATAACATCTGTAAACAGCAAAAAAGGGCAGACAACCAGAAAGCCCCTAGATAGTCCCTAAACAATAACAACAAAATGAGCTATAGTGTAGTTGAGGAGAGAGCTGCTTGTAGCCAAGGGCACTTGCTAAGAGGAATGGGTTATGAAAGCCCACAATTTATCTTTGATTTTTGAGTGAAAGCAAATATAGTTGTGTTCTCCAAATAAATGCTTGGTGTAGTCATAGTACTTATTGTTCCATATGATATTAAATGGCTTATTAATAGTAATAGCTTCACAGCTTGTCACAAAGCCTTGAATTTTATTCTTGGCTTTCTAGATAGTCTGATTACAGATGATGGAACTTGACAGGCTGAAAGGGTCATGGCATTTTAGAAAAAGTTTCTGTAAGAAAATATCTCAAGGACCTTATAGAATTGGAGGTGTCCCCAAGATAAGCTGTTACGGATTGATCTGAGGCCAGGGAAATGAGTGTTTCGTGCTTACTAAATGCACCAAGCATGAATAGGTGTGTGTAGGGTTAAAAGGCTGTGTGGATCAGCGCTGGTTGAAAATGTTTTCTGAAGTTCTAGTGGGTAAAGTGGAGTTACTGATGTTTCTTGACATCTTTTCTGCAATGTCATCTACCATATTAACAGCATATTTAGGGGATGGGCTCGTTTTCATTCAGTACAACTGGAGGGCACATAAGGAGTGTGCGTCTTGTTTTCAAAGCAGTCATAGGCCAGTCCTCAGGAGCTGACTCACTGCTATTTTGTAAGCACGGTTTGCCTTCCTTTCATGTGGTTCTGCATTTTTCCATTTCATGGTCCATGGTAATTTAGATCTTAAGAGTGCTGGTGTCTAAAAGCCTGCTTCCTAGAGTAGTACCTTATCCCCGTGTATGTGGGGTGTACTTGGCCTAATTTAATACTAACAAAAATAATTTTTGGTTGTTTCATTTATTTCCGGTTGGGTCTTCATCAAATTATGTTACAAAGGCACTTTCCCTGCAGCTAACATGTTAATTAATAAACGTGTGTTAATGATTTTGGGGTTATTGTATTTACTCTTAGTTATTGTTACACTGTCTCACTTGTATGGGCTCATTTTCAAATTTTCCTGCGCAATATTTAAGACTTCCCTGAATTTCAGATTGTCTTGTTCTACTTGCATTTTAACTGAGCTTTGCTATTGGGATGTCATGGTAGGGTGAGACTGGTAAAAATGGGCCACTAGAAAGAATCAAAGGGAAGACCATGGCTCCATACAATTTGAGCACTGGAATTTCTAGTGTGTAGCACACCTTGTGGATAACATTGGATTCTATTATTGACTTCTAAAATCTCTAAAATTCTTTCTCACACCTTAGTAACACTTTATTCATGGTGGATCAGGTATTTTCCTGTGATTGATAGTAATTTTCTATTACTTCCTTTTACTTGGCTCAATGAAATTTTTTAATTTTTTTTTTATACTGGCATCTTATGAGGAAGTAAGGTGCCAGAAATCTTCAGTGCTGTCAGCGTTTTTATTTTCTAACAAAAAGCTTTTCTGAAAATAATGGTGCACCAATGTGTCCAAAAGGTCTGTGATTTTTTTTTTTTAATAGCTTTGCTAGGTAAAAGCTGGAAGATCAGATTGTTTTAATTGATGTTTTTGCAAAATGTGTGTGGCTGGAAAACTGACAATAGTCATGTGAATTTCATGTTACTTCTGCATGATTAAAATGAACAGCAGCACTGTGGACTGCCACTAGAAATACTTCCAGAAAAACCATACAAGAGAGACTAGGGGAGATGACCCAGCAGAGGCTTCTTTTTTCTCCTCCTCCTATTCCATGGTAGCTCCAAGGCTGAACATGTGAAGGGGAAAAATGTTCCATTCTTATGGAAAAAGGGTGGAGTGATACCAGTTTTTCTGATAGTAGCCAGGAGGCTGTGTAGAGGAGAGAAACAGTAGGAAGCTTTTTGTTTCCTGGGTGGAGTTTCACATTTGACACTGGTAAGTGGGAGCATGATAGGAAGGCAGCACCTTCCCTGTGAGCTGCTGGACTTCAGCCTGGGTGTTCCTGCAGGAAACTCCATCCTCTCCTATCTCTGTCTGGTACGTTTTCTGAGTCTTGATGTCGTCTTGTTACTGCTGGCAAAAAGTTACGTGTGGGAGGTATGCAAATGTGTTGCAATGTTCTGATATAATTTTAGCACAGGAAAAGAGCAAGCTCTGTACATAGGTATCACCCACTGAGCTCAGTCTTGCAGCTTAGTTTATTTAGTAGAGCTTTTAAACTTTGAAAAGAGGTTTTCATGGATGTGGGGTGTAGGATCAAGTTCATAATTTTGTAAGCTTAAAAGATAACTCCTATCAAGCCATGATTCTATAAAACTAAATTCCTTTACCGACAGTAGGAACTATCTGAATGAGCGTAAAAGAATTGTATTGTTTAATGGCATGATTATTGAGAATTTCTGATGATGTAAATTCTCTTATTGCTTGCAGCATATACTGTCACTGGAAGAATACTGGCTTTGAAATGAATAACTGAGAGGGACTTTAACTTCTCTTGTTCCTCTCAGTGTAAAATTCTACATACTGTTTTGCCTTTTCTCTCTTCTTTTTTTGTGCGTGTGTGTGATCTTTCTTTCCAGGTTTAATGGAAATTTGATCTTTTTGTGGGAGAGAGGAATGAATGTACGAAAATCCTTTTTCATATGCAGGGTTAAGTATTGCACTCAGGAGGGTAATGTTCCGGTGGAATTTCAGTCTTTCCATAACAATTTAGACTTTGGTAAAGCAAGTGGATGAGTCATTGCAGGGATTTGATGGCTGAAAAGATTGATTAATAATTAATTGAAAAACAAGATGCCCTCTCCTCTGTCCTAGCTTTCAGCCATTCAAAAGATCATCAGATTCCCACATGTAGTTTAACATTTGAGTACTATGGACATGTTTGTTTTGATGTCTTTCCCTGAACTGCAAATGTTGTTTTTTCTTTGCTTTTGCTTACAGATTGTTTATAGAGATATAAATGTCAAATTAGGTTCGAGTGTTTTGATGAGGTTACAGCACTTTGAAGGAGCCAAATGTTCCCATTATTTTGATGTCTTAGGGTTATACTTGCTTCATAACCTTTTTGAGGTGCACTGGTATACTAGCTGCTTCATGGGTAATGCCATTCCTGATTTTCAGTGTTTCAGTGCTCTTGCATAAAGGTTTGTTTGCTTTTCTTCAATAGGCGTTTGTCAGTCAAGGACTTGTATTTCTGCATGTTTGCCTTTGAGCTGGGTGTCGAATGGGAAGCCCTAGGTCCACGGTGCTTTTCTGCCTTTATGCTGGGATAGTGGTAAAAGTGAAGAATGCTGCAGACTGCAGTGTGACCCTGAAGGGATGACTCCAAATGGGCCCTTTGAATCCAGTTTAATTAGCATAAATATTCTCTGTTTGAGGAGTGTTTCAACAGCAGTAGGTCAGAGATGCAGGGTCAATCAAAACCAATTCATGAAAGGCACAGAAGCTTCAGCAGCCTTTTGAAATCCTTTAAGGTGTAAATTGATACTGACCGAGTGCTCCTGACTGGGGCAGGTCTTTGAGACAAGGTAGATCTTGCCATTCTGATCCTAGAAGAGGTAATAAACTGAGTTTGTCTTTTTTCTTAATTAAAAGCAGCTATGTGCAGTCCTGGGCATTTTTGGTACTGAATCTCGACTGTTTAGTGCATGATGAACATGCATCAAGGCATTTGTTTGCTGACAGTGTACAAAAAGCCACTCTCCAACTTTACTTTCTTTTTTATTTATTTATAAGCCTGAAAGGTGAATGAAAACATGTAATAATTTTAACTCAAGCTGTCACTATCATTCATAATTTAAACCTGAAACGCTTCACATTTTCAGTGCAATGGTCATGCCCTTAATCATTAAATCGTGAACTATGGCTCGGCTATAGTCTCTGATCAGGCTTCTCTAGGATGGAGAAGACTGCCAGATATTTGGCACTGAGATGTAGCTACAACCTTCTGGTGTTAGTTTGTGATGTTGCATTTTGTAAGATATGCAGGGTACTGCAGCTGCTGAGCCTTGCACTCTTCAAGGCTTGAGGCTGGAGATCTGTCCAGATTTTCCACCTTGCGGATAGTGATACACTTTGGCCTCCTTTAATTGTGAACCTTAATTTACTGTAGTCAAAAGTTAAGATTTAGTTGCACTGCTTTATGAATTCTGTATAACATTTATTGTGTAGTGCAGGAGTTGCTGTGAGTAGGGTTTTTAGGCTTTGAAAGGATAGCATTAAACTCCAGTTAGTTTTGTAAAACGAGATTGTTTGACCTTTGTAATAAACCCACAATTTACCTGGGCACAAAATATGGAAGGAGAAGGCCTTTTTTTAATTTAATTTGTGTCAAAAGGACTGAAAATGGAAAATGTGGAGATGAGATTTTGGCTGCAGGGAAGGGTACGCAATTTTATTTATAAAACTAGACCTCCTTGAGTGCTTGTTTTACTCCAGTAAAACCTCCTTTGGTAAACGTCATGTGCAGGAGTGAGTGGGTGTTCACCTGCTGGGTTGTAGAGAGAGGAGGACAGGAAAGCAGTTTGCTCTTGAAGGGTGCTGGGAAGAAGTGGATGATTTCACGGCTTGAAGTAGATAAACTTACTCTGGTGTCAGTATGGGCAGTGAAATTTGACAAGAAGTGGGAGGGGAGAAGGATATGTGACAAGGGTGATACTTCATGTTGTGGAAGGAGGAAGCAGGGTCTGGAATTCATAGTTTAACATTTTTGAATGTGTGAAATAAGCCCAAGGAAGCTAGTGGGTGTTGGGACATGACTGATTTGCGCCAGTTTGCAGAGTAGGTGTGGACAGAAGGACAGCAAGAAATCACCAGGTTTTGTTTCAGCCAAAGAGGCAAAAAAACTGTGCAAATGCAATGGTCACCCAAGGCACCATGGCCTGCTCTAGATCCTGATCTTGGAGCCTGGCAATGCAGCTGTATTCAGTTCACAACTCCAGAGCCGCTTTGCTCTGGATTCTTGCCATTGGAAACCTTCTAATGCAGATAAGTCCCTGAAGAGAAGTAGTTGCAGTTACATTTGCTTTTCCTGTGTTTGCAGAACTCCTGGACGGATGAGATAGTGGTCAGAGATGGCCTGTGTTTCCTCCAGACCATAGCAGACTTGCCGGAGGAGAGAGATTTGCGGGTTGAGCAATGGTGCTGTAAGAGGCTTCCATGGCAGAGCAGATGAATCTGGCTGTTGAAACTTGCCCCAGGGCAGCTCGCCTGAGTCTCTTGGTCCAGAGCCTGTAAAGCGAGAGTTAAGAATACACTGTTACAAAAGTTACCAAAGTTAAATGCAGAAGGATTGCCTAAATACATATTTTGTGTGTCTCCTGCTAATTACCTCACTGTTGAATAGGTAAGAAGTGAGATTGTTTGTTTTTTTTTTTTTTTTTTTTTCTTTTCTTAAGCTGAAATGGAAATAGTCCCTATGGGTTTTGAGGCTTGGCCACAAGAACGTTACTTATCATGTGGTGTCACATCAACTGAAATCCTCAGACAGTAAGCCTGCTGGATTTCCTGACACTTGCCTTTCTCCTATTTTGTCACAATTCTTCCATCATTCAGGCTGACTCTTCATGTTTTTTTGGGTTATGGGAGTAACAAAGCCTGTGAAACATGACCATCCATGAAAAATAAGTCTGTAATAGTTCTTTCAGCTTTTCTAATGGGACAGTTTTTCACATGTACAATTGAATTAATAGCATTTGGCTTCTAGTTAATAAATACAGTGCCCTGTGAAATTAATGGATTATTAAGATTGGATGGGTTCCTATGGTGCCCTTAGTGCTGCAGCTTTCACTAACTAGCTGTGCCTTTGCTTGTGTGCACAGCAGAGTTGTTTACATGTTAGGAATATGCTAGAGGCAAGGAGAAAGGAACAGCTTTAATGTGATGCAGCTTAGATGCTCTGTGGGGGAGGCCTTAGAGTTGTTCATAACAGGATCAAATGTCAATCAATGTTTCAAGAAGAATTAAGTTACTGTTTATGAGAAAATTGAAGAATAGTATATTACATATTTTCCAGCCATCTATTTTTGATCCTGTCTAGGAAAATGTCCCTCTTCTGTGTTTTTTTTTTGAACCCTGTAGAGTATCAGTGTGCCTAGGAGAAGCATCTGTCTGTACCTCTCCAGCTGCTTCTCTACCCTGCCTTTGGTAAGGAAACAAGTAACGTGCCAGCCAGCTTCTTTCAGCTCTTCCATGAAAAGTGTGGTGATTGTGTTGCTGAGGGTGCTGCCCGAACGTTGTGGCTACTATTAAATTTCTTTTACAGGCACATCTGGAGATTTACTGGCTCTGTAGAGTAACAAAACAGTTACTCTGACACCAAGCCATGAACATAAGAAAATGGCTTCTCCCTCATTGCAAGGGAGGCTAGAGAGGACTGGAGAAGAAAACAGCTGAAAACCTCTTCCTCCTCCCTCTAGAGCTATTTTTTCTCAGTGACTGAGAATGGTGGGATGAGCAAAGCTGATCTATATCTGCAGCAGGCTGTGGCTCTGATCTGAAAATGTATCCCCAGGAAAAAAACAATGAGAGCCTAGCTGTGGGGGAGGGAGCCTCTGAAGTCAAGGCACTTCTCTGCTGGATCTGAACCTGCAATTTCTGTTCCAAGCTGCTTTACATTGTATTCAGGTGATGCTTGAAATCTTTCAACAAGGGGCTGTTTTGTGTTAGATTGTGCCCCATGTGTCAGCTGTCGGGGCAACAGGCTGGGGTTTGGGAAAAAGCAGCTGGGGGATGCAGCTTGTGGAGAAAGGGGAGGGAAGGGATGGAGTCATGGATAATTGTGTCAGAATAAGAGACTTTTCAAACTAAAGCTAGGTGCTTGCTGGAAATGCTTCTCTAAAACAAACCTGGCAAATACAGAGTCAGAAATTCATTTACCAGAATTCAAGCTCTTCTGGTTGTGTGGCTTCTTGCATTCTTCTTAGAATGGTTTGGTGTTGAACCAGCATCCTGATGTGTTGTGTTGTCTGGGCCTGTCTCCCAGGGGAGATATTTTGGACAATTACTCCCAAGTAAATTCTGTGTGTGGTTCTGAAGTTAAGGGCTTGTCTTCACATGCCATTAAGAAATTATTCAACTCAGCCGAAGGTGTGAATTTGAAGTGAATTGCTTCAACTGCCCTACATGTTTGAGGCAGAATAATTGAGAATCACTCTGATCTGGAAAGGAGCATTTGAAGAGGTTCTCAAGCAGTTTGATCAATCAGTTTTTTAATTTGCATGGTTTTTGTCTTAAGTAATCCGAAGTGCCTTACGCAGACAAAGCCTCAAAGTGGATTATGTTATATGGGAAGGCTCTTCTTAAGGATTTGCGAGGGTTTATGTGGATGCAGATGTGTTACTAGTCAGGAATAGCACTTGTATTTTAAAGTCGTTCTGTACTTTCATCTGAATTTAATATTCAAGTAAGTCCTTCAGACTCTGCTAACCTTAAGCAGAAATTATGAGAGGATGTGAACTGACTTCAGCCTTTGCAGTAGGCCTTTGAAATGCTGTTAATGGCATCTTAAAGCTGTCATTAACTGTGTGATGACTGAAAGTTACAGTAGAAACTTCTAGTTCACATATTTAATCTTTTGTAGTGAATGGAATGCACTTCTTAAATGGATAAAGCTGATGATTGACTCTGAGATTTTCTAAGCTCATGGCAGGAGGATAAAGGAAGTTAGAGGAACACAAGCCCTCCCAGCAAATTGTGGACTTCCACCCCAAACTGCAATTCTTCCCATCCCATACAAAATTTTTTTTAGATATGTGTATGTTGCAGGGAACTTTAGCGAAATCTGGGTAGTAGAAAAAAGCTGAATGTTTTGTTATCTGATGCTTTTGGCAACCTGCATAGTTATGTTTACCTCAAGCCTGAGAGGAGGGGACAGAGGAATCCAGCACAGGGATTGTGCACTTCAGGCTGAACTGTCTCTGCAGCCTGTCGGTTTTGAATATTTGCCGCATAATTCAGGAGGAATTTGTTGGAGAAGGTATGGGCACAGCTCTCCACTTTGCTTTTTAATGGACTGTTACACTGTTTTAATGACTGAACCACTGTAGGTGTTTTTCCTTAGTCATTTTCAGTTGTGCAAAATAAGTTGCAGTGGCTGATGTACAGCCAGAACCCAGGTTATTTCCTTTTCAGCTACTGAATTTAGACTTGTGAAACATCATAAGGAATTTCTACTTTAACTAAATGCATGCAAGTATGTACTCCAGCAGCCATGTGGGATTATGTGGAAAAGTCCATCATGTATGTTGAGCTGCGGAATTCCATCAGCAGACTCTGCTGCTGCTGTGCTTCTAGAACATCTAACAGATTGCTGTGTATGAATAGTTAGCATATTATTTTAATGACGTTGTGAAAATGAAAGGTTCCAAATATTTTTCTTACTGTTCAGGCAATTACAAAGCCAACTGCTGTGGTCTTCTTGCTACATACTTTGATTTACTGCCCTGTGAAAGACTTGCTCCTAGAGGCTAAGGACTGATTCTGTACTAAAGTTTAATTGACTGCAGTGCAAATCTAGGTAGAGCATAGATGCTTTCATCTTGGGCACATAAGGGATGTCGTATCTACACTCCAAGTGCATGTGCTTTGCGCTGCCTTTCTTTGCCAAGGAGCAGTGCAGTTTCTGTGGCAGTGTCCCACTGGGATTGGACTGAGGTTGGTTCATTTTGCCTTGTTCCTCAAACAAACAGCAGATGGCTGAAGTATGCAGAAGCAGTTAACCTGAGTGAGGGTCAGACTGATGAGGAGGAGCCCGAATGTGTATGTTGTCCAGTCTGGTTGACTTGCCGAGTTGGTTACTTGGTACATACCTTACCTTTACAGTCAAAGGAATAGGAGAAATTAATATACGTCTTTTTTTAAATGCTTTTTTGGAGATGTCTGAAATGACTGATCAGCAAACCTACAGGTTTGTTTCCCTTTATGCACTCTGTTTAGTTTCGTTGATTCCAAAGTGCTGAACATCCTGTTGGCATCATGGGAAGGTGTTCAGTGCCTTGGAAATTCAGCCCATTGCAGGTCAGTTCTTGTTTCAGCTCTTCAGCTGAGACAGCTACTGTGGACTTTGGTATCACACAGCTGGAAGTTGGTGGTTGCCATGGGACCATCGAGTGTGACCCAGTTATGTAAAGGATAGACAAACAGAGAACAGCCCCAAAGAAATTATACTTAATGCTTCAAAAGAGCATCTTTTGTCGTCACAGAGAACTTGATGTTATTGTAGGAAAAAAATGTGAATGGAAAACAGTGATCTCTGTAAGAAGATACTAAATATACCAAAGGCTGAAATTCTGGTTTAAAGAAAAAAGACATCTACACTAACAGCCATCTGGCTTCAGGACACATCTAGAAATTTCAAAGTAAAAACAGTAATTAAGGGGACAATGGATACATGAAAATTACCGCAAGTTAGAAGTTAGGAAGTAAGTTAGAGAATTAACTGCATGTTTTATGCAGCTGAAGTATGCTAGAAATAGTTCCAATTACTAGACAGAAATAATAAATGTAGCTTGTGCAAGAAAAGTAGAAATATTTGTTAATACTGTTCTGTATTTGGGAAGGTGTAGAATGTGATACCATCAATGCAATTCCAACAGAGAATTAAATCTGTCTTAATGAATAAAGATTCCTTCTAGGGATGCACATATGTGAATTAGCAGCGCTGTGACTTGATTGTTTTAAAGACCTTGCTGAAAATTCTGTAGGCCTGGAAACAATTTTTAATAACTGTTGGTATTGAGGTTCCTAAAATTAACTGTATCAGAGTAAACAAGGGAAGGGTGGATGACTGACTTAATCATATTCCAGCTAGCTTGACTCTAATAGTCATCAAAATATAGGAAAAGTTAAAGCAACCAGGACTGCAGGTGATATAGTAAAGCTGTGTCTTCAAAAGTCATCGATGCAAGGGCAGGGAGACAGTCCAACCCCTGCAGTCCTCTGCCACTCCCCAGCTCCTTCTCAGTCCTGTCTATGGTTTGCTTTCTCAGCAACAGCAGAGGCAGTCAGTTAGGACTGCTTTGCCCCTTTGAAACTCCTGTCCTGACATGTTCCTGCTATGTGATATTGCAAAAGTAAGTGAATTAAGAGCTGACTAACTGATGTTTAGAAGTTAGTCATTTACGGTGAATCATTATCAAATGGGAATGCTTCTGGAAATCTTGTTTTAAGGACTGAGGTGAGCCCAGATTCCATTGAACCTTTTCATCAAGTACCTAGAGACAAGGACAGAATCTGTACTGATACAGTTGGCAGGCCATATCATGCTAGGCAGCGTGGTAAATGAGGACGAGGCAGCTTGCACGGAGTAATTTGGGCAGCCTGGTGAGCTGTATCAATCAAGATTACAATCATCTGTAATATCATGGGGCCTGCAGGTGTTTTACTTCAGCGTAGTGACAGACTAGGCGTTTGAGGAGAAGACTCCTTGGGGGTACAGTGAGTGAACAACTGGGTGTCACTGCCCTCTTGCAGGGCAGCGAGGGGGTATAACTTTGGGTGTAGGAGGGACAATGGGCAAACGAAGATGAATCGTGTATGATGCTGGGGTCATGGGCAGCCTGTTCAGATAACAGTCAGAGGAGATACTTGAAAGCTGATTGGTATTCTGGTACCACAAGGAGAGCTTGAAAAGCTCCTTCTGTGTCTGGATCTCTTGTTTCTTGATAGATAAAAATGGAGTGAGTTGATAATTGGTGGAGAGCACCTTCTGAGGGAGAGCGTGCTGGAGGCGAAAACGCTCACAGAAACAGGCATGACACAGAAGTGATGGCTGGGAGCTGCAGTCGGGCAATTGGAAATAAGGCACACATTTGTAATGGTGAGAGAGCCATTTCAAGAGCAGTGGAAGAAACTGGAGTTTACAAGTGGTGGTCAAGAGTTTCCTAACCATACATACGGTTCCTCATGGACTCAAACTGGGAAACATGGGTACATTTCCACTCTTCTTGTACTAGGAAGCCATTCCTCTGCAGCGTAGATTAACTTGTGTGTAATGCTGTCCGAACTCTGCTCTCCTTTTTCTGGAACTGATCTTTCTTGCATATAACCAGTTTTGGAGTCTTTGTGCTGCTCTTCTCTTGCAAAGTAGCAACTCAGAGTTTTCTGTTCTTCTAAAGAAGAAGTCAAGAAGTGCATCTAAAGAAGTGTCAAGGAAAAGTAGGATGGAATGGAGTAAGTGCAGCACGAGGCTCACAAGCAATGAGTTTATAAGCAATATTTTTGAGTGTTTTTTTGGGAGGGTTTTTTTTCTGTATTATAGTGGACAGTTAATCTCTTGTTGCTGCACGGTACTGTTATGCGTAAGAATTGATAGGATTCTAGGAAGAATTAGACACCCAGGAAATGAAATTATTTAGTTTCATATAAATCTATGCAATCTCTTGTTCTAGGCTTATAAAGCACTTTGTAACAATGAGGTGGGCAGGTTATTCTATAACTATTTACTAGGAAACTTCTTTTGCTTCATCTCTTTCTAGCTACTTGCAACAACAGGAACTGGTGATTCAGAGTTCTGTTTCTAAATTTAATATGAGAAGGAGCGTAGTTCGGGCTGAAGGAACACTGAGGGTGTGTGTACGAAGGGGAGGTGATGATAAAGGGAGGACGCACCCTGCATGCTAAAATGTGTCGTTGTGCCTCTGATTGCAGGGCATACATGCTGATCTACAAACAGAATATACACGGATCAGAGTAACAGACTGGTTTTGAGCATTCAGCTTTTCAGCGATGATACTTACGCAGTATTCCTCTGTTGTATTTAAAGTAATTTATCTACAGGGAAAGTGCACAGTCTTTATTTTAAGATTGATACCATCAGAAGAGGAGAGAGAAATAGAACAGAGCAAGGAGATTTAAATTGTGGAAAGAAACCTGCTTCTTTCAAGCGAAAGTCTTGAATTTCATTTACAACTACCTCTTGACGCTTGTTTTGGATAAAGCTGCCCTTTGTTCTTAAATTGAGAGTTACAAATGTTGCAGTTTTCATCACTTTTTTTCTTTTTCCTTTTTTCTGCTCCCAAGGTTGCATGTAGGCCCAGCAGGCACACCCACAACTGTATTTGTGTGTGAGAATTGCATCTGGTGGACAGGAAGTATTGATGGGGAAGTGTAGGTACAGGCATAATGGCTGTGAGGATTGTTTCACTGCCGCTTCCCTTTCATGATCTCCTCAGTATGTCTACTTCAGGATGCTCCTGAGATGTCAGGTGAAGAGCAGAGAGCTCTTCTGTGTTTGTTACTGTGTCCACACTGAAACACATGTACCTGCTGGAACCAGTCATCTCGCAGATGTGTCTTGTGACCCACATCTGTGCACTGCCCGAGTCTAGGTGCAAAGGAATCTGCAGAATTGCGAGGAGAGGGAAGTCTTAGAACAAGAACATCAGAAAAATGGTGATGCAATATAAAAGTTTTAAACTTGAGCAGGTGCAAAAAAAATGAAGCATTTTAGCATCTCTGCCCTTGTAGGTGGGAATGGTTATTTTGTTGTCATGCCATTTGTGGTCCAAAGGTGGGTCTTTCTTTGAAGCTCTGCACGGCTGTCAAAGGAACAGATTGGTCCTACCTCCCTGGGCTGCCTTTCTAGCTTAATCTAGCACTAATCTGGCAAAGCATCACGTAGGGATACTGGACTCTGAACAGAGGAAAATACTATGTTCATAGATGCTATGAATTAGCTCCTAAGAGCTGCATGAAGAAACAAGTAAAGTGTGATATTTTGTGGCTTTTGTATGAATGCCATATTTTTCCCTGCATGTAGTCATTCCAACACAAGTTAGATTCTTTGTTGTAGAAAAAGCTAAATATTTTGGAATGTTGAGTCTGAAACACAGATGATATACTGCAGCGAAAGACTCCCATGGGATTTTTTTTACGAGATGAGTTTTATTTGTTAAATGAGTTTCAGTAGTTCTTCAGTACATGCTATTGTACTGCTTGTGTGATGTCTTACAGTGTCACTGGTCTGATCTGGACTGTGATGACTGAATAAATTGCATCATTTGCTAACTGTGGAAAGATGGCTTGATCTGTAAGACACATTTGTGTGTATGTGCATCTTGTAATGTAATTGTAAATCATAAATTAAAGATGTTCAGTGAATGCCAAAGTGCATTCATAACTCGTGGTGTTCTTGTCTGCCCACAGGAGTTCCAAGAGTCAGAGCGGATCGTAGAGGAAACTGAAGCTGCTTTTGTACTCTGTTTGAGGTGGGATAAAGTAATGAAATAAGTTATGTAGTCTAAGACATCTTGAAAATGGAGACTTTTAAGTGGTCTTTGGGCTTCTACCAAGGAGCATGCTGCTGGCATTTTGGTTTTGTGCATTAGAGGAAACAAAACACTAGAAATCCCTTAGCTTTCATCTCTAGAGAAATAGCTGCACTTCGCTGCTATGTTTTGGCTGTGCTGGGTTTTGGCATGGTTGTGGTAACTTATAATTTTATGTCCTGTGGGTTTTCAGTGACTTAAAATTACTAAGAAGAAATAGTTTGTCATGCAGTGGTTGGTGAGATGGTGTTACAGTTGTCAGGGAGACCTTGTCTAGGAGTTGGAGGATCAGACCTGTAGTCTGTTGTGGCTTTGACAGTGAGAAATGTCACAGAGGAGGACTACAGAAGACTATAGTAGCTGTCTGTGGTGACATTACCTGGTTGGTAATTTCTTACTGACCCTTGCCTTGGATGATAGAGTTGTAGATCTCGTAAATAAAAAGCTTAAGTGCAAGTCTCACTGGGCAAATTTGAATACTCTATGCTACTCTGATTATACTTTTGCTCATTGCTAAAAAACTTAAGTTTTGAGTCCGTGTTACAGTGAGGGAGTGAATAGAAGGATCTTTATTCATGTTTCTGTTCAAATTGCAGCTATTCACAAACAGCAACTCAGAGGCAAGAAATCATTTTATGTAACTTGATAATTTCAAGCATGCCATCATCACATTATTTTTTTGTTAACTGAAGGCAGTAAAGATTCCCTAATAAATGAGTCACACTAGCATTACTGCTCTTATTTATATAACTGGAGATCTTGTAGTCTAATTCTGTTGGCCTTTACCTCCATGACTGTTTGAATTTTTGGTGGGGACTTTGTTTCTGTTTTAAAGCCACTTCATGATTACTCATTTTGTTTGTTTCCTGTACATATACAGCCAGTCATTCCTTCTTTCTTTAGGAGTGGAAGTAAAGCTTTATTACAACTTGCTTCTCTTAATTTGACAAAGCAAGTTTCAGTGAATATGGCCAGTTACAAGTAAGTCTCTGCAGAGCACTAAGTGCTGTATCCAGATTGACTGTATGTTGAAAACTCAGTTACACTCCCTGATGAAGATATAATTATTAAATCAGTTTTCAGAATAGTCACATATTAAGGAATAATTTCAATACACTGTTAATACTTGCAAACTCTTTTTAGTATGACTTTACTTTGTGATTTCTCCTGTGGTCAAAGTTTAGCTAATGTAGAAGATAAAACATTTATTCCAGTTTCTAGCCCACAGCAGAGACTTAAAGGTTCTTCCATTTTGTAACTGGTCAAACTTGAAACTTTGCCTTCCTCAAACACTGCTGTGTTATACAGTATGAAATCTGATGCAATTCAACTGAATTTTTGGACCATAATCCTTTTGAGACAGGATTACACAATGTATAATGCAGTAAGGCTTTGATATAGAGTAGGAAATTGAACCTTTTATGCAATTTAAGTCTCAAGTGCTAGCAGAGTCTAGTTCTTTGTTCAAAAATAACTTTTTTGTTTGTTTCAATGTGAAGAAATTCTGACCAAGATCCAGGAGCTGGAGACGCAAGGAGCATAGAGCATAGAATTCAAGTATTGTGGAAGGTGGTAGCATCTGATGCATGGCATGATGAGACAGAGACAGGATGCCCCTACTGAATCAGGAGCAGGATTGCCATAATGGTCTGTCATGTATAGAATGTTTTAACTGAACAGTAGCTCTACCACTTGTAACAGAACAAGCAGCACAATAAGCCATTACCCATGTTTCGGGAGAAGGCTGCAACTTTCCATCAAGCCTAAAGAATGCTGTCTGTCTTCCTGCCAGCTGGCTGTTGTATTGGCTCTACTCTTTCTTGCCTTCAAATGCTAGATAACAACCATCTCATGCATGCTTATGTGTGGTGAGCAAGGATTCAACTTTGGTATTTCTGTAAAGGCCTTCTGAGCCGGGGCTTCTTCACAGTCAGCACTGAGATGGCTGTGTCCTTTTGCAAGAATTGAGAGCTTACAGCAGTAGCACATCACCTGCCTTCTTAAGGAAAGACCATTTCGGGTCTTTCCTGCTGAGTCAGTTGGTGCTGTGCGTGGATGTCCCAAGCTTTGTGATGGGGGTACAGAACAGTCCTTTACTTTCGCTTCCTAAAGCAAGTCTGTTCTTGGGAAACTGAAACCCATGAAGGCTTAAAGGAATAATTTACTTAAACTCTGTTAATCCAAAGTCGCTTGGTGGTTTTATATCTAAGAGAAAGGGTTTTTGTTTTAGCCTTTGAGGAACTTGAAACAGAGATTAGAATTGC
This sequence comes from Manacus vitellinus, assembly GCF_001715985.3. NCBI lineage: Eukaryota > Metazoa > Chordata > Aves > Passeriformes > Pipridae > Manacus > Manacus vitellinus. The sequence goes on along the minus strand of NW_021939546.1, from coordinate 1,576,515 downwards.
TGTTTAGTCTAAAAGGGAACAAAAACTGTTATAGAGTTCTAGACCTTGATAAAATTTTTCTTATTTAGAAAAAATGTACTTGAGGCACAGTTTGGCAGGCAAAATTATTAGTGAAAGACAGGCTGTTACAAAACTTTATCTTAAATTAAGTGGATGGTTGCGTTCACGTTTTGGTCTGGCCATGACAAATCCTAAACTCTTGACTGATGACTTAGGGGTATGTAGTCATATGTATATTATTGCTGTACACACCCCCACACAGGCAGTAACCCAAGTGTGCAGATGAGATAACAGGAACATATAAATAAAGTGGTTGGCTAGTTGTCCTAATGTTCTTGAGTAAAACCTTGTTAAAATAATGCCGGTCAAACTTATGAATAGATCTGCTGCATCACTGATGACTTGCATTCAGCTGTGACGCGATACGGGTCACTGTGTAGGAAATTTGTGGCTGTGTTGTGTTTTGTTTTGTGTTGAGTCAACAACTTGAAATGCAAACCGAAAGCTCAAGTAAACGCTGCTGTCCCCTGATAGTTGTAGGATGCTTCCAGACTACCCTGTTCTAGGAGAAGTTGTTTGAGGCCTGTAGGGCTGTGCCACCTGATCACTGGGGAGTGCATGGAGGTCTCTTCATGCCTGTGGGAGGGGAACATTGTAGTTGTCCGGTCTCTCAGCAGCACCACTGCACTGGAACTGCTGTTTTCTGGTGGTGTTACAAGATAAAAGCAGCATTTTCTCCGTTGTTCCTGCTTTGTGTGTCTGAATAGGTGATACCCTGTGCATCACACATGCCTGTATAAATACTGCCAGAAGTGATGTTAAAGAAGAAATTGCCTTAGGACAAGTCCTGAGTCAGGACACCAGGGCAGCAAGGGAGGCTGGATTACACCTCTTTCTGAAGGCCTTGCCTTGTGCTTGATGGAAGTCACAGTGAGAACCAAGGTACTGAAATCAGTGGTGGTGTACTTACACAAGCTCAGACTTCTCATATCCCCTGTTTTTTGATATCTTGGCATGCTGATGGAAGGGCTAGAAGGTGATTTAGAAGAAGGCAAGGACCCTTCTTCTGCCAGGTCTTTATGATGTTAGTACTGTGTCCTGAACTTGCCTTGCTGGTTCCTCACTCTTGCAGAGAGTCCTGGGGACCTGCCTGGGGCCTGCTGAAGAATGTGAAAATTACCTGATTTGGCTGCGTACTTAAACAATGGCAACAACAAAACCTCTTTTGTTTTCTTCCAGTTAGAGGGCAACTCTGCATTTATTTCTGTAGCAGCTGGGGAGCAGCTATTGTGCTACCCTTAAGTGATGTGAAACTTGCTAAAACAAGTTCAAATGGCAAGCACTTGCAGTAAGGGGAAGCTGCCTCTGCAATGATTTTCTGATTTGGCCGTTCAAGCAGATAGCACATTGGCTGTAAAAGTCAGACAGACATGGTACATGGCTGCATGTCTGTGAAGGTGGCTGCCAGAAACTTTATTGTGGGTGTGTGGGGAAGGCTATAGTAATCATGGAAAGGTCGTAAGTGCTGAAGCAGGAGGGGTATCTGTCTGTAGATGAGATTGAGTGAAATGTATACTTTTCTGTATTTTTATTTTGTTTGAGTTGAAGTGTATACTGGAAAACTTCATTATCTGTTTTGAAACAAATTTGACTGTAAGGGAAAGCTTCACTGTCTGTTTCACTGGAAAGGTACATTTCAAGATCTGCTGTGTTTAGTGCCTTATTTTTGAGATAGCACCATCCTCAAACCAGTGGGAAGGAGTAAGGCTAAGTATATAGCAATGCTGTAACTGTAAATGGATTTATCTGGACATAATGTTAAGCCTTCTCAAAGATAGTAGTGTATTAAAATGTTAAATTTGATTATACTTGAATCATGCTGTTATCCCCCTTGTTTCTGTCTTCTTCTGGAAGCCTGAGGGATTTTGGCTTCTTGCTTTGAATTTTACAGCCACAAACATGCTTATCATTGCCTAACAAATAATCACTTTTAGATTGTGAGCCTTCAGGGGCAAGGGTTGTCTGCCCACTCCCTGCCGGAGAGCCCTCAGTGCAGAGGTTAAATTGCAACTGGAGCATTTGGGTCAAATAGTAATATAAATTTACTAATAGTAAATATTTAAATTAGAGGCTGTATGGATCTGTCAGTGCTGGTGAATGGCAGCAAGCAACACAACAGAGCCTTACTGAACCTTTTTGCAGAGCTGAAAGTTTTCTTGTTAGAGCAGGAATGCTGCAATCTCAGTGAGGACAGCAAGTCTTTTGGAACATTCTTTCTATCCTTAAGGCAACATTTTGAATGGGGTTTTGAGAAAATAAAGCATAAAAATGGAGGTGACCTGAACTCATCAGCAAAATTTCAAAACAACAGCCTCCAAAATATGTGTTGTAGTGCAATTCCTTTTTATGTTTAAGTACTGAAGTACACACCCTGAACCAATTATGGGACTAGATGGACTAAGCAAATAGCTTACCTCTTACAGAAAGCAGCTTAAGTTTAGAAGAGGAAAAAGAAGTATAGTAAACTTAAATAAATCCCTTTGAGGATAAATGCTTCAGCTGCAGGCATTTTTCCTGGCATGAAACCACTGGAGATTCAGCTATTGAAAGCTTGGCAGGAGTGTGGTAACATTAATAAGTCATCCTTCATCTGCTGATCAGAGTTTTACATGAGAAGTCATCGTTGTTACCCATCTGGCAGGATGTCTGAAGCGTAGGAGATCTCTGCTTGATAAAGAGCAGGTAGGGTTGGGAGCAGGCTCTCAGTAGTGTGGTGTGTGCCCAGGGTGGGGGGAGACAGAAGGGGGGGGTGTCAGAGGCTGCTTTGCTGTTACCTCGAGTAGTTTCTGTGAGGTGGCTTGACAGCTAGCCCTTTGCTTGAGTGAGGAAGTATCCCCTTCTCTCTGGGGAGAAAAGAAGCTGCGTGACATTTAAGTAGGAACACAGTTTGACTGTTGTCCCATAAAGAGTTGGAGAGAGTGTGTATTTGAAAAACTGAGGTGCAGCCTATTTATTGAGCTAACCTTTTTATTTTTTTATCAAACCAGCATAGTGGGTAAAAGGAAAGGTGGAATTAAAGCATATTTTTTCATATCCTGATTCTCAGCTGCACTTGATGCACCTTCCCACTGCTCTTGCTACAGAAAAGATCTTGGCAGAAGCAGAGGAACTCAGATGTGCGAGTAGGAGGCTCCTGTTTACATGTTGCTTGTTGTGTCACTGGGGGCTTTTTTTTGTGTGTATATACTTGTTTAATTTGCTTTTGTTGTTTTAATTTTTTAATTTATGTGACCTTTCCTAGGTTGCTTTTAACTAGTGGATGTAGTCAGTGTCACTGCAGATACTGGAAAATACAGTAGCTCCTATGTGTGCAAATCTTGTATGAAACTTCTGTTCAGTGTGTAACCCAGTGCAAGTCACCGTGTTTGCTGGCTGAAGAGATGAACCAGCTCACACAGGGAACAACAGTCTGTTCTTTAGTTAAAGGAACTTTTTGTCTACTTTTGGCTCTAGATCTCCATGAGGATGCTGTAAATGTTCCAATGCAAGGTTGCTGACAATGTCCATTCAAAATAAAAAGAAGGGGAAAGTATTAATTGAAAATAATTTACTTTAGTTACCTGGTAAACCTGCTTCCATTCAGATGGGAATGCAGTTTAGAAATTAAGTAAACCTAGACTTCTGGTGGAGAGGTCATTTTGCCCTTAAGAGGGGCTATGAAAATCTACAGCAAAGTGGACTTCAGCAACATATTTCTTTCTCTGTGACAGGCACTCCTTCCTATTCTTTAAGTATGTTTAGGGTGTGTAGTTAGAGCTACAAATATATCCTGTAATAAGATTTGTATCTTTACATTCTGTGGCTTAAAATCACCAAACTATCAGCTCTGTGTATGCCAAGTTCAATTTCTTACCACTTTGAAGTTGCTCTGGTTCCAAGTGAATCCAGAACAAGATGAGACAGAGACTGGCAGTGTGTGTGGCTGTGGATCAGAAAGGAGAATTTTTCAGAGGAATTGCATGAGTCGCTGAGTATCATCTCTATCTGAGATAAAACAATTGCATGTAACAAGCTTTATAGCCATGTGGACTTACTATTTAAATTGGCTTTTACATAAATAGCTCAGGATCTAAACCATTTTTAACTGTTCTGTTTTTCAGATTTCTAAACTAAAATGGAAATAAGTTTGCTATATTTTTTGCCTTTTTCTCCTCCAGTCCTTTTAATTTATTTTTTAAATTGTATTGCTAGAGTTTTTTAGTGATAAAAAGCAGCCTCTAGGGACTAGAGTTACCAGATGTGCTTTTATTTTGGTGCAGCTTGCTTTTGCAACTGGATAAATTCCCAAAGTGCTCTGGTTAGAAGTGCCAGATGTTTACTGTGTGTTCTTGTACTTCTGATAGTGGTCGTGAAAACACTGCAGAAACCTCACTGCCTAAAAGATACGGGAACAGCAGATTTAGAAATGGCAAAGAGATTAAATGTTTACACTCGAGTGCAAGCAACTGTACGGTGTAACTTTTAATTGCATTGTACATCCATGTCAACACAGGTTGAATCAACTGCAGTAGCTTTCAGGTGTGTTTACACTTGAATAGAAATTCTTGGTGTTAAACTGGGAGTCTTACACACACAGGTTAGGCTGTCTTTTCAGTATTCCTGGTCTGGGTGTTTTGGGAATTCTGTGCAATGAGATACAAAATGTCCTCTCACTGTTCTCGCTCTAGGTAAAACAGAAAATGCTGTTGGAAATTTGATCACTCAGCCTTGGTGGTGTGACTTGGGTTGCTGGGGGTGTGCTGCCTCAGATAAAAGAAGGATGAATTGGCATTGCATAAGTAACAGTGGTTGTAACAGCAGTGTAAGGTTGGGAGCGCATGTGCCAGGGTACACTGAGGTGTGTTCTTTGCCTTCATCTGCAAGGTCCTTGCTACTCTGCTGGAGGATTTCTGTTCTGGCAGTTGTGCCCCTCAAATGCCTGGGTGTTCGTGGGTGGTTACTTACAGGTATGAAAAGCATATAAGTTCAGGATTTACCCTGCTGGGGTTTAGCCTCATTAACTATTTCTTTTGTTTTCTTGCGTGTTGCCTTGCTGGGAGGTTTGTTTTATAACTATAAATCACATGTGATTAACTGACTTCAATTGTAACACATATAATACTGATCTCTTTACCAGCTATAGGGACCCATGAGAAGGGATGCTCATGGACCTCCCTCCAGACTTATTTCCTTCTCCCATCTCTTCTTTCATGCTCTTTCTGGTCTCTGCTGCTAACCTGTGAGAAGTAAAGATGGAGAAGTGTTGCTGAATGTTCAGCTTAGGGCCTCTCTGAGGTTTTCAAGGTCAAAAACCAACAAGTTGTATTCTGAAAGATCCTTGGTGCCTTCACTGCACTCTGAAGCCTGGGAATAAATGTCAGTGAAAACTGAAGCTTGGACTTCTGGTCAAAGCAGCTGTCTTGTAAGAGCATCTCAGGAGTACTGCAGTAGGCAGAGTGGGAAATTGCTAATTTTCTATGCTCTGTAGACACAGAGTTTGATGTAGCAAATACACAGATAATTGTGTTAATAATCTTCGGGGGGGATTTGGGGAGCTTTAATAGTGTTAATAATCCTTGAGTATTTTGGGGAGCTACTCAGAAATATAACATTGGGCTCCTGTTTGGGAAATCATCCTTAAACAGACCTCTCTGGTCATTTACAGCAAGGCAAGAATGAGGTAAGATTTGACAGTTTATTGTTAGGGAAATAATGGCTGCTAATACTGCTTTTTAAATATCACATTGATTACAAAACCATCTGTGTAGGAGTGATGTGTAGCACTAGACCTTCAAAGAGCTGGTAAACAAGGAAGATTCAATGTAAACACTTAAATAGCAGCATCCAAAAGTAAGTTAGAGTGTTATACAACCTGAAAAAGCCCAGCTTTGAAGGGCAGAATTTTTGAAGATTTTAAAAAAAGAAAAAAGTTTTTTTGTAGATTTCATTTTTGTAAGTGGTACTAATTTGACATTGATTAGGTAAAGAAACTTATTTTTTGTCTCCATCTTACTGAAGCCTAATACTTCTGTATGCAGTCTGAGAGAAATTAGATTTTGATAATTTTTCATTTAGCAAGTTACTGTCAGAGAGGTTTGTGTTGCTCATGAAGGTGTTGATTCTTTAACTGGAGATTGTATTTGCAGACTATATCAGAGATTATATGTTCCCTTTAAGGGAAAGTCCAAAATTATAGCTGTGCAATTTGGGCAGTGGGATGGGGGAACTGGGGATATGGATGATGTGGGAGTTTTTTGTTACATTGATTTTGTTTCTCAAATGATGAGCGTATGAGTAGTGCTAATGATTCCTCCTTAATCATTTAAGTGTGTTATCAAATAACAGCATCATATGTTTCCATATATGTTTATCTAATGAGATTTAATTATAAATAAAAGCTATTGGAAACTTACTTGACATGTTTTTCTGTAGGAAATCTCCTTTCAGCTTTGTGTTCGTTCCTTTTTCCTTGTTCAGTTATCATCCATTATGGGATAGCCAAACAAAAATAAATCAACCTAGATCTTTCAGATTGATTTTAAAATGAGTAAATTTGGTTGCGGTCAGATGTTTAGGGAAGAAACAGTGAGAGGGAATTCTTATCATTCTAATTTGGTGGAAAAATATAATGAAAATCTTTTTCTGTGAAACTTTTTATGTTAAATCTATTTCTGATTTTTCAGAGACAAAAGCACCAATCAGGAAGTATCTGATAACATAAGCCACTCTCAACCTTGCTTTCTGGTGTTAATGTTCTGCAGTACTTTTCCTCACTGAAAAAGTAGCAAAACACTTCATATGGTAGAGAAACACTATAAAAATGAATGTGTCAGCATGCTCAGAATGCTCATTCGTAGGCTTTTCTGTATGTCTTTATGCATAATTTCACAAGGGTTCTGGGGCTCCTTACACTTGATTCTTTGGAGAAGAAAAGAAAAAAAAAGATAATGCCATCATTTTGACGTGTGCAGATTGTGTGTGGAACAACTGATATTTGCAGGGTCCTGGCTAACAGGAATCTCATAATCCATTCTTATCTCATTAATGTCTAATAGTCTGCCTTCAGAGGTAGAAAAGGGAAATAGAAACGGTTGGTGGAAAGAGACAACAAAATATACAGTGAAAATAAATTTAAACCTATGGTCACATGATCAAAAGCAAGCTAGCACAGCCTTTTAGTTATGGGAAAACTTAATTTCCTGTGGGAAGGGAGAAAACAATTTTGTTCATGGTAGCACTTTTTGTTTTCAACTAGAAATGTTGAGGTTTTTTTAGAAAATTCTTTACCAGTTGCAGTGACAAGGCGAATTCAGGAATCTTTTTGTTTCCTGAAACAAAGTGGACTTGTTCAGAGTCTTGGGAACCTGAGAGTAAATTGAGTGGATCATATGCTGCAGTTCGTGTTTTATTTGTTTGTTTTGACTTTGAATTTGCTTTAACTTTAAATATGCTTTTAAGACAGGAGGGCCAGTGACTTACAGGACAGACAGTTGTTATCTGTGAGTACAGGAAGAAGTAGGATGTAAATAAACATTAGTGACATACCAGTCTGCTGCTTCCTTTTCCGCTAACTTCTGTATTTAAGCTAGAACAGTTTCTTAGGAAATATCCCCAATATGTCCATTTTGTATTTCAGCATTTATAGCCTGAAATATGTCAGAAATTCACCAAGCTAATCACATTCTGAGCTCTTTCTATTGTAATTTTTCTTTCAAACTAATGAAATTATTACAATTTTTAGGAATGATTTATGAAATTAGTTGCTACCCTTGCTGATTTAACATGAGCATGTAACAATTTTATTGTCATTGTTAATTTTTTCCTCTTGACATTCCATTCCCACTGTAACTTGTATAACTGCAAAATGAACAAAGTGGGTTTAATTCTACAGGTCCAGGTCAAACTACCACACTGCTTTTAGAATTTCAAGTTTTTCCACCTGAAATCTTAGAAGGTAGCAAGAAACAGCTGTACTTAGAACAGTTGCATTTATTTAGGCTAGAGATTTTTTTTTTTGTTTCTTTTTGTTCAGGAGAGAGCATACACCCAGTAGGTAGAAAGTTAATGGATGGAGCTTGGAGAAGTTAATGTTATGCTAGAACATCATCCAAGTTACAGAACTGGAGACAAAGGGGTTGGGAGGAAAAGATTATTTGTTAAAATGAAAAGTCCTTGTGTGGCTGTGCAGCCCTAAGGATCATAGGCTGCAATAGGCTTGAATTAAAATCTGTGCTTATTAAAACTAAACTAAATATGGTATTTTAAAAAGGAGGCTATCCTTAAAGTCCATGTTGGGAATTAAAAAATATTTCTCTTCAAGAACCACAGTTTTCTAGTTTGAGTCTCTTGGGATCTTGGTTTGTCAAGACCCCATGTTCTGCTGAGCCTCAGGGTCCATTTGGAAAAGGGCTGAAATAAATGCATGTTTTCACCGTGAGACATCAGAAATGTTAACATTTCAGTTTGAGCTACCTGCTTACAGAGTTCTTCTGTATCAGGATTGGGAGTAGACCATGCGCTAGTCTTGGGGGGGGCCACCTGTGGCAGGGTGTTGCAGGCTCTGCCTGCCAGACACAGACTGGCATTTGCATCCTTTTTTTCTTTCTTTTTTCCTTACTTCTGTGTTACCATTGCAGCTTATAATGAAACCCAAACCCCAGTCTGGCATTTCTAAAATAAGAGTTGAAAATTTGTGATGAAAATACGATCTACCTACTCCAAGGAATATTCCTGACATCAGGGTTTAAAAGCAGGTTTAGAAAGCTTTGAATAGTTTAAATTCAGCTGTGGAATAAAGAAAACCCAAACCCATTATGATACAGTACAGACCCGTTGCTCTGAGTACCTCTTAATTGTTTGATTTTTAAGCATGTGCAGAAATATAATAAAAGTTAACTTATATGGTTATTAGTTTAATAAAATCAAACACCACTACGTGTAATGATGGATTTAAGAGAGAAGATATCAGATTTATTTGCAGCCTGTCAGAATGTGTCTTATACTGTGTGTAGGTTTATAGTTTTTCATTTTGGTTTTAAAGACTTAGAGCATTTAAACATTTTAGACATGTGAAGACAGAAACCTGTTTTCAGCTCTTGGAATTGATTTTTGCCAGCTAGAGAAAGGTCTGCCTGTCTTTTATGGAACACAGTGTTAGTAATGCCACAGAGGAGGTTTTTGTGTTTTATAATTGCTAATCTCTGCCAAAACAGCAGCTCTTCTGTGAGTATCAGTAACTTGAAAGAAAAGACATGTTGAGAACATTGAATGTGGTACTTCTTGGTGTAAAGCTCCTGTTACACCATGCTGCCTACTGCCTTACAAAGAGGATCACACAGGCTCTGTTGTGTCTCCTAACCTTTTTGGAAAGCATTTTGTTTGTGCAAGACAGAGGTCTGGTAGAGGCGATTTTTAGCTTTAGATTCTTTTTTTATTGTTCTTTCTAAGTCTTTAGCTGGAACAACTTTGTGCTTTGTTATTTCTGTCCATTATTTCACTTGTTTAGAGCGGTTATGTCTGCACTGCTTGGGTTTCAGTACTTTATCCATGTGTTCTCATGGCAGAAGCAAAAAAATCACCTTTATTCTGTGAAAGGAATTCTGCAGGCTGTGCCCCAAACCGCAAAGTAACTTCCCACGTAATTAGCTAGTGCAAAGTTGAGGGAAAGGCTAGCCCCAGAGGAACATGCAGTAGCAGCTACCTGTGTTTGTTAGAGCAGTCAACTCATTCCTCCTTCCCATCCTGCTTGCCCTCCTCTCCCTGGACATGGCATAGCTGTGTGAGCAGCTGGGTGTGTGCAGGACTTGCCCTTGTTATGCGTTTGGCTTTTTGCTCTCCTGCTGAACTACTGCACTAGTAACCAGTGGGTGAGAAGTTCTTGTGGCAGCCAGTGTAGGTGAGACCACAGCAAAAACAGTCTGGAGACTGAGACTATCCCTTCCAAAGAGCTTCCTAGGAAAAAAAATCCATGCAGGGAAAAAAGTCACCTCTGCTGCTGTTTTGTGGTTCTCCTGTCCTGAGCAGGTGACAGCTGGGCTTTAGGAGTTTGGAGGATCCTTTATATCTATCTGTTCACACTAGCACAAATGACTAATGCTGTTCATTTGCACACTGTTATTTAAATGTTGAAGATAACAATTCTAGGGCAAGCAGTCATGCTGTGACTCAGTGTAGGTAAGCACTGGGAGACATTAAAGGAGTTGGGAGTTTGTAGCTAACTCCCAAGTAAGGCACTGCAAGGCTTTGATAGCTGTAGGGTGTGTTACTGGTCTGTGCTTCAGCACTTTCTACAGCAACTACAGCCCTGGGGAGGTGTGTGGGAAAAGGCTCAGGAACCATGCTGCTGGGAGGAAGCTCTTGTGGAGCTGGGAGAACTGTAAGACCTCGACAGCTTGTATTACTGATGAGGGAGGAGTATTTGCCATTCATTTCCCCACTGGAAAGTAAAGTGAGAGCTGGAAGCTCCTTCTGCTGGTTCCCTGAGAAACTGAGCCCTAACTTCTAAGTTTTGGCAACTGCGCCAAGAGCACCAACGGAGATGAGTGCTGCAGTGAGATAAAGCCCTCTCCTATCTGACTGCTTTCACCAGATCCCAGGCTTGGTATGCAAAAGTAGTAAAAGCTTCTGGGAGCAGAGTGTGGGAGGCTGGGGCCAGGATCCCTCTCTGTGTTGGAGGAGATGCTTTCATCGTGAGCTCCATGCCAGTAAAGAGGACCACTGGCCTTTCCCACAGACGAGGATATGGGAGCTGCTTGCACTGGTGTGGGAAGGAGGGGTGTTCGTGCATGCCTTTGGCCATATAGGCGGAGGCTGATATTTGGGTTCTGCATATAGAAATGTCTGGTTTCTAGAAATAATTATCATGTTGTATGTACATTGCCTGTGACACTGTCTTTTAGGGTGTGTAAGGTGCAGCTCTGTATGAACTGGTATGCTACAAGTTAAAAATAATAAATCTAATATATCTTAGTACTGCCTGCTTTGATCTCCTTGTGCTCTGCTAAGCCCTTCTTCTCCCGAGCAAAGGGGGCTGTACTCTTTGATAATGTACATCCTGTCTTCTTCCCTGTTGCATGTGTGTACATAAGCTAGATATTTTTCTTTAGAAGTGGCAAATTTGGGTCATAAGTTCAGCAGTTAAAATGATGATTTTACCACATCCTGCTTGCACAGGAAGCTTATTTTTTTAAAAAGCTGATAAATTGAATCCTCTATATTTTGTCAAAACAAAAAGCAAAGCAATCAGTTTAAAGCTGCAAAGATGTTTGGATTCTCACATGATCAGTTTGCTGCTTTGACTCACAGTGCATATGTTTAACATAAAGTGAAAGCCTTGCAGTCTGCTCCTGTGCTACCTGCACTAACCAGCTTCCTATGATCACTGGGCTGTGATGATAATCTGAAAAAATGTTTTCCCCATTATGTTAAGAGAAAGTTGTGGGGTTTTTTTTCCTGGTTAGCTGGGTTGAATTTAATTGGAGGAGGAAAACGCATACAGTACCATTTGATGCAATCATAGAATCATAGAATGGTTTGGATTGGAAGGGACCTTAAGATAATCTAGTTCCAATGCTCCAGGCATGGGCAGGGATGTCACTCACTAGATCAGGTTGTTCAGGGCTCCATCCAACTCAAGTATGCTACTCAAGTAGCCATTTTTACAGAACTGAATTTTGTGCAGCATAGTCTGTCATTGCATTTCTTGTTATTAATACATATCAGCTACAGCATTTTACTTTTCACATACTATAATCTCACCAGTCGACAATGCTGATTTTGTCTTTGTTCTCTTGTAGGAATGTTTACCCTTGCAGAAGTTGCATCGCTCAATGACATCCAGCCAACTTACCGTATCTTGAAACCATGGTGGGATGTATTTATGGATTATCTTGCTGTTGTTATGTTAATGGTTGCCATTTTTGCTGGAACCATGCAGCTGACAAAAGACCAGGTGGTCTGCTTGCCAGTTTTGCAGTCTACTGTAAATTCAAAAGTGCAGCCTGATACATCAGGAAAGGCTGACTTTACCACTGTTGAAACAACCACTGGTCAAGGAGAAGAAGCATCAATGAGAACTGTTTCCTTTGAAAGTACTACTGTAAGACCTGACATTTTTCTGAGCGGAGCTACCTCTTCTCAGTATCAATCCACTGAATCAGGTCAGGAGCTGAAGAAGGAGCAGAAAGATTCCTCAGGCCGTAAAACAAATTTGGATTTTCAGCAGTACATATTTATTAACCAGATGTGCTATCATTTGGCTCTTCCGTGGTACTCAAAGTATTTTCCCTATCTTGTTCTCATCCATACTATCATTTTGATAGTCAGTAGCAATTTTTGGTTCAAGTATCCCAAGACTTGCTCAAAAATTGAGCATTTTGTGTCTATATTGGGGAAGTGTTTTGAGTCCCCTTGGACTACAAAAGCATTGTCCGAAACAGCATGTGAGGACTCCGAGGAGAACAAACAGAGGTTAACTGGTGCCCAGTCCCTGCCCAAGTATGTTTCCACTAGCAGTGATGAAGGAAGCCCAAGTGCTAGCACTCCCATGATAACCAAATCTGGCTTCAAATTTTCAGCTGACAAGCCGATGATTGAGATTCCCAGCGTCACGATTTTAGATAAGAAAGATGGAGAACAAGCCAAAGCACTGTTTGAGAAAGTCCGTAAGTTCCGGGCTCACGTGGAAGACAGTGATCTGATTTATAAGCTCTATGTTGGCCAGACTGTCATCAAGACTGTCAAGTTCATATTTATACTCTGCTATACTGCAAACTTTGTCAACACCATTAGTTTTGAACACATTTGCAACCCGAAAGTGGAACATCTGATTGGCTACACACAGTTTGAATGTACACACAATATGGCTTATATGCTGAAGAAGCTGCTTATCAGCTATATTTCCCTCATTTGTGTGTATGGTTTTATCTGCCTCTACACGCTTTTCTGGCTGGTCCGAATACCTTTAAAAGAATATTCTTTTGAAAAGGTCAGAGAAGAGAGTAGCTTCAGTGATATCCCTGATGTCAAAAATGATTTTGCATTTCTCTTGCATATGGTAGATCAGTATGACCAGCTGTATTCTAAGCGATTTGGTGTCTTTTTGTCAGAGGTGAGCGAGAACAAACTACGCGGCATTAGTTTAAACCACGAATGGACTTATGAAAAGCTTCGGCAACATGTTTCCCGCAATGCCCAGGACAAGCAGGAGCTGCACCTCTTCATGCTGTCGGGGGTCCCGGATGCAGTGTTTGATCTGACGGATCTGGATGTGTTGAAACTGGAGCTGATTCCTGAAGCAAAAATTACAGCCAAAATTTCCCAGATGACAAATCTTCAGGAGCTTCATCTGTACCACTGCCCTGCAAAGGTCGAGCAGACGGCCTTCAGCTTCCTCCGGGACCACTTGAGATGCCTTCATGTGAAATTCACAGATGTTGCAGAAATTCCTGCGTGGGTGTATTTGCTCAAAACCCTCCGTGAATTGTACTTGATAGGCAACTTGAACTCTGAAAACAATAAAATGATAGGGCTTGAATCTCTTAGAGAGTTGAGACACCTTAAAATTCTCCACGTGAAGAGCAATTTGACCAAAATTCCCCCCAATATCACAGATGTAGCACCACATCTGACAAAACTAGTCATTCATAATGATGGCACTAAGCTTGTGGTACTCAATAGCCTTAAGAAAATGACTAATGTTGCGGAGTTGGAACTGCAGAACTGTGAACTGGAGAGAATTCCCCATGCCATCTTCAGTCTTTCTAACTTACAGGAACTGGATTTAAAGTCAAATAGCATACGCACAATTGAAGAAATCATCAGTTTCCAGCATTTAAAAAGACTGACTTGTTTAAAGCTGTGGCACAATAAAATAGTTAGCATTCCTTCCTCCATTACCCACATAAAGAATTTGGAGTCTCTTTATCTCTCAAATAACAAACTCGAAACCTTACCTGCCGCAGTGTTCAGTTTACAGAAACTTAGGTGTTTAGATGTAAGCTTCAACTCAATTGCGGTGATTCCAGTGGAAATAGGTTTGCTTCAAAATCTTCAACATTTTCACATCACAGGAAACAAAGTCGACGTTTTGCCAAAACAGTTGTTTAAATGTGTTAAATTGAGGACTTTGAGTCTGGGACAAAACTGTATTACCTCAATCCCAGATAAAGTAAGTCAGCTGTTGCAGCTGACTTACCTGGAACTGAAGGGAAACTGCTTGGACCGTCTGCCAGTTACGCTGGGGCAGTGTCAGCTTCTCAGGAAAAGTGGGCTGGTAGTGGAAGATCACCTCTTTGATGCTTTGCCCTCAGAAGTTAAGGAGGTGTTGAATCAAGACACAAGCATTCCCTTTGCTAATGGGATTTAGACGGAGGTGAAATGCTCTGATAACTGACTTCCAAATGGCAGATGCTAAAAAGTACAGCAATTGTGAGACGTGTTTTAGAAAGCAGAATTCGTTGGAAGGCAGGACTGCTAGCAGGATTAGAAGAGGTATAACTGAGTGTTCAATGTTTGCAGTGTTTCAAAAGATCATTTCCAAAATTTTTGAGAGGATAAAGAACCTTAATAATCTCAATTCTTTTTTCCTTAAATTGTTTGTAACTTGGATGCTGCCGCTTTTGAATGTTTACAAATTTGCTTGCCTGCTTAAAGTTAATGATTAAATTGATGACCTTTTCTTACTATGCAAGTTATTCCTTAAGGTCTGGTTTTATTTTAGTGCATTATGGGGAGGAAAACCAAGGCTAAATGTTGTATATGGTATGTGTCTAACAGCACTTGAAGCACACACTGAATTGTGTTGTTAGTGTTTAGCCATCCTTGGCAAATAAAAACAGTTTGGCTGTGATTTGAACTGCACCGGAACCACCATTTCCCTGCATTAAGGTATGTGGTTTCATAGAATTATAGAATTGTTTAGGTTGGCGAAGACTTTTAAGTTCATCAGGTTCAACCATTAACCTAACACTGCCAAATCCACCACTAAACCATGTCCGTAAAACCCACGTCTGTGCTTTTTTTGAATGCTTCTGGGGCTGGTGATTCCACCTCTTCTCTGGGCAGCCTGTTCCAATGCTTGACCACTCTTTCAGTGAAGAAATTTTTCCTAATAATCTAAACCTTCCCTGGCACAACTTGAACCTGTGTCCGCCTGACCTGTTGCTTCTGGGAGAAAAGACTGACCCCCACCTCACTCCAACCTCCTTTCAGGTAGTTGTAGGGAGCAATAAAATCCCTTCCAAGCCTCATTTTCTCCAGACTGAATACCCCAGCTCCCTCGGCTGCTCTTCATAAGACCTGTGCTCCAGACCCTTCAGCAGCTCCATGGCCCTTCTCTGGACATGCTCCAGTACCTCAGTGGTTTGTGTCATTCTTCATCCTCAAGGCCTCATGTTGTTGGGTGAGATTCCTTCTGTGGTCTGGTGTGTTGCTCCTTTACTCAAGCAAAGACTGGTCACCTTCCTGCAACTGATCTCCCCCTCAGATTCCATAACTCCTCTGTCACATGCAGCAGTGGGTGGTAAAAGGGAGAATACAGCCACTTGGCATTCAAGTTGTGGATAGTTTTGAGAGTTGAACTGTTTTTTGCAAGGTGACTTGGAAAGTCATTAAACACCAAGTGACTTTGGTGCTCATATTTTGCTCTTCTGAGTTTTCATCTGGGAAACTCGAGGTGTTTTATGAGTTGATTGGTTTTTTTTCATAGCCCTTGATTAGGACCTGGGGTGTCTGTTTCATTTACTGGACTAATGACAGACATAAGATTTTTGATTTACTCAAACATGATTTTTATCACCTGTTGTGGTGTCTTCCACACCTGGACTTTACCATAAGAGCACCCTTCTTCCCACCCCAGCCCAAGTAATTTGATGTCTTTGAACACTTACACACTGTTAGCAAACCCTAACTGTGTGCTAGATCAGTCATCAAATAAAGAAAAAAACAGACAGCAGTGAGTGTGGGATTTTTGTTGTTGGTTTTTTTTGTTTTTTTTTTTTTTTTTTAATGTTGTTTTTTTAACTTGAGTTTGCATTGCCAGAACCATTAGAGAAATATAATCCATTAAATCTGCAAAATCATCAGTTGTAAATCTCGGTCATTTACATTCCATGTGTGCAGAAAAGAAGTACTATGCTGGGAGATGATTGCATGATTACTCATGGTTTAAACACAATTCCCTATTGTAGTGTGGTCAGGACTGAACTAGTCTGTAGTTTAAGGGACTGTTCTTCTCACAGAAATCCTCATGCACAGTGATTTCTACTGTAACTTCACCAGAGCTGCCCTGACTCACACCACTATTAATGAGGGGATAGTTTAGGCCTAGAGGCATTGAGCAGGCAGGAACATTTCAAATACTGCTCTTAGGAGTCTTGCACATTTTATTGTTAATAATTTACTGTTAGTCATGCTGGGAGGACTGTTCTCAGCTGTAGGTAGCAGTCTCTGAATACATACCTGCACCGTATGTTTATGTATATCAGAAGACCAGTTTATGAATAGTGGTTTTCCTACTTCTCATGGGGATATGGTCTGTTTTCCACTTGCCAGCAGGTAGTAAACTTGGGATGTTGACAGTTTTACAACACCAAGTCACAGGTTAGGCAGAATACTTGCAGTTACTGATCTGTCCTCCACTGAGAAACTTAGTGCTAATCCTCATATATTTTTTTTTTAAGTAGAAGTTAAGGCTGCAATGGGTTATTTTTTTTTAAGAAACTCTTTAATTTGTTTATTTTTTGCACATAGATCACTTTAAAATTGCTGGACTATTGACTCTTTAGAAAAACTGTGGACTATACTATTGGTGTATGCTTTGTATTTGTTGTTGAGTGTAATTTCAGCTTCCAAGAAATTGTGTGTAGGAGGGAGGAAGAGTTGGAGGATGGCAAAATAATTAAAATATTTAGAAAAATAGTTCTATTTATCATCCGTTTTTCCTTTTCTGAAATAGAAGAGTCACGCAGAATGTGGCTGTGTATCGATCTAGCTTTTAAAAGCTTTTTTTGGTGTCTCTGATTCTCCTACTGACCCTATTGATGTTCAGAAAATAAACCTGTGTCTTTCATATGAGTATGGTATACTCAAAAAATAAACCTGTGTCCACTTAATGAATATGTTATACATAATTTAGACCATTGTTTTGACTAGTTATTAGCCGACTGTACTTCTTTAGACAAGTTCCTCCAAAATAAGTGTATGTTAAAGTTAATTTCAGGCTTCTAATGCTTGCTCAGCATAAACTCCATTATTGTTTTTAGGAAATCTTTCTCAGAGTTGGGAGGAACTGCCCATAATCCCCATGTCATCTCCCCCCAGTCCTTCCTCCTCTCTGTGACTGTTTATAATGTTCCTATTTCCTGCGTGTCAACTGACACAGTCTTGCTTTTACAGTCTTGGAAGTTCATCTCTTTTCCATGTAAGGCATGTAAAATATATTTTGCATTTCTATTTGATTTAATAAATAAGATGTTTATATCTTCCTCTAATCTATTTTTTTAATGGGTGAGAAGTGTGTTTGCATAGTAAAAGCTCTGTACCTTATGCTGAATTCGTTCTGTGGTGCCTGTAATCTAAGAAGGAAAAGGTATGAGTTACTGCTCCTAGTAAATCCTGCAGGTATGGTTTCTAACTAAGATACAGTACTTCAGCATAATTTTTCTCTTTTTTTTCCATATGTACAATCTACATGACCTACCACTGTTTTAATTTGGCTAATGGAGTTTTCAGAACGTCTGTATGGCCCCGGAAGAAAGACTTCCGTGTTTGTTCAAACAAGAGGAAGTAAGAAATTGCCCATTTTGTTTGCTCCTGCCACTGTAACTCCTTTCTCTGAAGATCCTTTAGTTTTCCAATAAATTGACCTTTTGGAAGCTGCTTCCAATGATGCAACAGAGCTGTGGCTGTCCTGAGCAGGTATCAGGCCTCTTGGTATAAGGCAGGATGCTGACACTTGTGAAAGGCTTTCTGCTGCTAAATAAATGGCTTTGCAGTCCTGAGCTGCCCCCTCTGGTAGCAAAGCAGGATGCCCAGACACTGCCAGTCATGTCTGAGAATGGGGCATCTGCTTTGTGGACTGTATTTTTAATAAAAATCTTACAGAAATAGCTGTTCTGTATATTGTATTTCCAGGGATGTGCACAGCAATTGGTGGTGTATGGTTATGTGAAGGCAATGGGCTAGACTGTGATTCCTGCACTTGAAGTCAAGTCCTACAGCTGTGATGTTGACTGTCATTCTCATTGCTTGCAGGAACAGGTTTTGGCTTTCAGACTTCTCGATTCTTAAGACTGGGAGTTGGGCAGGAAACCTCACAGTCCCAAGTATAACTCTTGTGCAGCTTGTTGTAAACATGAAAAACGAGGCTTCTATTGGGTCTTTGGCTTGGGAACCCAGGAGGGTGCTAAAGATGAGAACAAAAACCTCGAATTTGCTGAGGGATCCCAGTGTTGTTGGCAGAGCCATAGGGCACAGTGGCAGTGGGCTGAGGGTCGCTTATCTGGGCAGCTGTCTGTGATGGGATCATTGTCTGTGCAACAACTGGCCTCGAAGATATCGTGGAGTGGGGCACTACTCTTCAGTCCAAAGCAAGGAGGGAGGCTAAGCCTGGTGACTTGAGACCTATTTTTGGGTTTGGTACAGCCTTCTCACCTGGGGTAAAGGATGTTAAAAAAATTTCAATTTCCTGTCTGTAAGCTGTGGATTCTTTAATGGAGGCAAAATGCCTTCATGATTGTGAAATACACAAATCATGCAGAAATTATGTCATGTAGAAAGATTCAAGGGGCTTAGGCATTGTCATTAGCTGCATGGCAGAGCCCTATCAATGCGTTTCTAATGTGTGATCCCAGAACAGTTTGATTTAGACAGCAAACTATCAGAGGCAGGACTAGAAGATACCTCAAGATGTGTTTAAGCCTGCCACCCTGCCTCATGGAAAAGTAAGGTTCCCTAACTCATTCCTGCCAGATGTTTGGCAAGATGTAGGAATGGGTTAGACAGTGATGGAAATTCCAGCCTCTCTAGGCAAACTGTTTACTTAATGATCTTCCTGTTGAAGAAACACAGCTAGACAAAAACTGCTGATACTCTGTTTAGGCCAAACCAAATGATTGGAAATGTATTAACCCATTTGCTTGCAGAAGTACAGACCGAGATAGACTGCTATATGGATATGTTGCATTCCAAGCACCTTGGGAGGACCAAATTTTGGGATTCCTTTGAAAAAAGCCCTGAGGAACAGCTTCCATCAGTTTGGTTGCACTGTATCTGTAAGCAGTTGCATTCCCCAGTGATGGCAAGGCTATCTGCAACCACTGTGCAATGCATTTATGACTGGTCTGCCCCATCTTAGGCTGGTGGCTGACATCCTTGCCCTTGCAAAGCCTATATGGTTGGTTTGTTCACAAAGACATTTTGCAAAGGCATTTAAATAAGATGTTTCTTGAGCAAGTTGGCTGCAGGAACATTCAAGTTGATCCTTAAGATTGCCAGAACTGAAAGAATTGACATGAATTCTGTAGTGTTTTTGACCTTGGCATTAACCTCTTGCCTCCCACTGTGAATTGATAAAATTACTGCACGAACTACTGATTAGAGTACAGGGTTATCCAAATGGTTGGCATTTTAGCACTGTAGAAGACTTCCCAGTTCAGGCTGCCTATTTGTGTTTGTACAGTGTGTTCAGCACTTAAACCAAAGGCATCAAACAGTGAGGTTGCAAAACCCTGTGGGCTTATGCTGTGACCAATTTTCCAGGACAGCAAATCATTCCCCATGCTTCTGAAGGGCGGGTAGCCTGTGTTACCGAGTACAGTTGTTTCTGTTAGCAAAGATGAAGCTTTAGAATTAAGCTCAGAAACAGATTTTCCAAGCTGATTACAAACACACACCCATTCCATGATAAAAGTCATGAGAGATGTCGTTTCTGGCAGAGATGCTGAAAATAGTTCCTGTAACTCAGCCAGGCATGGGTGCAGAAGTGGCAGCTCTTTAACTCTGCACATCAACACAATACAACTTAAGTGAGGATCTTTAAAACCACACACTCTGGAGTTGGGCCAGGCTGCATCTCCCTCTGTTCCCTGAAGAGAACAGCCCCTAAGCCCTTCTGCAATTACTATCGCTAGGACCTTTGTTCTGTCTTGCCTCCAACAGCACATTGCCCCTTGATGCTGGAGGTAATATAGGGTTATTGGTTTAATAATGACTGTTTGGGAAGAATGCCATCTTCTAAATTAACACCACAGTTGCTTGCAGGAAGTCTCCCAGCACAGAGCAGGTCTGTTCCCATAAAATGAACATGTTGTGCCCATAAACAATAAAATCTCAAGTTGGGACTGGGTTGGGTAGACCATTAGTAATAAATGCACGAAATGTTGCTGTTCAGCTAACCAGCTCTGGGTAGTTTTGCTGTTTTACATGGTTTGTAAAAATGGATTTTAAGACCCTTTTCCCTGACACCATCCTGCATCATCTCTGGACCCAATGTTGCGGGCCTGGGGCAGGCTGGCTTACCCCAGAGGGTGTTGCTGGAGCTGTCCTGGCAAAGCTGGGGTGGGAGAAGGTCTGGCAGCTATGCCAGCACCTCACGGAGGCTGGAGGCTCCCCTCTGCTGAGGAAGCCAGAATTATCTCGCTCCTCCTGAGGCCTCATCTATGGGAGATGCCATACAAGAGTGTGCCCTGGACCAGAAAATAAAGGTAATACTGTTGAATGAAACCTATTGCCATGTCATGTGTCTGAAAGGTGGGGATCGTGATAATAGGAGGAAATGCAGAATCAGAGGAGAAAAAGGTAATAAATGGACCTGAGGGGAGGTAGAAATTTCAGAAGTTTTAGGATGATAGTGTAAAATCTGGAGTGTAAGTTATGTGTGCTTCTGGCTAGAGCCAAGTTCAAACCTTCAGGTTTTAACCTTGGCCTTTTGAACTCGGCTTTTCCTTTTCTTTTTTTTTTTTTTTCTTTACTTTTGTCCCCTTTGCTTCTCAGAGAGGGCCTTAGGGTGCCTGTGCAGCTGCTGCTTACATGCTCTCCTTCCCCTCTTGCTCCTGTGCAAGTATCCATGATAGCTCATCCCTGGAACTGCACCCCTGCTCTGGCTGCATGCCTGACAGTGCTCTGCAGGGAAAGCCTGGGCACTGTCGAGGGCTGGAGTCTAATCTTAGAACTGTAGCTTCCCCTTGTGAAGGGATTCTCCCTCCTCTGGCTGGCAGGTGATACCCAAGTGGGTATCAGCCAGCACAGGGAGGCTTGAAGTTCCCTTCCAGCTGCCTGAAAATGCTGGGGCTAGTGGGGTCCTGCCCACTTTCAGCTCTCACACATCCTGATGAAACCACATTTTTCCTGCAGCCCTCCAAGGAAAGGGTTTCCATAACGTCCTTAAGTTGTAATTTCCATAGGCATCCTCATGGCTCCTGTAGTTCTGTGTCCTAAGAGCCTTCCCTATCTTTGTTGTAAATTGGGTTGTCTGTTTTTTACCCGGTTCACAGAGGATGCAGAGAACACCTGATGATTGTCACAGCTGCCTTCTGCAGTGAGTGCTGCTTCTCCACCCCTTTCATTTTTTTCTCTGCCTTGGGTAAAACCCCTTCCTTCAGCCTTTCACCATGTGTTGTTTGGGTGTGTTTATTATCCCCGTAACTCTTGTTACTCTCTTCTCAGTCTTTTCAGTTTACCAAGTTTGGTGATTGGTCTCCAAGCCCTCCAGTCTCTTAGCTATCCTGAGAGTTTTATTCTGGACTTCTGCACTGCTGCAAGGATGTCTTGTGGATGTAAAATGCCAGGCAAGTGGAGACTCTAAGTATGTACCCAGGTCTGTAGGGCTGTAATGCACGACAGAGCTGGAAACCGAATGCCTTTCAGGGCCTCGGGTTTTAACCTATTGAAATTGTGAAATGTGTTTAACAAAAGGGAAAGACCAGCTGGATTGTAAATTGATCACTGTCAATACTGGTTTGTGTATTTGAGACCTAAGAAAATGCCAGCATGATCTGACCCAGGAGAATGAAATAGGTTTCTAGCTATCTTTGTATTAAAATCTTGTTAAGTAAATTGGCTTTAAAATTGTGTGTGGAAGCGCTGTCCCTGCAAGTCAGCACTAGTGTGGTTGAATAATTCACTGAGTACTTGGGAATATTCCTCAGACCTTCAGAGCTGTTTATGGCTGAGGACATGTCCCTCTCACCACAAATTTCAGCCTTCACCCAGAGCATGGGTGTTTACCCCAGGTGCTGGTGATCTGAAATCCCAGTGATCTAGTGCCATCTCTGCAAGACAGAGGTCAGCTCCAGGAGTCCACACAGGCACTGCACAAAGGAGCCTTAGCATGTCCTCTCACAGGGACCTTCTCTTCTTTCAGTTTAGGACCAGTAAAGCTGACAGGCTGCAATTTTGAACTAGAACTCTACAGAAGAGGCCTTAATTAAGTAATTTTTCTGAAGTAATTAAACGACTGTAAAATGATCATATAGATAGCAGTGCTGCACCATAGTTTGAAACCTGACTTTCTCCTCCCCATCAGGAAATCAAGAGAATCTTGGCCACCCCTATCCCAGCACAGCAGTTATGTTCCTAGCCAGGGTGTCTCTGTAGGAGTTGCCCCACAGAAGAATTACACCTGCTGCACAAGGTAAGCATATCTTCAGAGGAAGGCAGTCAGGGTTACTGTCCCAGGTAAAGGTCCTTGTGCCTCTGGAGCTTTGTTTATGTTTGTTCTTGCACTGATCATTCCTAGCAACATGTTTAACTCTGAATATATTTGTTTAATTAAATGCTTTTAACATTTTTTATGGGGCCTCTAGTTGTTGAGTCCCCCAGAGGAGCTCAGCAGCAGACAGCATGGGTTGTGAAACACTGGTGAACAGCCTGGATGGGACACAGAGGGTCTGAAAATGAGCATTTTAGCTTTACGTTCTGCTGCTCTCTCCTCACCAGACTGAGAAAGGGCTGGCATGGAGGAGACCTTAGAGATCTAGTATCACTGTGGTTTTGTTATGTGGCAATCAATGCTCCTGACAGACTGAACGGCTGCTGTTATTATTAGCACAGTCTTGGTGGGGTGATTAGCTCTGTGCAAGACTGGAGTTTAAAGAAGCTTAAAGGATGAATAGACAGATGCAAACTGGACTAGGCACTGGATATTATAAAACTATACCAGTTCTATGTGATGTGGAAAAAGGTGTGTAGATGCTGATTCTCCAGTTGTTATCCTGCTGGCCACAGCATTTCCAGTACTTAACAGCTAATGGGTCTCAGTGTGAGCTGCTGCTCCTCAGTGTATGAAGGTGGAGCAGGCTGGGTGCCCAGGAGGGGTTCCCCATGCTGGGATGTGCAGTGGGGTGGGCAGGTTTACAAGGACTTGGGGTAAAGAAGTCACTGCCTGCAGGGCTGGCTCTGTTCCTGTCAGTAGCTGTGAAGGACAATTTTGCAGGAGAAAAACAACTCTAAACACTCGTTTCAGTCCAAAAGTATTTTGGTGTGATGCAGTTTAGGAAGTTTGCAGCTGTGAAACTCCTTGCTACAGGATATTGGGGATGCTGTTAGTTTTCATAATCTGAAGAGGATGCAAAGGAAGTTCATGGGAGAGAAGTTCAGGGAGAATTGGCAAATACAAGGAAACTACCTCTCCTGTGGTATGGCCCTGGCTTTTGTCCTGATTTTCCTATGATCTGCAGCACCTCCTTTGGCTGCCGTGAAGAAGGAATGTTCTCCCACAAAATGCCCTGGTGGAGAGCAAACGGCCGCTATGTGCTGTGCAAGCCTCCCTCCTCCCCTCCGGAGGCACCGCAACCACAGCACCTGCTGACGGCCCAGAGCACACAGCATGGCTGCTAGCCTTGGGCATGGCTTCACTTCCTCCATCATGGCATCTTTATTACAGACTGCTTGGGATAACTTTCTGTGACAGAAAAACCAGATTCTCTGTCCTTCTCTGCCTTGTTTTTATCCATCCTTCAGAGCACATGCCCACTTCGTTTTTCCAGGCAGACCTGCATTGTTGTCTGGGCACAGAGGCACTATCTGCTCAAAGGGGAAAGGCATTACTCCTTGGTGTAAGCTACAGCCTTTGATAGATATTTGATTGTATCACACAAACAGACCCAAATCATGGTATGTGCCCCAGCCACTCATCTTTGCCCTCTTTAGGGGCTTCTCACTGGCAGCGACCCCTCTCCTTCCTGCCATGTGCAGGATGCCCCATCATTTGCTAGTTCCTGAGTGGTCTGAGCTTGTACAACCTTGTGGCTCCTTGTACAGCCCTTGTGCAGAAGACAAAGATGGGGCTTCAGGCACTGCTGGCAGAGGATACTTGAGTCCCACTCCTGCTCACACAGGGGGAGAGGGGACTGCCAGATACCACCATCCTCACTGATTTGTGCTAAAGACAGGCATGTACCTCTGGTCTGACACATGGAGGAGAGGAAGGGATGGATGACTGGTGCTTGGCTTTTGCTGATTTTGTGTCTCTCCAAAGCACTGTCAAAAAGAGGACCCTGATGGGGCTCTTCCACTTCCTCTGCATGCTAGGAGTTGCTGGGGGATGTGCTGATTTTGGGGCAGGGCAAGCCAAGCGTTTTGGAGCTCTTTGGAGCTGACTTATAAATGCAAAGCTTTTTTTCAGACTGAGTACATAGAGCAAGACCCTTGCTGTCTCCTGGAGCAGTCACCACATTTGGAAATGCAGGTTTGTTTCCCTCTATGAGGTCTCACACAAAAACAGTCACTAAGTGGCTGTCAAAGGCCGAGGTGGTGGAAATTTCCTGCTCCTAGTATTGCAGAGTCGAAGTGAGGCACAGCTTGGGAGATTAATGCAATGATTATGAGGAGTTTGGAACGGGTCCTAACGCATCACAAAAAGCAAAGAAATCCTGCAGTTCAATGTGCTGACTGTTCACAGGGCTGTTCTGCCTCTTCACCGCTCACCTCCTGAAGCTCTGTTGTTAAAAAGAGTATGGTTAAATGAACTCCAGTGAAACAATCCTCTAAAAAACCTGGTTGTTGCTCAGAGCTTGATCACTAGCTGGGGTATAGATGAACTGCTCCTGCCCTAATCCCCCTTAAAGAATGTTTTTCTGTTACCAAAATGTTTGTTCTGAATTCTTTTGGCTTCACATCCAAAATGATTAAAAACTTGTTTTTTCCAGATGCTTCTTTTGAAAACTGCTCACTCCATTTGGAGTGGTCTTTTATACATTTCTGAATCCAAATTATTTCCCTGGAAGAAACTACACACTGTCCTGGAGCTGCTGAAATTAATCACTCAGGTAAACACTTCCTTCTTTTTTGCTGCCAGTTTGGAACAGGAAAAATTCTGCGTAAATCTTTCCTCCCTAATAAAATCTAGTGCAAAACCTCCATTCATCTGAAGGATTCTACTGCAGCACCCTATCAGTATGTGGAGACCATTTTCTTCCTGAAAAGATTTTACTGTGCCTTTATGCTAACTTCATCAGAAAAAAAAGCACCCTCTAAAATTCAGGGCCATTTTGGAGATGCTGCTATCCTTCATTAACTAATTTGCTGTTTTATTGAAACCACAAACTTGTGGGGAACAATTCTGTGCCAGACCTTTTCAATGAGCTGGTTGTGCTCAGGTAAGCGCTCAGTACTGCAAAAGTTGCACAATCCAGCCCTTCAGCTTGTGTGAGAATATCCTTTTACAAGCTCTAAGATCAGGAGAAGTGCCTGCAATATTTTTACTTCATTGCAGTTCTCTTTAGCAATGAAGGACTGTGTGTGTGAGATGTTTATTGGGCAAACACCATGGCTTCAAACTCCTGCAAGTGAAACTGCCTTTATTGATTTTCACTGTCCCAGGCATGCCAAAAGAAAATACATACACCAAATAAGGATCTTCAGATGCCATTCGGGGATAAATGTTTACAAAGACATGAGTTACAGACAAAGAAACATGCTCCTGGCTGAAAAAAAGTTTCCAAGCTTTATGTTGTCTCTGTATTTGCTGATCTGGTTCAGCCAAGGAAATAGCAGTGAGTGCTGGTCAGCCCTGCCCTGGCGCCTGGATCCAGAATTGGGCAGGGAGCAGACATATGGCTGAGGAAGCAGGTCACTCCTTTTGTCTGCTCTGTGTATTTTGCTGAAGCCTCAAGAGGAGAGCCAGACGGTGATATTCATTCCAGTGGCACTGAGCAGCGGACACCAGCCTGCTGGGAAAAGATCCAACACCATCAATTCATTTTCATTTCCCATGAATGGTGAGAGTATTGATTTAATCCAAGGGTTAGAATTGACAACGCCATATCCATGCTTGCTGATATATAGCTTTGCTTTCCTTGTGACTTAGAGCATTTGGGAAGTGGCTTTAAATGAACAGCTTTTGTGTCTTCTTCCAGGAAGGAACTGGTGAAGGTTCATGGAGACATGGGTGCTCTGGCACAGCCCTCATGAGGCTGGATGGATCCTGGGCAGATGGGACATTACTTTGGTTGTTGTGGTCAGCTTACAAATTTCTTTAATTTGCTGAAGGAATTGGGCCTTACAGGGCTATAGGGCTTCATAAACAACTTTAATTTTCTCTTTCCTTATCCTGACTCAGATCCTCAGGTGAAGAAGATGTGAAGCTTTGATTCAAAACTCCACATCCTACAGTTGATGTCTTAGGTGACCCTGTCCCACATTTAACAGCAAGTTAATTTGGTTTCTGTATTTAAAAAAAATACATGGAGGTCTCTGACCTTTTCACTTGAGTTAAACATATATGCAAAGGCAGGGTATGATCACAGTGGAGGGTGGTGTTGCAGTGCTGCCTTTAAGTTGGCTGATCTGACCAACAGTGTCATGGATGTCAGCAAGAGGTCTTGAGACTCTCTACTTCAAATGTTTGTAAAAATACCTTTCCTAATGTTGCTGGCACAGCCCTGACTGCACACACAGGAACCCCACCTTCAGTTGCTGGTAGGTGGCTCTGATTCCCTATGCTTTTGGTGCCAAGGGATTTTGCAATTTTTTTGTGTAACTTGGATGGAAAGTGGTATTTCGGTGTTTTTTCTGTGACTGCTGCTTTTACTCTCCTTCCCCTGATATATATCTTGGACAGTTTATATATCTTAATGAAATTATGCAAAGGGGAGGTGGTGCCCAGAGGAAAGGAGAAAGTGGAAAAATTATATAAGCTTCCAGAAATAACATGGAAACCAGTTTTTTTCTGTAGTACTGAAATCCTGTTCTAGATGACTAAATTAAAAGTGTTTGTAGTAATACACTGAAGAGACAATGTAAGTGTACAAGTGTCTGCTAGGAACACCCACCTGAGTGGGATTCCACCTGTACAAGCACTGCCACCAGAGAGTTTTGCTGGCATAGCTGGGGGTTTTTTAGGGGACAGGCAGTGGGATGGCCCCTTTCAAATGCCATCTGATGAATCACAGTTTTCTGAGGTGGTTGTGGAGCAATCTTTGGCTCCGCACGTGAATTCCACTGAACAAGAGCAACGCAGGAAAAATTTCTTGTACATCATACGAGGCTAAAGCTGGAGCCAGTCTAGCCCATGTCTGTTCCCAGGGCAGCCAACTTACACGTGGTCTCTGACCCACACCTAGCTGGAACTGGCCTTTGTATGTGTGTGAGAGCTGGGCAACCAGAGTGCTTGGTGCCAGTGTGAGGCTTTGCCTCCAGTATATCCTTTTCCAAAGCCTGGTATTTTGCATGCAGGAATGTGGCAGGGGGCAAGGCAAGCTTTGTGGAATGCTAGTCCTGGTGGCCTGGGTCTCTGGGCCTAACATTATGCTAGATGTATATGTTTGCATTTACTATTGCCTCTCATGAAAAATACATAAGCAGATATCTCTCACTCTGTAGCTTTCTGTTAGTTTGCCTGTAGTTGCTGTAGTCATAACTGGGAAGGGACGAGGAAAAAGGGAGAGGTGTATCTCAGCCACAGGGCAGATCTGAGTCAGAGCCCAGAATAAACTCAGTTCACCAGTACCCATAGCTTGAGGTGACTGGGCTGGGTGGAAATTGTTGACAGGAGGGGGGAATGTATGCATTTCCTTTTTGTTTGAATCGTGATTTGCCCTTTCTGTCCCAGATTGCATAACATACATCACTTAGAAGGTTAAAATACAAGTCTTCGTGACTCACTCCCAGAGCTACCTAAAATACTTTTGGGATTTGTGCAGGGGAATCTCAGTGGTGAAGGGGGTGAATCTAATAACCTTGTAGAAGTTGAGGTTACATGTCCCTTGGTAGCAAAAAAAGGTGAAAAAAACCTGCCTTTGAATCCCCCGTCACCACAATACTCACTCCTGCCCTTTCTCAGAAGTTCCTTTCAGGAGAGCTGATTCAGCTGTTTGTGTGGCTGCACCTAAACCGGATGAAAGAATAGATTTTGAAAAGCCCTCAAAAAGGGAGGGTTGTGAACCTGTGCAGAAAACACATGTTGTGCATCCATATTAAGATCTATAGTTGTGCTTAGATGAGGTTATCTGCACTTAAAGTGCTTCTGGATTGGGACCACAGATGATGAGGCTTGCTGGAATCACGTGCCCAAGAAGTATATGACCTTGGAGCACAGAGCTGAGTGAAAGCCATGTTTCACTAGGATTTTTGAGAGGCAGCCAGCACTGTTTTCAAAGTGCTCTCAAGTATTGTGGAGGAAATGTTGACAGATACTGCAATACTCACACTGATGAATATGCTCAGGCTGCATTGAGCATCTCTACATTTGTGCCAGGACTTGAGACCCAGCATAACAAGTGCAATACAAGAGGAGGAGGAAGGAAAAGCTGATAGTGGGCAGATGCTTTCTGTCATTTTCTGGATGAGCTGCTTTGGCCTCAGCGGAAGAAGCTGTCCCCAGGCAGGCAGAGCTGCTCTGTGGAGCGGAGCAGGCAGAGTTACCAGGGCACAAGTCATTTTTCAGACCACAGAGTGAAGTTTCTTTCCCAGGGCAGAGCTGGGGGCATCACTGTCAAGGCACGAATCTCCCTGATACCCTGGAGCTGCTGCCCTGATGGCTGACACATGTGGGAGGGTGTGGGGGGTGGCACAGCACCCACCTTTTGCAGTTACTAAGCTTACGTGGTCTCCAGACCAAGGCTCCAAAGTGAGTTTACCAGCACAATTCTTGAGCTAACAGAGTGTGTAATCATCAGATGTTTCACAGAAATCAGAAGGATTTGGAGTTTGGAGGCTCCTCATTGCAGATTAAGTCAAAGCACAACAAGTGGAAAGCACAGAGAATAATTATTTTCAGCATTAAATTTTCAGATCACACTACATGCAAAAACTTGATTCAGAAACATATGCAGCATATGTAGGTTTTATGAGCCTTGAACAGTAAAGAGTTTGCTGAAATTTCTATCATCCTTGAAGTGCATGGGAAGTAGCATGCATGCAGTGTGAGAAAGAAGCTGTATCTGTTTTCTTCTCTTACACATTTTAAAGGGTTTTGCATATGTTCCTTGTTTTCATAAAACTATGCAGTGATTCCCCTATAAAATGTCAGTAACCTGGAAACAAACTGTTACATGAAAGTTTGACTGTGTTCCATGATGTACACATTGTATCATAAACCCAACAAAAACACATGGCAATTTTCCCTTCCTGCACATTGGGAAAATTTCTTCTGCAGACTAGCTTCTTCAGTAATACTCACCAACATAGCACAACTTAAGGAACAAAATACTGAGCACTCTCATGGCAGGATATATTGGGCCACGTAGAAATTTTTCCTGGAATGAACTACTTTGGAAACACAGAAAAAAAAATGTGAAATGTTACGTCAAATCATATGTTGACATTCTGGTGATTCTGTCACAAGTCTTGTAACAGGGTTTGCTGTACACCTCTGCAGTTTGATTCTAGAGAGCCTGGAAACCTGAGCTATAAGTAACAATAAAAACAATAAATTAAAAATGAGAAAAATATTACTCAATCACACTGAAAAGTGTAAAAATAAAGCTCAAGAGCAAAGGCTCAGAAAAGTGGCCTCCAAGTGCAAATATATATACCCTCAACCTTTTTTTTTTTCCTCCTCTCTTTTTAAACTTATTTTCAAACTCTGTGTGACTTCACGGCAGTTTTGAGGCAGAAGGCACAGGAGCATGGGCAGCCTCGTACCTCTGTGACCAGATCCTGTAGGAAACCCATATCCAAGCTTACTGCAGCATGAAAGAAAAAGAGGCATGCCCTCTTCTACCCATTTCCCTTTACCATGTCCCGCTAACTGTACAGAGAAAAAATGTCAGAGTGTACACAGCAGCCTGCTGTATGTTTTCTTCTGCTTCTGTGGCAGGGATGAGTTTTCTGTTTCTGAAGAACCCCCCTCATGGTGTATTGCCTGGAGTAGGTCCCTTCCCATCTGGGGTGCTCCTCTTCAGACTTCTCTTTTTCTTTCTGTAGCAAGCCCAAGGACTTGTCTCTACAAACCATAGCCATAAGAGGACTAGAGACCAAGATCTTTGGTCTTAGAACCACAGAATCATTAGGGTTGAAAGGGACCTCTGGAGATCATCTAGTCCAACCCCCTGCCTGCCTAGCGTGGGAATCAGAGCCTGGAAAAACTTTTAAAGCGAGCAGGTTATACAGGAATGTGTCCACGTGGGTTTGGAATGTCTCCAGAGAGGGAGACTCCATGACCTCCCTGGGCAGCCTGTTCTATCCCTCTGCCACCCTCAAAATAAAGAAGTTCTTAATGTTGAGGTGAAACTTCACACTTGTGAAGTCTTCAGCCACTTGAGCTGTATTTTTTCCCTAGAAGGTGCTTTTTCACAACCTCTCGTTTGGCTTTCTTGTCTTCAGTCAGAGTAACAGTATTCTAGTTAATGGTGGCTTTTATTTTAAAGGGAAAGAGCAATGCAAGAAAAGTAAAGTACTTCACTGATAATTTAGTGATTACTAGAAAGTTGCTCTGCAAAGATAATTTCTGTGTCATAATGAAGCTGATATCTTCTCTCTATATCCAACCAACCAGCTATTGGCAATCATGCCAAAAACCAAACCAAAACCCGAAATGGGTTTTCTATTACCTGTACTTCAGTGTTCTACTGTGACCCAAGAGTTATGGCAATGGCTCTCTTTGGCAAGTACCTGCTGCTGCTTGTGGGATGCTACCGAAGGTCCAGCAGGGCCACAGAAGGATGCAAGCTCCAGCAGGTTTGTGCTATGGCATATTTGAAAGCTTCTAGTCTTTTCTGTAAATAGCTATATGAAGAAGTTTGTTAAGTTTGGTTGACTTTTGATCTATATTTTAAGTGTTTTTTTTCCCTGTAGGAAAGGATAACGTGATTAGTGTGTTTCTGTATTAGGATGCTTCCACTCCCTCCTTTTGAATTTTAGGGCATCTTTTATGCTTGTATTCTCAATATATACCTACAGAGGCCATAATATTTGACCTTTGGAAATCCCATATTATGGCTCTGATTTATGCTGTGATGACAGACATAAGAGCCCACTGAAATCAGTGTGGCTCTGGATGGTTACCATGGTTCTTCTCTGAGCCTCAGATGGAAGGATCTGCTTTTATGTTAATATCTAAGAAGAAACAAAGGGAATTGGAATTCATGTTTTATAAAGAATCAATGTCATTTTCATGTTCCTACCTCACTCCCCATCATCCTAAAATGCAAAGAAAGCTAAATGTCAAGT
Source organism: Manacus vitellinus (assembly GCF_001715985.3). Classification (NCBI taxonomy): domain Eukaryota; kingdom Metazoa; phylum Chordata; class Aves; order Passeriformes; family Pipridae; genus Manacus; species Manacus vitellinus. Next base: position 1,544,868 of record NW_021939546.1, on the reverse strand, counting down.
GTCAGTGGAGATGTATGTTAAAAATTAAAATACATATTTTTTTCCACTGCTGTGAATACTGTTTTAATGGCACTGGAGAGATGTGCTGTTGCAGACAGGTGCTCCTGTAGATTTAAATACTATGTCAATCACACCTACTATGTCAATCACAGGGTTAAGAGGCAGACAGCTTTCATCAAAGGCCAGACGAACCCCTCCCAATTTAGATCAACTCCACTGCAATTAAACAGTGTTAGTGTTAGGCCTTCACAATTGTCAGTACCTGGTTGCTACCCCCTGTTAGCAGCAGTTGATAGTTATTCTACAGAATTTCTTTAGGTTTTAGAAAATGCTTTAAATGAAAGCATAGAGGAAAACACAGCACTTGGAAAAACGAGGAGAGGGTGTGGGTAGTTACGGTACTGAACTGCAGAAGAGCTGTATTTCATAGTAACTGTGCTGCTGTTTGTTCTTGGAAAAATCACTTATTGTTCTCTTATCCCTGTACTGCTCTGAAGAATCTACAAAAAAAAACATTAAGAAAACAAATTCAAGGAAGCAGTGGAACGTGAATTCAAGAGCAGAATGTGATTGCACAAGGAGATTCTACACCGAACTGAAACATTCATGTTTTGGATCATTGAGAACAAATGAAGTACAATACCGGTCTGTTCCCTTTCTATTCTTATGTCTCCGCTTTGTTTTACTTTCCTTAGCTTAGATTTTTTTTCCTTTTTGGAGTCCTGCAGGGAGGAAAAAGGAGCCTTTGTTTTAAAAAGTCTGAGACCAACAGTGGCCCATTGATCATAATTAAGTCTAAAATAATACGCTTTTGCTGACCTGTTTGTATTGAATCCAAAAAATTTTATGTTATACCTGCTGTAGTCTTGGTCTGCCCCCAGATTCAGTTGCTTGTTCCTGAGCTTCTGGTTCTGGGGCAATAACTTTTAAAGCCTAAATAAACCTATGTGTTTTCAGGGCTGCATGTGAAAACACCTCCTTTTCTGTATAAGAACAAATCGATCATAATCAGATGTTGTCTTTGTCATGTACTCTCTTTTCTTTGACAGACAGCTGTCCCCATAACAACCATCTCTGTTGTCAATAACTTCCTCAGATCATGAAATGGCACACAGGATGGTGGTAGTTCTCATAGTAACACTCGGAGGTTGCATAAAAATTTTAAGTAATCTTACCGTGATGTGCTTGGACCCAATTCAGAGCTTCCTGAAGTCTGTATGAAACTCTGCTGATTTCAACAATCATTCATCTCTTCAGGGGCTGCTTCTGACCTTTTGAATTCAGGTTTTTAACATGACAAACTACAGAGGCTTAACCCTGTGGCTCTTGGTAGTCTAGTATGCTCTAATGAGTCAATATGCTTAGTTGTAGAACAAATATGCTTCAGGAAAATAGTGGAGAGATTCACAAAAAATATGTCTTGGCATCATTATCCTATGAATGGGGAGTGTTAGGTGCCTTGGACATGCTTGTATCTGTTCTCAGCCTGGGTCTTTACAGACACCCACAACACACATGCAGGCATAGTCCCATCCAGCTCGTAAGAATGCATGCTCAGGATAAAAGCCCTTCAAGGGTCACCCAATACCTGTCTCCCAGACTGCTCATTTGACTCACCAGCTGGTCTGGTTTGGAGTTCATTACCAGATCAGATGCACAGGCATAGAATAGAGAACACAATCACACGGAAGGTAGTTAAAAACGGAATTTAAAAAGAGGATAGGACAGACAGTGGCAATTAGCCATGGGGCTCAGTCACACAAACATACTGACCAGCAGCCTACTTACATGCAGATGGCCTTTTTTTATATCCTTGCTCCAACACACCTCAATCTTTTTAGCTCTTCCCTGATCTGCCTTTGTGCCTCCCTTCCTTGTCTTTGGCCTTTTCCCTAAACATCTTATAATAATCCTGTATCATTGTAATAGTCTCCTAATCAATCACAGTGTTTCCCTCTCGGACACTTTCTTGTAAATCCTGCTCTCCTTTATGCAATAGTCCCCTTAGGTTGTACAGCCTACCAGAGAGTTTCGATTGTTGAATTTCTCAGTAGGTTTTGCACCAGGGAAACAGATTTGGTAGTCTTAGGGACAATTGACTCAGATGAACCCAGTTTTCTGGATTTTTGTGTTTATTTTGAATAACCATTAGCTACACTGATCACAAATCTATCTATTCTGCATTATTTACTCCCTTCAGAGCTGCTTATTCAGTACCATTATCATTAAAAATCTCATTTGGCCCAACCAGATGAATCGGAATAGGGTGAGAATCCACTTAGTGCATTCCACAGCAACCCACCCTGCAGCATGCATTGAGTCCTCAAGCAGAGATTATACTTTACAGTTTTGACTGCTGTGTGTTTTAGGGCATCTGAGAACACAAGCTTGGTACTGACTTGCTACTGAGGATAGCCTTCGGATTCTGTACAGGTATATGCTATGGTTTAATCCATCAGGTTTTTTATTTCATATAGAGCTGTGCCTGTGTGTTTTCTTGCCTGGGAAAAATCTTCAAATATGTTGTGTTTTTTTCTTCTTTTTTTCTTGAGAAGTGACAACATCTGTGCAGGTTATGGTGCAGTGGTGGCCAGGCCCTCACAGGCTGGCCCAGGCAGATGCCCAGCAGGAGCCCCTCCAGCTGTACAGCTCACAGGTGGGCCTGCACCTATCTCCAGGGCAGCGGGATGCTGCTCCATACAGGTCAGCCCATCTGCAGGGCAGTGGGATGCTGGTCCTTGTGCCTGTTCACAAGCACAAGTCTGCAGATCAGGCTGTGCAGTGCCGAACAACTACTGCACAAAAGGCTGCAGAAAAGAGGGTGCTATGTTGCAAACACGAGACGCACAGTCTTGGACATTCAGGAAAATGTCTACTGCATGAATCTCATGTTCAGTGCAAGAAACTTGTCTGGTCTGCACGAGGGTGTGGGTGTAGAGGGATGGGTACACAAACAGGTCTGTGTGAGGGGTATTTGGTTTTTGAACATTGAAATCATTGCTCTGCCCAAGCATAACGTATCATTGGACAACAGGTTGGTGGTAAAGCCGAAGGAAAGGTTCCCTTTGGCAGGGAATAACCACTGTCTCCGCATGTATGTCTCATCCGATGCTGGGGTGAGAAGGGAGCCGGGAGCTGCGGTTCACATTCGTTCGCAACTACTGCCATCCAGAGCTCGGGAGGCGAAACTGCTCTGCCAGGCTCAGGGTTGAGTCTATTGCAAAACTTGGACTCTTGACCTCGGTGAATTGTTGTATTCTTTTTTGCTTTCCTGCAATGGGATTTTTATTACTTTTTGGATGGGGAGAAACTGTAATTTTTTGATGCTGTCCTGCCAACCACCCAAGACTCAAGGAAGCCCTATTTCCCGGGCAAAATCAAACCTCAGGAGATAGCGGCTTTGCCTACTCATGCAGCCTGAAAGTTCACCCACAGCCTGTCCTCACAGTCATATTCCCAGGTTTTCTGTACCAGATCTGCTCATTGCCATATAATTTTTTTCCCTCTCTCTTTTTGTTTCCTTTTGTCAGGGTTTTATAAAACATTAAGAAACAATAGGGAATGAAATACTTCTCCGCATGTGATCTTCACATAGGTCATTGGGGTTTTTTTGCATGATCATATATCTGGGCAAAGTCGTTTTCTTCTTCAAATCTTTGTCTGCATAGAGGAATAAAGTGTTACCTTACGACTAACCTAAAATGAAAGTCTATGTTTAATGTTAGCCTGTTTCTTTCAGTGCAGCCTGTTACAGACACCAGAATACTTTATCTCAGGAGTGGTGGATCATAGAATCATGGAATCATTGAATGTTAAGGGATTGAAAGTGTAGGAAATAAATAGGATGTTTTATTACAAGCAGGGGTTTCCATGGCTGCCTCGTGCTGGGGCACTTGGGAGCCATTTTGTTTAAAGGACTGGGGAACTATTTTGTGGTCAGGGACCAGTGGACTGCTTGTGATTCTGCTTGAAGTTGCTTATTGCTGCTGCCTACTTGCTGCTACATACAGTTCTGCTTGGGGTTGCCTATTGCACTGCTTATAGTTCTGCCTGCTTACTGCTACTTATTGTTACTTATTGTTCTGTTTGCTTTACAGTTCGAAGGTGAGCAGGGAAGAATGTAAGGTGGTGAGACCAGCCTGGGCTCACTGCCAGGGAACCATGCGGCCCGCGGCAGGGACACAACCTGGTAGGTGGATGAAGACAACCAATGGGCTGCACCAGAAAGCGAAGATTGCCTTTTAAGAAAGAAAAGAGCGAGGCCTAGCATGGGAGGAGTGAGGGAGTGGTTCTGCAAATCGAAGGGTCTTAAAGGGCTCGTCCCTCCCAGTCAGGTGTGCTCGAACCTGGTCATGAGTTCGGTGCAGCCAGCGCGCTGTTAATAAAGTTCTTTGTTTCACTTTATTTGGCCGTCTTCTAAATTTTAATTAGAGATACTTCTCACAAAAGGGACCTTAAAGATCATCCTGTCCCAGCTCCCCCTGCCATAGTCATGGACATCTCCCACTAGACAAGGTTGCTCAAGGCCTTACATGTTCTGGCCTTGAGCACTGCCAGGGATGGGACATCCACCATGTCCATAGGCAACTTGTTCCAGTGCCTCACCACCCTCACAGTAAAGACTTTCTTCTTTAAACTGATATTGTTATGTTCATTGAAGGAGAAGCATCACAGGAGAGTCATTGCTTAAATAAACGGTTTATTTTGTAAAGCCACTTGGTTTGCACAACACCGCAGCAGCGCACACTGGGAGCTGGCAGGGCACCTCACGCCTGAGGCTGTGCAGCTGCAGGGATGCCACTGAGGGCTCACTCCCGCCAGGCACTGCCTGACCTCAAGGGAGCGTTTTTTACAGCGGCCACTTCAACAGGGCCCGCGGGCATGTGTGTGGGAGGCTGAAGGTGTGGATGTTCTGCCACTCCTCGTCCTGCAGCGGCCTCAAGCGAGACAGAGCCCTTCGCCAGAACACAAAATGGCGGCTGCCAGGGCTCAAAATGGCCGCCGCGCAGCCTCCCTCGTGACCCGGCTGGTCCAGGAGCCGCGCGCAGCGCTGTGCGCGGCCGTTCCGGGCCCCTGCTCACGTGACGCATAGCCGGACCAATCGGCGCACGCCGTGGCCGTGCGTGCGCCGCGCCGAGCCCGCCTCGCCGCGTTGTGGTGGAAGGCGCCATTGGAGGCGGGGAGCAGCGCTCGCCGCCGTCGCCGCCGCCATGGACTACGGGGAAGGTGAGGGCGCGCCACCGCTGCAAGGGCAGGGCCTGGCCGCCGCCGCTGCGCCGCTGCGGGGCCCGGCCGCGCTCAAAATGGCAGCGGCCGCTTTGTTACGCGCAGGACGGAGCTCCCCTCACCCCACTCCTCGTCCTCTTCCGCGCCGCGCACTGCCGGGCTGGGGGAAGCTGCGGGGCGGCCGGCGGCGGGAAGGGCTGCGCGGGAGGAGGGCCTCCGGGGAGGGGCGGCGGGCGGCGGGGGGCGCGGGGCGGGGGCGGTGCCCGCGGGGCGAGGCGCCCTGGGGCGCGGGGAGAGCGGGGGCGAGGGGGCGGTGGCGGCGGGCGGGGGGGCGCGGGCAGAGCCGGGGGAGCTTGGGGTGAGCTCTGTGAGGGGGTCGTGTCAGGAGCCTGGAGATCCGACAGGAGAGAGAGCTGCCTCTTGTTGCGGCTCCCTGTCTCTCCCCTCCAGCTCTTGCTAAGCACTAAGTCATTCTCACTGACCCATCCTCTCCAGCTGAAGACAGAGATTGGAGATTCCCAGATACCCCCATGCATTGTGGTGTGAACATGCCCAGTGGGTCAGTCTCAGGTATGAGCTATAAATACGTCTAACCTGTAAAAAGAGTTGGGGCTGAACAGTCAGTGTTGACAAAAACGAAAAACAAACGGGTTGTTAGAAGTGCATAACATGGTTTAAGTGCACATGTTGTTTTCTGGAGGAGTTATAACTGTCTGGGAGTGAGACTCGATTTTCATCTTGGGCATGTCAACATGAACTCCTGCACGTTCCAAATCAAAATTGTGAGATCAAGGAATGGGGATGGGGGTGGGGGTGGGGAAATACAGACTTTTCTTATGATGATGTCTTTTTTGCATAACTATTTTCTTACAAAGTACTGTATTTGATTCTTACTACTTCTGTTGAAAAGAAAGGATATTCCCCTTCTTTTATATAAACATGGAAAAAATCCCAGAACCTGTAACTACTTGAGTTTTATTTATTTACTTTTTTTCATAAAATTTACCTTAACTAACAGTTTGGGAAGGAATATAGGAAGCATATAAAGTAAATGTGAAACACCAAAAGTTAGCTCTTGTTTTTGCACTGTCAAAAGTACCAAACAGATAAAACAAATAGGAATGCACTTATTTTTCTAAGATGATTAAGTTTGTGAGTTTAGTAAGACTCAAGAAATGATTTGACATCTCTTGCTAGCATGCAATCAGGTACTAAAAGGATGTTAATATAAAACCTTTACTGTAAACTGTACCCAAGCTTCATTTACAGATGCTGGCAAATAAGCGCTTGCTGTTGGATCTCTTGGTGCTCTTGCTGGCTGTTGGATGGAAATAACACATCGGATTACAGATGCATCTTTGATTGCAGTATAATCATTTTTGTGATACATTTCTTGAGTCTTAACTTTTTTTTCCCCCAGTGATATTATTTTGCATTTATCTTTCATTATAGTAAAATAAATGAATTAAATCTATGGCCCTGTTTTTTAATTTTCTATATTGATTCTTAATTGAATGTCCTTCTGATTTTTATTATAAAAAGTTATTATTAAGTGGCAGCTTAAATGTCTTATTGGAATATTCACTGTAACCGTTAATCAGAACCTGCTTTTCTGAGATCTAATGACAGTAGTATTAAAGTGAATCCAGGCTCATCCTATGGAAAGTAACTAATCAAATGTGTGTTGTACAGTTAGCATGTTCCTTTTATGTACCTCTGTAATATGAGTTTTCATTATGATAATTAAGCTATTATTTGTATTTATTAAAAAATTTTAATTATGATGTATGTGGTTTGAGACTTTTACAATGACTGTTTATGCACTGTGTGTACATGAGCAAGGCATGCAAAAAGAGTCTTACCCCAGTTCTGCACAGGGAGCTGAAGGCTGTTTTGTGGGGGTCCAGTAGATGGCAACATAGGATGGATGTTGGGAATTCTCATCTTTGTCCAGTTTTCTTTTGAGCTTTTGGCAAGGTTCCTACTGTTGGAAACTTTTAGCCAGTGAGAAGCACTTTTAGTTGGATGTCTGATGACTTCTGTAATTTCACTGTTGTCCCTTGCTGACGACTCTGAGACAGGGTTGACATGCTCTGCAGTATAAATTCTGTAAATATTATTAACAGAAATATTAACTATTCATGTTAATATTTTAGTTATTGCAACTACTGTCCTTCTAATCTAGAAGGGGAAATGGCCTAGTGAGAAGGTTGTGATCCTAATATAGACATAGTGTTATGAAAATGTAATGTGCCTGGAAAAAATACTGCTTCCTATTGCACAGTGGATCCTTAAGGTTGTTGCAGTCATTTTGGATTATGAATTTAAAATATAGTGAAATTTAGCTTCTTAAATTTATTATTTACTGCTGAAAGATCTTTCTCCTTTCTCATTTTCCTAGCCTTTTCATATACTTCACATGGAGAACACTGTTGAAAATGATATCTTCTCTTTTTACTGTAAATATGATTTCAATTTTCTCTGATCTTAACCTTTTTTTTAAATAGAGTCGTTGTGCCAAGAGATTCTGAGTGTTATCTACTATGTCTTTAACTTCTTACTTCTTTTTATAAGGAAATTTTGATTTTTCTTTATTGGCTATTGAGATTTATTTCACAGCTATTTTAAATGATTTCTCTACCAGATATGGCTTCTTTTTTTTTTTTCTTAATTAATCTGAAGGAATACTTGTACATTAATATCTTAATTTGTAAATTAAACTTGTCTTTTAGTGTCCCATTCTTTTTTTTTTTTAGAGGTAATATTTTTTTCACCTTTGACATAACTCTTCTCTCTTGTCTGTATCAGTAGACTTTTAAGTATGATATAGAAACTAAAAACTAGATAGTTCTTCTTGCAAGTTCTATTTCTGTACTTCAGTTCAACACTTCATTCATCTGCACTGTATTTATACAAGAGGCTGCAGATACCAAAACCCAATTTAGTCCTTTAATAAATTCTTTGTTTAAGATACTTTGACAGTGCCTTCATCAGTTCAGAGATTCACTCTATTTTTAAACTTTAGAAGCAAATATGGACCACTGTTTTTTCATATTTTTTATTCATAGATACACAGATATAACATTTCTTCAACAATTTCTTTTATAAACAGTTACTATTTAAAATAAAATGAACTTTTTTCTTTAGTGCTTAAACACATGTTCTCTTAGCATGTGAAGCAATTTCACATTTAGTCTGAATAATTTGCATGGACAGGGAACTTTTGCATATCTCTACTGGTGGTGACTGATTATTATTAAGTTACTATATTCAAAAATTAAAGTCCTTTTAATTTTGGTTCATCTAAGTGAATATTTACTGTCGTCTTGTATGTTTTCTCCCTTTTTAGGGTAAAGCTTATCTGGAGAACAGACTTTCAAAGTAAAGAAAAGTTTAATACCTGAAGAAATACTGTGCTTGTTAATTTGAATGCAGTATCTTTGTCAGGCTCTGGACATGAAGTATAAAATCTAGAAATCTTTGGTGAAGTTTGCAGATGACAGGATGGCTGAACCAGGAGGCCTCTGGTTGGAATAATAGGTTAACTGCTCAGCAGTGTGGAATAGTGCATGAAGTAGTCAGAAGGAGATCACAAGGTCACCTTCATTACATCAGATCAAAGATGTGTCTGTCCCACCTCACCAATATCCCGTATGTCACTGTGTTTGGGGGTGTGGAACAAGTGGTGCAAGTACTCTTTTAGGATGTTTATATGCCTTCACTGGTTTGCAGCTTGGCGACTTTCTGAGCTAGAGACATAGTGTTTGTGTTTGACATACTTTGAATTTCTTGTCAGCTGATTTATCCAATTTCTGTGTTAAATCTATATAAATTTTTAGTAACTTCTTGTTACTCAGTTCCAGTACTTGTATCTATGTTTTGTGAAAAAGGATCTAATTAACTCTTTAGCTTGTTACTTGTAAGTTTCATTTGCTACCTCCAGTTTCTTATAGTAAATCATTCAAGTGATTATTTCTCTTCACGTTTGTACTTTTGTATCCCTGTTAACCATTTTCAAATATGAATATATTATAATGTAGGTAAATGCAGTGCACTGAGTCTGGAAAGGATGAGAAAGTTGTTCGCTGTTAGGGAGGAGGTGGTGATGTCCTAAAGGCAGTGATTTGAGGATTTAGGGACTGGCATAGCTCTACAGCAAGACTGCTGCTGTTATATAACATGGACTGTGGACAAGTAAGGAGAGTGTTGAGCTAATGTGGATGTCAGAAGTGACTGTGGAATGGATTTAAGTATTTGCTTTGATGCTAAACATTTTAGACTAAAAATTTATTTCAAAACTATGCTTCGAACCATTTTTTGGAAGAGTTCTTTGCCTGTGAATGGTTTTGTGTTTTTCCAATACAGAACTTCTGACATATGGACAACACTGGTCCCTACTTTACTACACTGTAGTAGAATTGCATTGCGATGGGAGGGATCTTGACAGAATGTTGTGTTCTTCCTTGTTGGATGATTAGAATCACCTCTGCAACTCAGCCTCATTGGTTTTGTGTCCTCTTAGGGCCTGCTGATAATAGGGAGCAGGTGAAGCTGAGATAAATTATTGGGTGCTTTCAGGTCAGGTATATCAGTTTTCAGAATGTCAGTGATTAGTTATACTGTATTAAAAATACTAACAGCCTGAATCTGAGATTGACCGCGGGATCATCTAAACTTAATTTCTGGGAATCTGAGTTTGTTTTGTTGACTACCTTCCTCTTTTTGCTGGCCTGCATCTTTATGTATATGGTCTTGAGGGTATTGTACTGGATTAGGTGGCAGATCATTCAGTCATGCCAGAGAGGAACATAAGTTGCTTTTATTAGAAGCCTCAGCCATTTCTTTTTGCAGTTCAAGTTGATGATGTGTTGTGCTACATGATTACTATTTTGAAAAGCTTTTTTTGTGCTTTGATTTTTTAATCTTTATTGTACGTTCAGCATATAAAAAGGTGCAGTGTGACTTCCATGTTTAAAGTTGGGTTTTTTCCAGAAGTATCATCTTTTAATTTTTTATGAAGTACCTATGATCATTAGAATAAAAAAAAATCAACAGGAGGTCTTTATTTGTTGGAGTCTTTATTCAGGTATGCTAATAATATCTGTGTAAAACTGATACAGTCAGCTCAATACCATGTGCAGAATTTTTTTGATGACAGACATGAGAAAGTAAGTTAAGAGTGACATGGTGCTAATAAAAAGCAGGTACAAATGGGATATAGTTTAAATAGGTATTTTCAGCACTACAGTTACTTTCATGAAATGATATGCACACAGAATTACTGTGTTTCTTTCAATATGACAATTTCTTATGACTTCAAGTGAGCTAGTTGTCCTGGAAAAGTCAGTGTTTTACATGTGGAGAAATGTATAAAATACTCTCTCTTGTCAGAGTAAATTTATTTTTGTCTTTTCTGTGTTCATTCCATTTTCCTTCTCTGTGTTGCTTTTTGTGTGAGTCTTGACTTGCCAGGTTTTCTTTGTATTATCCAAAAGTTAGTGTTGGTTGGTACTGGGAAACAGTTTTGGCCTCTAGAATGCTAGTGAAGCACAAATTGTGTATGTTCCAGAAAGACAGCGGATCATACTTATTATGCAGATTTGTGACACTGTTTTAGTGCTTTGAATTTATGAGTTTTACTTTTACATAGGACTTCCAGTGCTGAGGAATAAGTTGGGAGAAAATTAATTTGTTTGACTGTAACCTATAATACAGAGTCTGCACTGCAGCAAGACAGCTTGTAACCTTGACCCAAGGTCTCTGTCAGTGTGAGTGAAGGTTTTCTATGGCCTTGGATAGAGAAAACAGATGCCTGTGAGTTGTGTGTATTTTTAAAGGGTCATAAGCGGTCTTAATTCTCCACAAACTTCTGTCATATTCTACATCAGGTGTCTCCATTTAATTCTCTTAATTTAACTTGTGTGGATTCTAGCTGATGGAACAATAATCCTGAGTTACTCGCTACTGGGAAAAAAATACGAACTTGATTCCAATTGTGACGTACTCAGATGATAAGAGACACATAGCTTCTCTAAACACAGTGTCAAAATTGTTTTGCAATTGGCAATTTTGTATTTTGTTTGTAAGCACCATGGCAAAGAGTAAACCTTTTACTTAAGAATTTAAACTAGATTACTTAATAAGACTCCTCACTTGCTTTCTTTATAAACATTTTTCTGCTCTTTTTTTAGACATGGACCGTGATTATGGGCATGGAGGCTATGGTGGCCCACGATCCATGGACTCTTACCTTAACCAATCCTATGGGATGGAGAGTCATGGAGGTGGAGGCGGAGGAGGTGGTGGTGGTGGTAACAGGTAAAATAATCCTTCAGTTGTCCCAAGAATTGATCAAATCCAATTTAGGTTAAAATCATTCTGTCTTCTAACTTAAGTGTTCCTGAGGCATGTTGTTACGATTTTGTACAAACACTTCCGTTCTGAGTCTTCATGTCTGATAAATACTGGCAAATACTAGACTGTAAGAGCTGGATTCTGGTAATAATCAGCATTTTTGTGGAAAAGTTTGACAGTGAAACAATGCGTCTTTGAATGAAAATAGCAAAAGTTCTGTTTTTCAGTAATGACTAGCAACTTGTAGCTGATTGGCCTGTCATACCATATTTGACATAGCGGACTAGACCTGACTGGTTTAGTGCCTTAGACTGAATCTATCAACATTCCGTTTTCAAGGAACATTTAGGGTATGTGTTCTTTGGTTTGAATGTGGAGTGCTCAAATGATCTTGGTATTGAATCTGAAAGTCATGTCCAGATTATTTCATTGGCAGGTACTGATTACACTCGAAACTGTGTGCATGTTCTGGGCTGCTTTTTAAGATGGATTGGTCTAAAACTAAAAATTCTGATGCAGTGGTCTTAAAGTTGTGTATTTCATGCTAGGATTCTATTACTGTTGCTCTTTCAGATAAAAACAGTAGGGAGCAGCTGATTTGATTTAGGTCTTAATATTGTATTCAAAGAAGCATGCTTTTCAGAGTAGTGATCCGATCTTGGAGGGGATAGAAGGAAAAGAAAACTTAGATAATACGATGGTTTTCTTGTGAGCGCCCTTGAATTTTTATCTGGCTGTAGCCAGACTACTGTATGATTCTTGTCTGTAGTCACTGTGGTGCCACTGGAAAAGGACAGTACTAAAATAGGGAGGCTGGAGAAGTATTGTGTTTTGCTTCTTGGTTCTGTTAAACATTTTAGTTAAGTATAATTTGTTCAATAATGAATGTTGAGGCTGACTGAAAATTCTGAGCAGATTCAGGAATGAGTTGTACCTACCATATAGTAATCTGCATATGATTGAGGTCCAATGACTACTTGAACACCAAAATGTCTCTTGCCATGTTATGTTACTATTGTGCATGGTCGTCTTCTAGTGTCATTTTCTGTGTAGCTTTGGGTCTCCTGAGACTAACATATTTTAAAATTAAGGCATTCAGTTTACTATAGATACAGTTAATAAGTTGAGTCTCTCCTAGTTTACATTGTATCAATCAAGGATTGTCTTTCCCAGAGCCTTCTGAATCACCCTGTTATAACCCACCAGGGACACTAATGTGTTTCCCTTCCAAGTGGTTACAAATATTGATGATTTCCAGACTGACACTGCTCCCACCCCAGGCATAACTAAAGATTTCAGCTCCTTGTTACTTTACTCTAAAATTCCAAGGACTGTTTGTGTCCACTGTGCATGCACTGGGTAGACTTCGAAAATCCTGAGTTGCTAGACTTAATGGTCTGCAAGTGAAAGCTGGATATACTGAAGACCGTGAACTCTTTTGACTGGGAGACTGAATTTTACAGGGAAGAAAATTTCCAAAACCTACAAATGTGAATGGAAGAGCACTTGTATTTTTCCTTTAAAATGAGAACTGTGGGGTACTTAAGACTCACAACTGTACCACTAAAAAAACAAAAGATTTTCTTTTTTTCTGAGTTCAGAACTTAGCTGCCTTTTAACTGCTGTTTAACTGTTAGACTGTGAGGGTTTGATTTCGAAGAAAGGAGAGTTTGACTAGCCTATGAATGTCTGCAGGTGATTATTTTTGTGAGACTAGGGCTGGGCTCTAATAATGTTTTAGTAAATACATGTTGCTGAAAATTTTAAGTAAACAAAGTTCAGGTATACTGAACTTTAGAATTGTTTGTAGCAAAAATGGCTCAGATAGCTTTCTGTCTGGTCATAGTGTCAATTGCCCAGCCCTAATCAAGATTAAACAATAACACGACTGTACGGACCAGTATAGTAATAAATTGATTTTAGTTGATAAATGTCAACTGATAACTTGTCTTTTGTAATGTGTAACATTAGTAAGCTTACTTTTTTTTCTCCTCACTGTGCAACTTTTCCAGGTTTGGACCTTATGAGTCTTACGACTCCGGGTCTTCTCTGGGTGGGCGAGATCTGTACAGATCTGGCTATGGTTATAATGAACCCGAACAAAGCCGCTTCGGAGGTAGTTATGGTGGTCGATTTGACAACTCCTACCGGAATAGCCTTGACTCTTTCGGAGGTAGAAACCAGGGCGGGTCTAGCTGGGAAGCACCTTACTCCCGTTCAAAATTGAGGCCTGGGTTTATGGAGGACAGAGGAAGAGAGAGTTACTCTTCCTACAGCAGTTTTTCTTCACCCCATATGAAGCCTGCACCTGTAGGCTCTCGGGGGAGAGGAACGCCTGCTTATCCTGAAAGTGGATTTGGAAGCAGAAACTATGATGCTTTTGGAGGACCATCAACAGGCAGAGGCCGAGGCCGAGGAGTAAGTACAGAATCTTTTCAGATTCTTTTCACTAGACACTCTTTTAAACCCTTTCAAGACCACTGCTTTAAAATGAATGCACTGTTCAGTACAGTGTGGGGGTTTTGTCCAAGCAAACTATCATGGTTGACAATGTTGTTTATCCCTTTGAAGCTGTCTTCAAGTAGAACCCAGTCGCTCTTTCTAGAAGACTAGTTGATAAGGTTTGTTAAATCTCTCCTTTTGCTTGAAAGGTGAAGATAAAAGTAGTAGGTTTGGTCTAAAAGGGATTAAAAGGACTTTCATTTTTCCTTGTAAACACTAGCATCTCTGATGCTGGTGGGGAAATTCTCGAATATTGTAAAAGTTGAATTCAAAGTCTTTTGAAGTTTTGAGTAGGTTAAAGGTGCAATGTATAAGCAAAAAATAAAACCCAGGTTGTGAATGCTAGGGTAGTTTTTGTTTTCTGTAAAGGCCAAAGTTTAGCTAATACTTTAGTGTGTTGAATACATGTTTTATTAAACATCAAGTCTTCTTTTAAACTTAACTCTTGCTCTGACTTGTATATTGGAAGGGTGATGGGGAGAAAATGGCAAAGGTGAGTGGTTAGCAGTTACAGTGATTCTTTCTCAAAATTAAAGCGTGGTTAAAGGGACATCATCAATTTGAAATCAGGTCCTTTCACAGAATTGAAATCAGTCTCCACATAGTGTGCCTAGTCCTATTATTTGTATTAATTTGATTTGAAGATTTATGTTATAGCTCCTTTTCAGTGGATTCCGTTCCAGTGTAGGATGTAAAAACTGTGTCCAAGGAACAGCATGATTAACTGTATGCAAAACAGTGGATCGCAGTTTGAAGAAGTAATGCTTGATGTTAAGTGAGTTGGGGGGGAAAAAACCACAATAGAAGAGAATAAAAAACCTCACCAACCTGACAGAAGTACTGACTTTAAGTTGATGGTGTCCCTTTGTCTTGGTTTTATAATACCAGTTCTGGCTGTTTTTTAAAGTACGAAGAGTTCAGTGAACACTTTTCTGCCTGTGCCTGTAGGTGTAACTTATCTTTTAAAATTTCTAAGCGTGCTATATTTCTTTGGGAAGTGATTCTTTAATTTTAAACCATACAACTTATTGTAGTTTGAAGCTTAGAGGAAGATTGTTTTTTTACTGGGTCTTTTAAATGCCTATTTGCGTGGTGGTTTTGTTCCAGAACGTCTACTTTGCAGCATCCTTGAGTATTGTAGTTGTCATATTCAAATTTTAGCTCAGATTTGCACATGGCTGTTAGGTAACATGTAGCATGGTATGAGAAATAGATTCTAATCTTTGTTTCTCTACTTGTGACGCTGAAAGTGTTATGTTCTTAAGCCTCAGTTCCATCCTTTCAGAATTTATTTAGATCTGAAAGCTTTGTGCAGTTACAACTGAGTTCTTTTTTACTTTGCTTTTGAAATTTATCCTTTTAGTCTTTTGTGTAATAAAGGAAAATGTAAGGGCTAAACTACTTACCATATGTAAAATGCATTGCACCTTTAATAGGTAGATTGTCTGTTTAAAAAAAACCTGAACTTGAAATGATCCAAGTGCGTACTTCATGTCAAATTGATGTGACCAGTGTAAATGTACATGCTAGGTAGTTTATAGCTATCTCAACTAAATAAGTTAACATGGAGATCTTGTGCATGGACTTCTGATAAAGAAAAGTGCTGGCTTTGGTACATTCTATCTGTCATTTAAAATTTGCTTTAAAAAAGTCATACTTTTCACAAGTATTTTGAAGTCACTTTTAATGTTCTTTTGACAGTGTAATATTAATTATCTTCTCATGGAAATACAAATATTTCTGCTTATCCAAGTCACCCATCCAGTCAGTGGGCTTTCTTCTGTCCTTTATTAATCAAATAATTGAGTTAATATTAAGAAATATGTTAGCACTTTTTAAAATTTCCCTCTTCAGATTACTCGTTTATTCCATGTCTTCAGAGAGGTAACTTTCATATACAAGTGTCCACAAATGAGTGTACATAATTTTAGAAATATTAGAAAGGTTTAGTCTTTCAGCTGAATTTTCATTCCTATTGGTGCCATGTTTTTGTGTCACTCTCTCCAGGCCCAACTTAAAAATTTTGATTTTATTGAATTCAGTGGAAAGATAAGTAAAAGAAAGAATGATCTTCTTTCAGTTAATCTCTTTTCCACACTGTACAACCTTCTTTACTCAGTTTTCAAATAACTGATATATCATTTGGCATAAGATGCAGAGCAAAGAAGCTTTTTTTCCTTTTTAGTGTTGAAAACTGAGTCGTTTAGCTCTGGTTTTTTCCAGAGGGAGATGTCTTTCATCATCTAGAGAATCTGAAGAGAGTAACCAAGATAGTAGGCAGAGATATGAACTTTGATAGATATGTTCATTGCCTGGACAATGGTTCTGAATAAGCAGAAACGCAGTTTATACAGACATATTCGTTCTACTGGACAAACACCCACAAAGCCATTGCACAACAGAACATCAGACCAGGAGCTTAAGTTTCTCCTGCATTTTGGTGTAGAACGCAGATTTTACTTACATTCACAGTTGTGTTGTACCAAGTAGTTGTTTTATTTATATTGATTTCATATACTAATACCTTCCTCTTGATTTTGCAAATTTTCAGCATATGGGAGACTTTGGAGGAATGCACAGACCTGGGATTGTCGTTGACTATCATAACAAACCCAGTCCTGCAGCAGTTGCTGCAAGAGGAATAAAAAGAAAAATGATACCACAGCAGTATAACAAACCTGGTGGGACTTTCATCAAGAAACCCAAAATGACAAAACCTGTTTTGAAGCTGAGCCAGAAAAAATCGCCTAGTAAGTAATAAGTGCCAGAATTCTTAAATTTAGATTACTAATGTTTTTATTCATTAGAAATGACTTAGCTTTAATATTCAGAAAGAGGGCTGTAGGTGCTGTTTTGTAATTCTTTATTTTCCACCTTTAAAGTAGTCCACAACAGATTCTGTGAATATACTCATCTAACTTTTCTACTGCAACAGTAATTTGCTGAATGACATTGAATATTTTGATGTGTTCAGATATGTACTGTTGAAGACTGTCTCATTGAGACTTCATAATGATACTTCCTGGAGGCAAATTTTCACCACTGAAAATAATTTCAGGTCTCTGAAATTTCAGGTTGTCTTAAGTGACAATGCCTGACAGATATTAAAATGTGCTCTTGCATGAGCCTGGGCGCCACTGTCCAAATTCTTTGGATATTAAAAGTAGTGCATCAGCTGCAATAAAGACTTAAGGCATGGGTCAAGAGGAGGGGGAAAGGGAGACAAACTGAGAAAACACTGAACATTGTTATAGAATAATTTATGAAAGGCAGAAAGAGTTTGCTCCCACTTGCAAATGAAATGCTGTAATGACAAGAAGAACTCTTAAATGTGATAGACAAACTGTAAATATAAATTTCAAATTGTATTAGTGATGCTTGGTTTCTTCCATAAAGATGTCCTACAACTCTAATAACTTTGATATTGCAGGCAGAGTTGGAGAAAAAAGTCACTAATGAGGTTTGAATAAATTACTTGCTTTGAGGGAATGTAAACTTGAGTATTAAATATTATGATCCGTGCGTACAGCGGTCAGATTTTATTTTTTTGTGCTTGTAATTTCCTAGTAATTTGGATCTACAGTGTTTTATATAGCTTGGTTTCAGATCACATCTGAAAATAGCTTAAAGTTACTGTAGCTCACAGCTGGCAAGGTAAATGCACAGACTTGACAGAAACTTCCATGTGTAAATTTTATTTTTGATTTTGTAGTTCTGGATATATTACTGTTTATTACAAAACTGTTCCCTTAACTGTAACTTCAAGAATACTGTACAGATTTCAGGCACTGGGTGTATAGAACGTATTTCTCTGCCTTTTGTATAGGTAATGTTATTGGTGGTCTTATTAGTTTTGTTATGATTAAATGTAGAATATGCATCTGAGTTCTTCCAGTACTTTTGTACATTCTCCTTTTCTAAGATGTGTTCAGACAGAACACTTCTAGTTTATTATCTGATCCCCTTCACTGATTTCCACAATCCGAGGACCAATATACTACATAATATTGAAGTTACTTTAAGAAGTAGAACAGATAGCACCTGCTAGAATGCAGGCTCTGAGATTAGGGGGAAGAAACTGTTGAGTGGTTAACACAGTTTCTGAAACTTGAACTGAAAGATGCCCTAAACTGTATCATGTAGTTGAAAACTAAAAAACAGGTGGCAACTAACAGAAGATATGATGCAATTGGTATACAATGTATGTATGAAAATATATCTCAAAATTATATTGTCCTTTCAGTCTTAATTTTCTTTTTTGGAGTTAAATATAGGTGACTGCTTCTAAAAGTGTTTAATTTATATTTCTAAGGATAATTGATTTTACGTTTAGTAGTATTATTAAACTATGATAAATTGTAAATGTAGACCATCCTACATGCATAACAAGGATTATGGTTTTTTTCCTAAATATCTTATTGTCTTAAAATGAATTGGCAGTGACAGCGCTTTTGAATTCTTTCTCATTTTATGTTAATAGACATGAAGACGTCTTTCCAGGATTCTACTATAGAGGTAAAGATTCTCAGAATTGAAAAATGTTTGTGATCCTTTGAGAACTTTGCATAGTATGCCTTAAGGCAAATAATTGCTAAGCGACAGTTATGAAGTTGAACATTAAATTATATAAGCTTTTCTAAACAGGTTTTTTTTTCTTCACTTTGTCTAAAATTGTCTTATTTTGATGCCAGTCTGAAAGCCTTACTGATTTCGAGTGACAAGATACAGCTAGTGCAGATAACCTGGAAAATAAATTTTCAAGTGTATTTTTAGACCCTCCCTATTCTCATAATGCACAGAGAAGCTCTCATTTGAATGCTTCTCAGGTTGCCACAGGTAGACAGCTTGAACTCATACACCTGTGATCTGCCTGGGTGGGTTGAGAAATTAAATACGAAGGAGATTGCTAAACAGAAGTGAGGAGGAATGGATAAGACATAAGACACATCAAGGAGAGAGGGTAAATAAAAGAAGAACCAGTGTTAAAAGTTGTTCTCTGACAGGGTACAAAGGTTAGTCTCCACTACAGTTGCAACACTGTATAAGAATGTGTTAGAAAGCTAAGCATGTGTGTGTGTGTGTGTATACAGATATATATCTCCTGGTTTAATGTTGAAATACTGGAATGGTGTTTTCCTTCTTTCTGAGTGGAGGTATTAACACGTTCTCAACTAAGTAGAAGTCTGGATTGGAAGTCAGAATACTTATGTAGAAGACAATTTTGACTGTGAAATGAATTCACTAAGGCTATAAGGCATTAAGGAGAAATGCAGAGCTAGAGGTTTTTGTTCATCGAGTCCAAGAAGATACTCAATTCACTTTCTTTCGTTACCATGTTTGATAGAAATAGCAAGTAATAGATTATTGAAAATTAAGTAATTTATGCTACCTTTCTGGATTTAGAGTGACATTGTTTTGCGGGGTGTTTTTGTTTTGGTTTTTTTTAATTTATGGATTTGACTTTATTAGGAAATTGAAGTTGATACAAGTGGTGCAGTCGTTATATATGAAGACTTTACAAGAGATGCTTATGATCTTGGATATCAGACTTTTGGAGGTAAGTCAGTTTACTTTGTCAGGTAAGGTATTGTAGGTATAGTATTTGTAAGTCTTTGAGTGAATAGATATAGTAAGCCTGTATGTATGATCTCTTATAGTTATTCAGTAGCATGACTATTTCTGTTTGTTTGTTTTTTAAGCATTTATAAATTTAGGCTGTGGAAAAGATGATTGTTTCTATCATCCATCCATCACTTGGTTTTTCTCATGCTTACTGTTTATGCTCTCTGATCATCTCTGTATGTTGTTGTTTGACTTGTTTTAATTTTTGTGAAACTAGTGTAAATGGTCTTATACTTAACTACCATTCTGTTGCTTGAATGTTGTTAATCCCACTGGTTCCTCACCCATATCCTATTATTTATCCCACTAGCTGATCAACCTCACCCTTAAACCCTAGGTGAGTCACTTTTATAAAAGTGGATTCAGTTAACTCAGAGAGCTGCTGTTAAGAATGTGGGATCTGTTTCATGTACAGTCTTAATGAAACAGGTTTATTATTAGTTTACATAAAATCAGTTAAGTGTATATTAACTGTGGTAATTTCAGACACATACATAAAGAAATCCAGTGTTAAGGCTGAAACTCTTTTTAGCCTCCTTTTCCTTGTGTACGCTGTCCCGTTGCATATACAGTCTAATCTGGTAGTAAGGAGTGCTGGAAATTTGCAGCCAGGTGATGAGTGTTTCTTTTCTTGAAATAATAGTAAATATTTTTTAGTTTATTTTTAAATTGTACAGATTTTCTTTCTTTTTAAAACTTTGCATAAGCAAAGTTTCAGAAAGTGGGAATCTTAGTTTATATGTAGATTCAGGCTTCCATTCCTCAGCTTCTAACAGGACAGGCACTTGAATTTGGAAGTTTGAGGGAGAAGATAGAGGCCATTTCACTCCACAGAATGTCATACCAGATGATTTTTACAGCAGTGAAACAAGTGACCATTTGCACATTTCCAGGGTTGGTGGTAGGGCATGAAGTGAAATTCAAATCCTGAGATCAGTATGGGAATTGCCTCTGGGAGTGGGTGGTTGTTTGTTGTTTTGAATTTGAATTTTTAATTTTATGGATGGAGTTTTTGCCATCTCTGGATCACAGTACATTTTGAAACTCTTCACTACAGAATGAAAAACCTTGGGATAATTAGGAGTGAAGTGTAAGCTGTTAGTCAGTGAAAATGTTTTCAGTACTCAGTGACACTTGTACAGCCACAGTGTGTTTTGCAAGTCTTGGTGTTTTCTGCATTATGCTGCTGTATGTTCCTTTCCGTTGCTGGTTGGATGGAGGTAGATTTCCTGGAGGCTGACCTCTGTTCTAAGGTTGAACTGCAAAAGAGAGCAAAGTGTTCCTCTTTTTCTTGCTCTAAACCTACTCACCGAATAATACTCTGTTTCCATTTGTCCGTGGAGTTTTAAAGCAGACATAGGAAAGGCAAACACAAGTGCACTTATGCAGAAAGTCAGTGTCCTTGGAAGTCTTTAATGTTGCAAAACTAATTTCTGTTCATTTATTTGTTCACACTTACATGCCAGGTGGTAATTCAATCAGGTTCTCTGAAGGTTTGGTTGGGTTTTTTGTTGTGTGGTGAGTCTGTCTGTCCTTGTCTATCCCGCCCTGCCTCATTAACTGATTTGTTTCTTTAGCTGAAAATCTTTGGAATGTTTTTCTGTGAAATAAGTGAAGTCTAGTGGGGAAGAATGATAAAGTTGTTGGAGTTCATTTTTGGTACTGTATGTTGGAGATACACTGTCTTTTCTCCTTTATGAGAACTTTTGCTTTTGGTTTTGTAAACTGCCTTCTCGGCAGAAGAGTCTGTTATATAGTTTCTTTTTATGTAAGGGGATTGTAGCAATGGTTCTCTCAAAACATGGGAGAGTTTTAAATAATGTGTTTCTCCCTGTGTTCCAGCAGTCACCCTTTCCTAGTCACTTGAAGAGGCCTCTAATAACTAGGCACAACAAGGAAGGGTTTGTTCTAACTCTGAATTTCCTTACTTTTATGACTGTAACCCAGAATGTAAACCCTTAGCTACTTAGTGGACATTGCTGAAAGCAAATGTTTAACTTGGTTGTCTTTAGAGGAGGAAAACACAGTAAAATTTCAGGACATTTAAGTGAACCATGTCAGTGTATAATCTTTCTCTGCATTTTGAGGTGTTTGTGGAGGAGACAAGGTAGACAGATACTTTTACTGTTGTTGTTTATTTGGTTTGGGTTTGTTTATTAATCTTTGTATTGCATGTTAAGATGGCAAAGGAGGAGAAGGTAAAAGTGAGGAAGAAGAAAAGCGGCGAATCGAGGCCAGAAGAGAGAAGCAAAGGCGTAGAAGGGAAAAAAACAGTGAAAAATATGGTGATGGATACAGGTTTGTGCTGTAACTTCTATGTCGTGTGCAGTGTTTTACTTCTTTATGCCTCATATTCTTTCCTGAAAGCCCTTTTGGACTGATATAGGAAAATAAAATGCAACAAAGAAACGAGGAAAAAAAACCCCACCTCCTTCCACCCCCTAGCTTCCCCCACTCCCCAACAAAACGAAAAATCTAACCCAAATAAGGAAAAAAAACCCCTCAAGCCAAGACTTGGCACCCAAATTCATTTCATGGGACCACTGTTGTATCAGAAAATGCACAATTTACTCACTCCTTCTCCCTCAGAAGTGCACACTTGAGAAGTAGCTTAGAATGGTATTCCTTTTGAAGTATTTGTTCATACTGACTTAAGAAGCTGTCAGAAGTTGACTTTATTCTGGTTTTATGTGTGTGTATAAATATATATATGTATATATGGTCAACTGTTTTGTGGCAAAAATAAGTACATAGTTTTGTAACTTTTCTTAATTTTGCCTCAGCCCAGTGGGCTACACTGTACAAAATGTTCCATGTCAGTGCTGTATATATCATAACATTACTGTCTTTTTCTCATTGTACTGAGGAGGTTTTATTTTTTTATAAAGATTATGTAGTTTTTGTATGGAAAATGAGCTTTAAATGAATTCTTCTTACTACTTGTAATTAGGAAACCATGGCCTGACTGGACTATGATTCTTTGCCTGTGAGAAGTATTACAAAAGGTGACATGAACTAGAGAGCTGTGATAGACAGACCCACAGAATAATGTGGCTTTTAAATGCCTGGCTTCTGATTTCAGCAGTTTTTATCTTCTGCATAGATAATTAATTGCTCTGGCGCTGGCCTGATTTATATTTGATTCTTATAGCACTTATCCTTTATTATGGAAAAATACAAGATTTTTTCTTTTCTTTTTCTCTGAAAAAAGTGTCAAGTCCACATAGTGTTGGATGAGTTTTACTTTTAATAGTAATATTTAATGTATTTCTCTTAATAGAATGGCATTTACTTGCTCATTTTGCAAGTTTCGAACGTTTGAAGAAAAAGAAATTGAGGCACATCTGGAGAGTGCAGCTCACCAGGAGACACTGGATCATATCCAGAAGCAAACCAAGTTTGACAAAGTAGTGATGGAATTTCTTCATGTAAGACAGCTGTTTTTGATCTATATAATACTTCTGTATGAGAATATAGTTACAATTTACCATGCATTTCCAAAATATGCTTAACTTATCATTGTTACTCCTTTTGCAGATGACTCTTGTCGCAGCACATATTACTAAAAGTTGAAGCGAATTCAGAGTCCATGAAATACTGTTACTTTTACAGTAAAAAGTGAAAGTAGTGCCTTAAGAAGTGACAGCAATTAATTGCTGTTTGTTACAGAGCTCTTCTGAATTCCTATTGGAATATTGACAGTTGTAGATCAGATGTCTTACAGTTTCTTCTTGTGATCCTCTGCAGGAGTGTATGGTGAATAAATTCAAGAAGACAGCTATGCGTAAGCAGCAGACAAGTAACCAAACGGAAAATGCTCAGGCTGCTGAAAAAGATATAATGGAAGGTGAGCGATGTGCTTTATGTGAAAATGCATACTGTGGGGCTCTCCTTGTCTTTTTATCCTTTCATTTGTCTTCAAATTTAATTAAATGGATTAAAATAGTCAGTTTTCCCACCTTTTCTGTACCTGGTTGGGATACCTTTCTTTATTTCTGACACAATGTGGAATGTAAGCACAGCAAGCGATAGCAAACCTTATTTATGTTTGCTATCCAGGTAGCCTTGTCAGAAGGTGTGATAACATTGTGTTAGGTACTTGACAAACATAATTATGTGGGCTTTGCCACAGTCTTATTCGGTATAAGGCAAGAGGAGTCACAACAGGTGGTTGCAGGCAGATTGAAAGAGTGTAATAAAGCAGTAAGGTGATAATGGTCAAATATGATGGCAAGGGTTTGGATAATGTAAATAGGAGAGTTGCTGTGGTTTTGAGGAACAGTGCAAAAGTTTGAGCACTTTCTTGGCTACCCAAGATGCGTCTCAGCCTGAGTATTTTTCCCATTGGCTGCCGTACAGGCAGTTTTCTAGAGCATTTCATGCGTGCCCACCTTGCTGTACCATATTCTCCCACCCTGTTCTTTTCTTGAGGGTTTTGAAAATATGTGCTAGAGCCAGAGGAGACATCTTTTGAGTGCTGTTATTTTAAACAATAACTTTATTTGAATGCTACTTTAATTTAAATTTAAATACTAAAGGCTATTTTAAAATGGATATAGCCAGCATCCTAACAATCTCACAAATTCTTCTTGTGTACTTTCCTTGAGTACTGGAGGGCCTGTTTGCCTTTGTGAAGAGAATGTTTGTTTTATTAGCAAGCTAATATGTAAAAGTGCAAGAGGAATTGGGTTCATGTGCTTCTTCCTGATGGTGAAGGGAGGCAAGGAAATAAATTAGTTGTTCTTATAAGAGGTAAAGTAAATGCAACTGCTTTGGTCAAACTTTGTTTGTTTGTTATATCAAAATGTGTATTGTTAAGGATATTAGCTATTGTTGATTTTAAATAGATGGCCTTTCTGTACATTGCCTGGATCTCACGTATAGTCTGTGGAGAAGTGGAGTTGGAGAATTTGAGTGGAAAACTTCCTCCTTCAGTATTGCCCTTAGGGAGCCCCTGTGGTTCAGTTTCACATGTTTAACAACTGAGAGCTCTAATTTTTGAGTATAAAATAAATAATCCACTTTTCCACTTGCCTAGAGTAACACATTTTGTGTTAATGATCTGTTGCATCTTCTTTGGCAGGGGTTACCGCTGATGACCATATGATGAAAGTTGAGACTGTTCACTGCAGTGCTTGCAGTGTGTACGTTCCTGCATTGCACAGTTCTGTTCAGCAACACTTAAAATCTCCTGATCACATAAAAGGAAAACAAGTAAGATATGACATTATTAAGAACAAAAGGGCTAGCATAATCTAATAGTAGGTGAAAAGTGTTTGGTTCTTGGTACAAGTAATTTCTAAGTTCTCACTGATGCGACTTATCCTCTTGAAAGCTGGAATGTCCTTATTTCACTTTGTAAGCATGAGATCTCATGAAGTAGCCAGTGCTTAGGATCCCTCGGTTAATGAAATGTTGGTGTGCTTAAGAGCTGACAGTAGCAAGTCATGGAAAAGTTACTAGGAATGACTTTTTTATTTTATGGGAATTTGTTTTACTGAGCTTAACTGTTGGAAAAATTATTAAATTGCAAAACATAATACATGTGTTTCTAGTAAGATGACAAACATGGTGCCTCTTTTTTTCTTGTGTGTTATCTTTTTAATTTGAAGAAAAGTGAGACCAGGTTAGAACTAGCAGTAGTGTGGTATTTGTTGCTGTTATAATTTATAATGATATACTTTTAAGACTGGTAGTAGGGCTGAAAGAGAAGCATGAACATCATAGTAAGCAAGATTGCCAAAGTAATGTTTTGTTTATATATGAGCTTCTGTGATTGTGGAGTATCATAGAACGTGTTGGGTTGGAAGGGACCCTGCAAATAAGCAGGGTCGTCTTCAACAGTGTGATGGAAAAGCCTGTGTGTTGTCTGTAGATGAGAACAGGTAACTCTGGTTGCAGTTCATTATTTATCAAGATATGAGAATATATTTTGGTCAAGCTAAAGCAACAAACTATAAACACTACTAAACTTAATTGAACTTATTATGTAATTTGGACGTAAGTGCTAAGAACAAACAGATCATGCTGCAATATGTTCATTATTTTACTTATAGAAACTGACCGTGGATTCAAATTTATGTGGCAATTGTAAGAGGTATGTGATAATTATTCACTGTAAAATTTGTTTCCTAGGCCTACAGAGAACAAATAAAAAGGGAGAGTGTTCTCACTGCCACCAGTATATTGAATAATCCTATAGTCAAGGCACGATATGAGCTGTATGTGAAGGTAAGATGCAAATGGAAAGAAAGTAATTTGTAATGTTTGCTATGCCACCATTTTCTCCACGTTGATGGAGTTTAACCTCTGTGCTCTGTTAGGTAGCTCACAGATTGATTATGCTTTTAATGTACTCTGCTGGTCTAAAATCATTGTCTTGGATAAATTTATTTGCAGCAAAAATTACCACCTTCAGATTTACCAGCTTTTGGTTGTTATTTAGCACTTATTTGTATTTTAATTTTTAATTAGATGCTCCTAGAAAGGAAAGTCAACCTTTAGGAAAGCATCAGCAGTGTCTTTATTCATAATGCTAACTGTAGAGCACAAATGACTTTACAATTGAGTCCGTCTTTACATTTAGAAGCAAGAGTTCCATCATGTGGCTTTGTACTGAAGTGTAACACCCACAAGACTCAGCTACTTTTTATTCCATAGAATTTCTAGGGTTGATGGCAGCATACAAAAATGAAAGCTTACAACAGTAGTTGATGAGATCAGAGAATTCAAAAGGCATGGCAGCTTGTGTTGCAGATACATGGCCTGAGAAACAGGTAAATTCATTTTAGCAAAATACAGGGTTTTTTCTACTGGGCCACTTTGCTAAATGACTCTTTCTGTAGTACTGTTGTTAGCTGTTTCTGGTATTACTTTTAATTGATTTATGATTTTGCCTTTGCCAAACAATAGACTCTTTAAGACAAAGCAATACTTTCTTGAGTAAATATGGCAAGGTATGAGCCAGTGCCCAAGTTAATTGTGATTTAAAATGTCAGATTAGCTGTGTGCTGCAAAATTATGTAGGGATGAGCATGTGAATCAGTTTCAGACAACTGTTCTGTATCTGTTATGAGAAGGTTGGAAATGTCCAAATACCAGAGCCTGGAGTATCTGTCTGTATTTCCAGCCACCTCTTCTGGTGTTCCTTGTGCCTGGCATGTGTTGTCCCATACAGCCCCCTAGTGGGAGACTGGTAGAAGGGAGAATGGAAATTTGCCATTCATCAGGTCGACAGGGGGCAATCAAAATTACCTAAACAGAATTTTTCACAGGAAACCACAACGGGGCAAGGTGGGTCTCAAATACTAGTTGTGGTAAAGAGTTGGATGACTACTAGTCTCAGCAGGGTGTAGTTCTAGCAGGAAGTACTAGTCTTAACAGAAAATGAGCTTTTCCTAATTCAACTCTAATTGAGATATGTACCTCTTCCAGGGCACACATTAAAAGAACAAACTTCCCAATATGCACAGAGAAACCAAGCTGTGTAATAAGAAAGAAAAAAATCTTTTATCTTTTCTGCTAGTGTTAAAATGTATCAATAGGGATACATAAACCTCAGGAGTTGCTGACCTGAAATTTTGTTCTACTTCTGTCAAAGGCATTTGTGATACTAATGAGCCGCTTTTGCCACTTGGTACAAAACTAGGCAGCTTTGCAGGTCTTGCCCGCTCTGAATTTTCTCCCTCCTCACTGCATATGCAGAGTAAACAACACTTTGCAAAAGAATGTTGAGTTTGGGGATTTTTGTTTGGTTTTGTTTGAGTTTTGGGCTTTTTTGGTTGGAGGGTGGGGAGAAGTGTTTCCCCATACAGTCTGCCCTACATCTAAAACAAGCTGTTTTCAGCGGTTAACAAGGATTTCCTGGAAGATGGCAGGCTCCAAATGCGTGTGTGCTCTGCTCCATCACGTGCTGTATAATAAAACTGCACTCTGCGGTTGATTATACATTTGGATAAGGATGAAAGGGATTTGCATAACCAGAAACCAGATACATCTTACTGAGCAGGTCCTGGTGAAAGTGTATTCAACCCATCCCAGAAAATGCCAGTGCTAACCATTCTGAAAATGTCAGTGGTCTCCTTGTGAAGACAGTCTTGCAAGTTTTATCTTCCTCAGTTTTCTAACATGTCTTCTAATGCTTCTTCTCTTCTCTGTGCTGCTGCTTTGGTGCTGGTGTCTGCCTTGTTGGAAATTTGTCAATATATTCAGTTTCCAGAAAACTACTGTACCAGCACTGAGGTTTCCAGCAGTCAAAACTTGCATGAGATCTTTATGATCCTATTGGTTCTGGTGGCCATCTTTTGCACTATCTATTACATGATTTTTTTCAATTTCTGTATTTGAAAGTCCAATTCAGTGCTTAGTTTAACAGTGTATTGTTTGCATCCTGTTGTTTACGTGCAAGGAACTTTTTAATTTCTTGTTTGATATTTTCATCATAGATACTTTAATCAAAGAACCTTGAAAGGATTGTTTTTTACCTTGGGCAACCTTTTGAAGAGCCCTGTTTCCCTGGTGCTGTTTTTGTGTGGTACCCCTTTATGCTTCCAATATACTCTTTGTGTGCTTTTTTTAAAGATTTTCACTTCTCCTTGTTCTTCTGCATCCATAATGTGAAGGGGAGAAATCCACCATGACCCACTTTCTGGCCACTCTGAAACAATCCTCTTAAAAGTTTGTGAATGTGTAGTAAGTCCCTTTATAATAAGGAGGAAAAAAAGACCATCTTGTTTCTCCGGGCAAAAAGTTATCGCTTGGTGAAGTCATGACTATCTAATTTTGGCCCATTTAGAATTTCCTAGACAGAACGATGTCTATGATTAAAAGCTGCTTGGATGTTACACAAGAGAACCATTATAGAGTTTGACATTTTTTATCACTATGTCCCAGGACTGTTTGATCACAGTGAAGGCATTTTAATGTTTACTGGTTAGGTGGACAGACTTCGGTATCTTTTTGGATCAGGTTGGAGAGACCTCTGGTAAATAGATTGGTTTCTGGGGACATGGGAATCCCAAAACTTTGGTTGTAGATGCCAGTTCATAGTCTTAAGCTTTCTGTGCAATTTAAATATGCTAGAGACAAGAAACCCCAAAAATACATCTCTTGGGACTAAACTACTTACTGGTGTATTTTGTACTTTCAATGCATCATAAAGTCTTTCTGCAGCAGTTTAGTACTGTGCCTGTGTTCTTGTTTTCTGGGGGGTTTTTGTGCCTTTTTTTTTTTTTTAAGCTATCTGGGACCAGTGTGACTGTCAAAATCAACTAGCATTAGAATTGGCTCTGCATGCTGTGCTGGATGCCTCTAATGCTACATCACTGGAAAAGAGTGTAGTCATTAGGATCTTCCCCTTGATGGCAGTAACTTTTTCCTTAGCTTGAGAACTCGAAAAGTGCATTTTTCTCTAAAAAAACAGTTGGAGAAGGCAACTTTGTTGTCGTTGTTACTATTGTGTAGAGATCTGTTCAACCGGAAGTAGTGTGCTAAATCCAGTTCTGCTAGGCTAGCCAGCAGCAATGTACAGTCTCCGCAGGAAGGAAGTGTAACAGTTTTCTGTAGCTTGTCCCCAGTAGACAGGGACAGTCAGAAGTTGTCTGCAGGAGTGAGGAAGTAGTCCTTTCAGAGTGCATTCTTTAGCTACCATTTGTCATTATGCCTAACCTAGACATAAGAGGATTTAAATCTTTACTTTTGTATCAGACCTGTTAAAGGGCTTCCAGTATCCTTGTGAGTCATTTACAGAGAAAGGCCACCTTTTTTCTTTTTTGAGGAAACAATACTCTCTGTTAGGACATATGAAACTCTTAATACACCTTTTTTCTCTCTGTAAGGTCTCCCGGTAAGCATGTATTTGAAGCTAACTAGGTGAAGTATTCTTAACTCAGTAATTTAGCTTTTGTCCAAAAAGGAAGGTAGATGAATGCAATTCTGGAGAGTTGCACTAATCCTCATTGAGTTAAGGTTTGGATCCTCAGTCTTTTTGTTTCACAATGCTTTCCATAGATGTTGGAATTAAATTCATTTGGGCACTTGCTTTGCTGTATGTTTTTTTTTTTCATGAAACAATGTCCTGAGCCAGTATTTTTGGTATTTCAGTGTTGGGCACTGTTACCTGAAGTAGTGTGAAATACCCCTTGGTGTTCATAGCCCAGTGGTGCTTGTCAGTAGTAGTGGATCATCTAAAAGTGGTGTGAGCTTTACCTGAGGGTTTGGTTTGTTGTTTTTCTGTAGGGCTCAGGTAAATTCTGCTATCTGATACAGCTTTCTACGTACTTGACCATTATGTATGAGCATCTAATTTCAAAAAAGCCAAACTTGGTATCTTGAAGTTTAAATGCTACCTTATTCTTGAAGTTTAAATGTTACCATTTATATGTGGAAACTATGTCTTTGTTTATGCTACGCGTTGATTGGGCTCAACAGACATTACTATCTGAATATTCTAGGCTGGCCATTACAAAGTGCATGCATAGAATTATCCAGGGACTTGGAATAACATGGTCTCAAAGAATTCGGCTTTCATTGGGTTAAATCTGAATTTCAATCTGAATTTAGGATTTGTCTTGATTTTTAGAATAACACTGAAACCAAGCTTTTGTTTAGTGGCATTTGCTGAATATTTTTATAGTTTTTTTAATTTTTCAGTGGCCACCTGAAAGATTCTGCCTTAAAAATGTAACTGAAGTGAAAAAAAAAAAAAAGGAAAAGGGGCCTAGCCCCAAATTTTCTTTTGTATCTTCTAAATGATACTCTTAAAATCCTAGTCTTGGTGCAATTAGTGGTTGCTGTGGTATGTTAAGATCAGACTTGCTCTGTCATGTTTGAATATGAAAGGAACTTTAGCCAAGAAACTCCTAATGCTTTTTATTGTTATTCTTCATTGTTTATCGATTATTCATAGTTCTTAAACATCTGAAACAAGTGAAAGCTGAGGTATGTCTTGTGCTGAATGAAATGAAGAAAATGTGAATCTAGAATGCCAGTGTATTTGAGGTACTGAGAAAACTATTTGATAATCTTTGTAGATCAACAATGGAATAAAGTTCAGGCTACTCAATGTAATTATTTCTGGGTTTCATTTACTGAAGAGTTTGTCTTTTTTGATAGAATTATTCAGAGTGAATAGAGACTGTACATAAGGCAAAGCAGAACAAAACTGTTCAGTTCCAATTTGGTTGTAATTGGGGAGAAGAAGGTAGCAGCTGTAGTTCCTAGTAAAAGCATTTTGAAATTTAACCATGTAATTTTAATTTCTGAAAGTGGAAGTTAAACTGGCGTGCTTTGGCTTTTTCTCAATGCTATTTCTACATGCATTAAAAGATTTTATTGGGATCCCAGTTTCCTATGTGCCTAAAAATGTGGTATTGCTAATTTTAAATCAAGCCTCTTGATTTTCTTGCTAAAAACCCCAACTATTAAAAACCTGTATAAAATACTGTAGCATTTCTTAGTGGCTGCCCCTTTCATTCACTGAAAAAGAGTATTATTTTATTTTGTGCTTGAAATAAATATCAAAGTGTTTGTTTTCAACCTTCTGCTTCAGGGTGAAAATCCTTTTGAAATTAATGATCAGGCTCAAGAGCAGCAGACAGAGGAAGAGGACAAAGCTGATGAGCCAGCCGAGGGTGAGGAAGAGGAGGAAGAAGAGGAGGAAGAAACTGAAGAACAAACTGACTTCACTTTAGACCACACTGAAGATAATTAAGTGCAAGAAAATAAAAATACATTGGGGGGGTCCAGCCAGCTTTTTATTTCTGCTCTAAAGTGGCTGAGACTTTTTAATAGTCTCAGATGAAGTTGGAGATTCCCCACCATTTGCATGCATTCCATTCCATGGAGAACTTGTTTATATAATTCCTCTGTGTTTCTGATTTTGTTTAAAATGAAATTAAGACTATTTTAGTTGAGCTTTTTATAGAAAACTGACTATTAAAGCTGATCAGAACATTGTGTTGTATATTTTTTTAAGCATCCTATTTTTTTGGTGTGTGTATTGAAAGTTGGATATAATAATAATTTTTGGTCTAATCAGTTGAAAAGAAAGGTGGGTCTCTGGGGTAAATACATTAAAAGCTTTATCGTGTAAGCTATTAATATTTACCTCTAAGTACAGAATGAGTATCTTCAAAAATTGTGCTGTTGAGTGTGGCTGTTTGGGGAACTGCATTGCACTCTGTATAATAGAGTATGTGTTTATAATGCCTTGTAGCTTTTTGTGATAAGATGTACCAGTTTGTAGCAATAAAAACTTAAGAAATGTTACTGTTTAAAGTGTCTGTAGTTAAGTATTTCAAGAATTTCCTTATGCTGACTACTAAATTGGTTTCCAATTAGATCTTGATTGATATTGTCATTGAAATTATTTAAAATTTGTAGTTGCATCTTAGTGACTTCTGTTATTTATTACTGATTTTTGATATATTCAGACTCCACCTAAAGAGAGATAAGGACTTGAGCCTTCATAGCATATCTTGGGGAAGTGTGTTTTCTGTATATTTACATGTTGTGTACTCTTGTCTGTCTTAGAAATTACTTTTAAGTACACCTGTGTTTTTTCTGCAGTTCCTGCTAATCTAGCTTTTGACTAATGAGAAGTGAAATGTCTGATTTAACGGTTTTTAAGTGCAGCAAAGTAACTTGGATTATTTTTCCCTAGATGTGGTAATGTAACAGAAGTAACTGTACAATCTCTGGTGGTCTTTATGGGGATTGTTTTGTAAAAATCTGATCATACGTGTAATGTTGCGCATTTCTGTTGGAGAGCCCTTTTGTTAATTAATAGTCATCACTGTATAGAGGTGGTATTACAATACTTCTAACCTCACCTGTAAACCAGTTTGCTTTTTCAGTGATGAATTTTACAATGAGGGGAAGTGTGCAAGTGTTATGGGAGTACTTGACTTAGATATTAGGCCACCTAACAACCTAGTAGCAATCATCTCTGAAGAATGCTGTGCATTGCAGTCATTTAGCTGTTGCCTTTTAGTGTAACTTTGAGAGTAGAAGATACAACACCATGAGGAAAGAGAGGGAGCTGAGTTTGGTGTCTTGACCTCCTATTTATGGCCTTATATTTTTTTATTTCTATTTTAAAAAATCAGCATGATGTAGACTACATTGTTGTACCTGTAAGTGTCAGCTTGGAACCAGAAGCTGCATGGGTTGGTTGAAAGATGTGTTAAGCCTGCAGCTGTTTGAACAGTATCTCTTTTAGCTGTGCAAGCTTATAAGAACAAAAAGGCTCCCTAGACCTCTAAATACTCATTCTCCTGTTCTCAGTCTTAAGGCTAGGATCAGGATTGATATTTGCATTACTTTTAAGGTGTAACTCCCCTTCTGCCTTACAAGCTGGTCACTCAGCTATTTGTGTTCTACTTGTAGGTCTCTTGCCTTATAAGAGAAAGATGCATCTTGTAATCTCTTCCCAGACAAGTTAACAGGAAGTGTATCAGTGTTCTAGAAATTGGAGAGAGCTTTAGCATGAGAACTTGTTTGCAGTAGTTAAGAGAATTGAGATGCTGCCCAAATTTCTGCAAGTGGTGAGTTTTTTTCTCTTTGTCTATGGCTCCTTTATTAGTCGGAGAGAATGAAATTGCTTCTACTCAGCTAAGATAAGCCCTTCTACTTAGAATCTCAGTACTTTTTATTTCCATTGCTGCAGTCATTTTATCCATATGGGATGGCATCAGGATCTTTGAATTCAAAGCATTTGTGATTTGACTGTTACCTGAAACATGTAATTTACTACTTCTTTACAGTAGTAGTTCTCATGTATGAAGTGTGTTAAATGATAGCTTATACTTGGATGACAGATTTTGGGGGGTGGAGGGAACAACTGCTGGTTATAATGGACAAAATTACCTTTTTCCGTAGGCTTAGAAGGAACTTCTAATGGAGTCCCTGGGTCCCTTTTGTAGCTAACGTTTTATGAAATTAATTTTCCTAGATGAGTGAAGTATGGACATAATTTCAGAGGGAGTTCTGGCTGCCTGTTCAGGTGACACCATTGGTAAGACACACACACACCCTCTCGTTCCAAACTGAGTGAAGATAGCGTTTGTTTGGTTCAGAATCTCAGAAGTAAAGACTACGATTTTATGCAGTTCTGGAGAAAGGTGCCTGCTGATTTACACATCTCTGCTCAAAGACCTTTAACAGTTTCCTTTGAATTCCCCAAAGACCAGCTATGTGCTGTCAACTGCCTCACTCTTTATAAGTGTTGGTTGCAGTAGGATATACCTTTCCCTAGATGGTTTTCTGAATAACTTTCTTGGAATGTTGAGTACACCAAGTGAAAACCATTTATAAAACCACAAAAAATTTGAGAACATGTTTGTATCCCGCATACCTAAAGACCACTTTAAATGAAAGATGAGTGAAAAACTGGACTTAAAATGTAGTTGTTGATACTTCACACTCCAGATGATAACTGATTGCTAATGGTGTTTCTTGGAGAGTCAGCTGATTAGGGAAAAGCAGTTGGAGGGAGTTTATGGTAGATCTTATGCTGGAAGCAGTATTGAGAGGGTTGAAAAAATTTTGCAGATGGTAAAGTGACACTGAGTGAAAAGTGTTTCAGGATGTTTAAAAACATCTTTTGGGAATAAAAATGGCTTCCTTATATTACAGGCAAGATCTCTCTAAACCTGTTTCAGTGCATGGGCTGCATAACTTTTTAGTGTCTTGAGTAGAATAACAGAGAAGGTGTGGTATGGCTGATCTGAGTAGTGAAAACTGCATGGAATGTTTCAGGTGAGAATTTGCAAAAGAATTGCAGGATTTGACTTGCACAATGATGCTAATGCTATTTTTATTTCTATTGGAAACATCCTGATGTGTTTTTAATCTTCTATAGGAGTACTGAATGGTGTTCTTGGTTTATAGTTGTGCTGAAGAATACATGCAACTCACATTCTAACTACCTCTTTCTGGAGCTAGAACTTAAATCTTTTTGCTCTGAGAAATGTTGACAAATATTATGTGGGGTTTTGTTTGTGTTTTTTGTTTTGTTTAGGGTTGGACTTGCAAGGTAGCCAGTACAGTAATATGGGCACTAATCCTTGGAATTTACACATAGTGAATGACTGCCCTATACGTGTACTCCTATGTGTGTTGCAGCCCAAATGCACTGGGCTTTTTGTATACACAGTATAATTGTAGAATAATTAGCATCACACCTGTGCAATACTCTGCTTGTTTTCATGCTGTGTGAAGGATTGAAATCTTTAAACAAGCATGTAGATTCTCTTGCTTTGGCTCCTCCTGTATTACTTACAGTTAAGAGTTAAATCAGTTTTTAGCTTTCTGAATAGTAGTTTTACATTTTCTTGCTCTCATCTGTCAACAGACTTTTACAAAAAAAGCTTTTCTTTAAATGTTTTTTTCAGCTGCTAGAATGTTTCCTACTCTTTTTAAGTAGCCCTAAAATAAAGGATCCAGAATTTTGCTTCAATTGGTTATCCTTCCACTAACTGAAGTCCTTACCTACTCAGCTTTTAAGACTGTAGGGAGAAACTTTATTGTAAGGAATGCCCATAGCCATCAGAGAGTTGGGTCTCTCCTAGGGTCTTCTTCCCATCTTATATGAAGGAAAGACTTGGTAAGTCCCACATACTCTTGAGTCTAAAGCCTGCAATGAAGTTCCTCAAATCATGTGAGAGGATAAAAATTCTATATCCAGTTTGTTAGCAGTGAATGTTTATTCTGATTTAAGTATAAAAATAAATAACATATCATCTGTTTAATTTGTTTTTAAATTAATTTCTAAACTTGTGTCAAGTTTTTAGGCTTACAATCTTGTACTTCCTTTTAAAATAAGTCCTACAGCTCAATTCAGCTGTCTTTAAACAGTTTTGACTGGTTTAAAGTACAGTTAGCCAATGAATAATAATAAGGCTTTCTGTATAAGTAAAATTGTGTATAGACTGAAGTCCAACATGTAATACAAAAGAGTTTCTGATTTTATTCTCCAAATCTAAGCTCTCCTCATCCCATCCTTTGGTACTTCAAAGCTGATGCTTACAGGAAAAGGAATAAATACCCAGAGGGTAAATTTGAGCATTAAAATCTGCTGGGGCAAAAGCAAAAGAGAGGACTTCTTAAGAAGGCCCCACAACCCCCTACTATCCTGTGATTCTGATTTCAAACAAAGTCCTTCCCGTATGCAGAAATGTGGTTGGGTTTTTTTGGTGTGTTTGGATCTTTTTTTTTCCATGATTGAAGATTACCAAATGTTATAGGAGAACAAGGAATAAATAATCTGCTTACCTTTTTGGTCCCCTACAGGTGAAAGATTTAAGTATTTACACCAAATGTACCTGTTCTTTTTATGGAGACTTACCAACTTCATTCCTGTTTACCCTGGACATCTTTCTTGTGGACTCTGTAATACGTATTCCAAACTGTTGCTGTTTTTGTAGAGTTCTTTATAAACCCAAAGTTATGAAGGTAAGTCAAGGGTGTTAGGAGCTTTTGGGAATCACCAAAAAAGCTAAGGATGGATAATATGGTGGCAGGAGGAATGCATATATTGTGAATAAGTACAACCTACTGTGTATTTAAGTGAATATTTGTCAAATATTTTTAAGAGCCGAACAGCTGTATTGACTTAGGAAAAGAGCCACAAGTGTCGATGTGCCCCATTTAAAGAAGAACATCTTGGTTAATGTACAATCCGTTTCAATCTTCTCACTTCAGGCAGGTCATAAGACAGATGTCCTTCATCACCAGCTAATAACACTGTGGTCCACATCCTTTTTTTTTTCTTTTGTTGTCAGTCTGTAAGGTTGCTGTCTTATTAAACCATCAATCATTAAGCTTCCTTCAAATGTACCTGTAAATCAGTCTTCCTCTTTCCACACTGAGGGGACTGAAACACATTGGAGCCTGTTTGAGTTTCTTAGAACATAGCTAAGATAAGCTGTTTAGCTACTACTCATATGGGAGTGGACAGTTAACAGTTGTCTTAACATCAGAGTTGGAGTCAAGCAGTGCTGAATGTCTTACAGCATTACTCATTAGAGTTTCCTATCTGGTCCTACTCTCCATAGGTATCATAGGGACTACTAGAGTCATCGGGATGGAGTAATCTCTAGCCTGTCCCTCTTGTCGCCCTGCAGACATCTGCTGAGTGTCTGGAACATAAGATCAGATTTTGTATTTCTCCCTGAATTTCCTTAGAACTACG
Source organism: Manacus vitellinus (assembly GCF_001715985.3). NCBI lineage: Eukaryota > Metazoa > Chordata > Aves > Passeriformes > Pipridae > Manacus > Manacus vitellinus. Next base: position 1,507,973 of record NW_021939546.1, on the reverse strand, counting down.
TCCAGGAGTTGAGGTCAGGTCAGGTTGCAGGTCAACGTTGCAGCAGTTCCAGAGAAGCTCAATGGAGCTGGTGAAGGGTCTGGAGTACAAGTCTTATAGGGAGCAACTGAGGCAGCTGGCGGTGTTTAGTGTGGAGAAAAGGAGGCTTGAAGGGGACCTTATCACTCTCTACAACTACCTGAAAGAAGTAGTGAGGTGGGGATCAGTCTCTTCTCCTGGGTAACAAGCAATAGGACAAGAGGAAATAACCTCAAGTTGCATCAGGGAAAGTTTAGATTGGATATTAGGAAAAATTTCTTCACTGAAAGGTTTGTCAAGCTTTGGAACAGTCTGCCTGGGGAACTGGCTGAATCACCATTCCTGGAGGTATGTAAAGGATATGTAGATGTGGCACTTAGGGACATGGTTTAGCGGTGGACTTGATAGTGTTAGGCTAAATGGTTCTGTGATTCTAAGACTGTCAGTAGCATATTTTTAAATAATGTCATAAGTGGGTTTTTATGTACAGAAATTATAATCTATAGAATATACCTAATTCTATCTATTGCTTGTCTGAAGGTAAAACCTTGTGCAGCCTGTTACTGTTACAGTGCACAGCAGTCCTAATGCTGGAGTTCTCAACCCACTGTGTACTAAAGAGTTAATTTGTTTCCATCACTGGGGATTTGAATTGCTTGTCAGTGCTGAGGTCACTGTCACTGTTAAATGACAGATGTCTTTCTGAAAATCCCTTGCATCTTTCCTTGTGTTGTAAAGTTCAGTGACTGCAATAACAGGGTGTTGTTCTTTAATAACTGTTAAATTTATTCTTTAGAGAATTTACAAAGATGTCCTATTGCTCTGGGAGAGCTCCCTTGATGCCGAACTCTGCATTTTCTTTTTGCATAATGCCTACAGATTTAGAGCCACTGTACTCCCAGTTGTATAGCTTCTGTATCCCTTGTTCAGTGCTGCTGAAATACTCGTAAATCTCCTTTCTTCTAGTGGCTTTGTGCAGCAGCTGGGGTATGACAATAAGGTCCCTGATCTATAATTCCAGACAGCCCCGGAGGGTGAACAGATCGACCAATCCTCATCCCCAACGTAAGCCTGGGGAACTCACTGTCCCTGGGAGGTAGTTGTCTAATGCTTTCTATTAGTATTCTGTATGAAACTCTTCTTGATGCTGGACTGTTGTTCACTTAGAGAATTATCCAGTGCACAGTATATAAACTCCCACTAGAGATTGAATGCATGTAAATAAAGCATGCCTTAAGTCTAGCATAATGTAACTTTAAGTGAGAAGAAATAGACTCACTCTAAGCACCTTGTAAGGCTGCATTCACCGCTCAGATCTGCACAATGCAGTCACAATCTGCATTTCTATGTCACATGGATAAGAGGTAAGGAGGACAGCTGTATAGGTTTTCTAATTCCAGGGATTTCCTGGGTATTTTACTGGTTTGATGAGAATACAGCATCGAGTTTTTAAAATAACAGCTGTTTTTAAATACTCTTGCGAAATAGCAACATTCATGTTGTAACAAAGAGAGACATGGTTTAAAAAGTGTGATTGATTGACCTTTATACTACATATGCCTCATGAAAATGTTGCTTTATACTCTGTTTTCACACCACCTAAAAGCCTGGCAGGCATTTCAGAGTAGAGACAGAAGATGATCCTTGCCCTACAGCTGTTGCAACCTCCTTGTAATCTCTAGCTGTATTCACTTCACCTATATGATTTTTGCAACTGTCATGCCTGTGTAGCAGCATCGACATGTATTTTAACTATAAATTATTTAGAACAGATCTACTTGAAAAACTAGTACTCATTTTTTCATAAACCTCCATCATCTGCTTAAACATTGAGATTAATGAAGTGTAAAGGGCTATTTTTAAATGCAAGGTGTTACGCGCATGGTGTCAGTCTTTGATTACACTCGGCGTATCCAAGCCGCTTTAATGCTGACAAAATTGTCAGACTGATTTTATTTTCTGCAGCAGCTTTAAAGGAGATTAAACTACTTCAGTTTAGTGATTTGCTATTTGACAGAAAAATATATTCAGTGTATGGAAAGTAATCACATGTTTGATAGAAGTAGTATGCTCTGTGCAAAGGCCCCTGTGCATCAAGGCCAATGACAGCAACACAGCCAGGGCAGCACCCAACCTGTCCCGGTAAGATTGTGTTGGACACCTCATCAATGCTACTCTTAGAAAAGTGATGGTTCTTCTCGTATTAGGGAAATACAATTCCATACCAGCTCTGTGAAAGCTAATCCATAAAGAAAAGATGGAATCTTTTACTGTTTTATTTTTCATTTGTAGTGACCTATTACTTTCTTATGCATATTTTTAAGAACTGATAGTCTTCTCTCCAACTCCTCCAGAAAGGTAATGTGCCACTGGTCTGTTAGAAGGAATAAGAACAGCTTACAGAGGACAAACCATGAGTCATATTTTAATTGTATTTCAGTTTCCTTTGTACAGATAGCTCTACATTTCTGGTCCTTGACCTATCCTTCCTCAGATGGGAATTCAGGAAGGCTGAGAGAAAATTCTATTTAAACCTTTATTTTAAACAAGGGATTCATTTTCCCAAGTTAAATATCAAAGCATATAAGTTCATCCCTAATAAACTTGGATTTATACTAAGTTAGATATAATTAAACTACAGTTGGCTATTTGAACTGAGATAGCGTCTGTTTTCAGACGATCTAAATAAAAGATATCTCAAGCTCTGAAAGCAAATGTAAAATAATCATTATCTCTTTAGTCTTACTTAACTGCAGCAACACTTGGTAGGGACAAAATCCTTGTGAATGTAAGAACATGTACAAGAAACTTGTACATGTTAAGAGCACTCAAAGTTCTGTGCGAAAGCACTGTGGTTTCTTAATTACTTTTACATGAGAGCCAAGCACTGTACTTCTTGAGAAGATGGACATTAGTAGATTTACAATATATATGTAAATGTATTATGTAATTAATGTAGTCTTGGTTAGCTAAAATGAACTTTGCATCAACATTAACATGTATTTGATTTATCCTTGCTGCTCTCAAGAGGTTCATTTTATCTGGAGGTTCATGGCAACATGATTTTTTGGACATTAAATATGGCCAAAATAAGGAAAGACCTTCAGTGAAAAGAACTAGGTTGCTTCCATTTCAAAGATTTTTCAAAAAATCAGATTTTCATTTTGTTTCTTACCAAAAAATGCTCATAAAGACTTGAACTACTTCAACAGTGTTTGAAACATTTTTCTTTATGGTTGAGAATTAAAAAAATATTTCAAAATGTGATATGTCAAATGTAGAAGATAACAGTGTGGGAAGTTTTAAATGCAGTGGGATTTTTGGTGAAAGTTTTATTCTTACAAAAAGGCATTATTTCAAACAAAAAGTGACCAACTTCCTGCTTTACAGAAGTTGTGCCCCTCAGAATGTGAATTTTGCCTGCTGTTTTTCTGGATGCTGTAACCTTTACTTCTTTTCATCCATATAATAAATATATATTTAAATTCCATGGAAGTAAGCTGGGGCTTACTAAATCGGAGGCAACTAAATCCTACATATTTGTTAGTATATTATCTTTTCATTTACTCTTCTGCTCTCTTAGTGTCTTTTGCTCTATTCAGAATCTTTTATGATTCAAGCCTGGGGAGGATGCCATAATGTGGCAGAGTACCCAGTTGTGGTAATAGTTCTTTCTGCATATTAGCTGTGTTAAACAAATGTTATTACTTAGGTTGATGTCAGTGTTGTAAATCAAGAATGACTTATTTTCCTGTCTTTGTCTCTTGATTCCTCCTTCCTCTATCACATCGATTTTTCCACTCATGGTCTCTAATTTGTCATCGAAGTGGTAAGGATATTTCACAGGGGACTGATTTCTTCTTCTCTCCTTCCCCCCCAGTTGTTCATTCACTATTTCTTCCTTTGAATCAATGATAAATGTTGCTGGAATCGTAAGTATGGACAGACTGGCAAGTCTGTCTGTATGTTGAAAGAACATACTGAAAAGGGATAACTGCTTTTGTATATTTGTTTACTATATTTTTATAGTAGCAACTATATTTAAATCCAGATGCAGTTATGATACTGAACACTTAAATTCACACAGATCTAACTTCAGTGTACCTTTTGTATTTCAAAACTAAAGTGCCTGAGATTTTAAAGGACTAAGACACTTAAAATGCAGAACAAGAATAGCAATATTACATTTCTACTTTTAGTTTTGTTGAACTTGCATGATGGAGTACAGTTGTGATGGTACTTCTATAAAATCCTTAACTGTCCCCATAAAATTTCTTGTATTTGTTCCTTTCCTCTGAGTGGGTCAGAAAACAGAAAACCATTCACAGGAGAACAGACTTCAGGTTGCTCCAATTCTATCAGTGGAGATAAACTACTTTCTTAAAGTCATAGTCCTTTACATTGACCTCTGAATTTTGAGAGCTTTTATGGGTGGGGAAAGAATGGCTTTGAAGAGTTTTTGTTGTGGCCCTTCTAGTTTCTTATTTGTTTGGCTTCTGTTTGGGAGTACTGGTAGTTAACAAAACCCAACCAAACAGCAAACCCCTGAACCAAACAAGAAATCCCCAAACTAAACACCAAAAATGTTTTTTGAATGAGTGGTGATGTGACAGTGAAGCATTGCTTTAGAAGTAACTTAGAGTTGGGAGTTCTCTGCTTGCATTTAGCTCTTGCACAGACTTCTGATGTCTTGTGGAAATTCATTTGGTAATAGTTAATCTTCTCACTTGGATAAGGAAATTATAAAAGTTAGTAAAGCAGCTGAAAATATTTTGATATTCTGAGAGAGAGTCTACCACAGAATCACATGTTTTTGTTGCTGCTGTGACTTGGTAACCCCAGGACCTCTGTGTTCTTTTCTTGAAGAAGATGCTTTCATTTCCAAAGTAACTCTCCATGGTTTCCATTAAAAAAAATTGTTATTTTTCTCATTTGAAACTCATTAGGTTTTCAGGTCCTTTTGAAAGACTTGCCCCTTTTTCTTTCTTTTTTTTCTTTTTTCTGAGAAGTTCACAAAAAATAGTTGGTTTGTTGTTCTTTAAAACAAACTCAAGATTAAAAAGATACCCCAACAAAGTCTGAATTGCTGAGTCTGTCTGGCTATCTGTCTTTAGACTTTATAATAGAGCCCACTGGTGTAGTTTCTGTGCAGCAGTGTGGTTAATAAAATGAGATCCCAAGTGAACTTGGAGGCTTTTTATCCTCTGCGGTGGTAGACAGCAGAGCCTGGTGTAATCCTGAGATGATCAGTGTTGATTTGTTAGCTTTGTCAGAGAGTGGAACCTAGACCATGACCGAGAAAAGGTCTTTTCAATCCCTCTCACTCTCTGGATGGTACATGCTCTCCTTACATCTTTACAAGGTTTACAGAGCAGGCGCTCTCTCAGAAGTTTTGCCGTTAACCCTAACAAAAAGTAACTTTTTCTCTCCATCCCGATTCCTTGATTTTAGTAACAGTCAGATCTGAAAGGTTGCTAATATTACTGGAATAAAACATGTTGGAACAACGACTGATGGGGTCTCCTTCTGTGTGAAGAAGGGCTTTTCTCTGGAGTAAATCAAGAGCATGTCTAAAAAGGTATGCTCACTTTGTTTTACTTCATACTGGCTTTCAGGAAGTAGAATTAACAAAGTGGATCTAGCCTGTGTGTTTATACTCCCTAGATGCAAACACTTCATTATGTTTTAAAGTTAATGACATACTCTGGATGTTTGACCTGCTGTGCTGTAGTGTGCGATACATGTAGGTTGAGTGATCTGTCTTAATGTAGCATTTCATTAAAATGCAGTGGATGTTCATTGTATTCCACGTATGCCTACTTTTGGCTGATGGCTTCGCTTAACAAAAGTGAGGTGGCAGGGGGTGGAAAGTGTCTCCTTAGCTTTTAATTTCATATAGGCAAATGTTGATTTATTCTATTTGTTTTTAACCATTGTGCTATTAAGGACATCGTATCAGTCTCTCTATTTCATAGAACCAGCTGGGACCATGGGAAATATGTATTGGAAGGTCTTATCACTCTTCAGCGAGAGAAGGATGGATAGGATACTGGAGATTCAAAGAGGAGGGGGTTTTTTCCTAGCGTTTTAATTAAGTGGGTAATAAGAGAAACCAGGGAACAAAGTACAGATTTAAAAAGGGAGAGTAAAACTGTTGGCATCTAAATTAACGGTGTTTGAGTGCAATAATGATTGTCTTAGTTCTCTGGTCACGAGTGTTTAGCACAAATGCAACTTGCTTTTCTCATGAAAGAAGGAGAGTAATGAAGAAGAGGGGTTTTCTTTTGTTTCAGTGGTTTCAGTCATAGATGTTCAGCACTTTTTAGTGCAACAGAAAGAAAAACTGATGAAACAGACTGATTCCTGCTTTCTTTTGCAGGTCTTGCCTTTTATAAAGAAGCAAAACAAACCCAGAATTTTTGAGGAATATAGCCTAAAAAAGGAAAGGGACTGTGAGAGAAACAGAGGTAGAAACATTGCTGTTGTCCTTCATGCACTGACATGGAGTTTCTTTGGCTCAGGGAAACATGCTGGTAGGCTCAGTAATGGATGATTAAATGAGTGATTTTGGGACAATGTGTTTTACATCTGAATATAATTAAAAACATTTAGCAATCATTCCTTCAGTGGTACTTCATATGGCACTCCATGTTTAATCATAAACTGGTTGGTTGTTGTTTTTTTTCATATTTCCCAAATAGTTTTATAGCATTCATATAGCATTTATAACATGACAGGCCAGCCAGTCTCATCTCAGTGCCTGGAAGGATCTTGGAGCAGATCCTCCTGGAAACTGTGCAAAGGCAGATGGAAAATTAGGTGATTGGTAACAACCAAAATGGCTCCACTAAGGGAAAATCATACCTGACGAATTTTGAGCCTTCTGTAATAGAATTACAGTATTGGTGGATGAAGGAAGAGCAAGTGAGGTCATCTACCTGGACTTGTGCAAAGCATTTGACACTGCCCCACACAACATCCTTGTCTCTAAACTGGACAGGCACTGATTTGATGGATGAACTACTCAGCAGATAAGGAATTGGCTGAGTGGTCGCACTCAAAGAGTTGTGGTCAACAGCTTGATGTCCAGTTGGAGACCAGTGACAAGTGGTGTTCCTCAGGGGTCAGTATTGGGACTGGCTGTTTAACATTTTTGTCAGCAGGGTGGACAGTGGGATTAAGTGCCCCCTCAGCCAGTTTGATGGTGACACTGAGCTCTGTGGTGTGACCGAGGCACTGGAGGGAAGGGCGGCCACCAGAGGGACCTGGACGGGCTTGAGAGGTGGCCTGTGCGAACCTCACGAAGTTCAGCACGGCCAAGTGCAAGGTCCTGCATCGGGGTCAGGGCAATCCCCAGCACTAACACAGGCTGGGCAGAGAATGGATTGGAGCAGCTCTGAGGAGAAGAACTTGGGGGTGTTGGTTGACAGGAAGCTCAACACGACCCGGCAACATGCGCTCGCAGCCCAGAAAGCCAATCCTGGGCTGCATCAAAAGGAGTGTGACTCTCCCCCTCTACTCTGCTGTGATGAGATTCCACATGGAGTACTGTGTCCAGGTCTGGGATCCCTAACATAAGACGTGGATCTGTTGGGGTGAATCTAGTTGTGGGCAATGAGCAATCTCCTATGCAGACAGGCAGAGAGAATTGTAGTTGTTCAGCCTGGGGAAGAGAAGGCTCTGGGGAGACCTTAGAGCACCTTCCAACCTTAAAGGGGCACCAATAGAGCTGAAGGGGGACTTTTTACAAAGTCAGGTAGTGATAGGACAAGGGGGGATGGCTTTAAACTGAAAAAAGGTAGGTTTATATTGAATATTAGGAAGCAATTCTTTACTGTGGCGGTGGTGAGGCACTGGAATGGCTTGCCCAGAGAAGCTTTGGATGCCTCATCCAAGGAAGTGTTCAGGCCAGACCGGATGGGTCTTTGGGCAACGTATTTTGTTGGAAGGTTTCCCTGCCCATGGCAAGGGTGCTGTAGCTGTATGACCTTAGTCTTCCTCACTGGAGATATTTTCTGGATGCAATCCTGTGCAATGAGCTGTAAGAAGAGTCTGTTTGAGTGGGGAAGTTGGACTAGATGACCTTACTGTGGTCCCTTCCAACCTTACCTATTTGGTGATTGCGTGATTCTGTGATCTTCAAGGTCCCTTCCAACACAAACCATGCTATGATTCTACTCCCTCATTTAAACTCAATAAATGGGGATAATAATTGTGACTTTGATTTTCTGGTTGGTCAAGATAGATCATGTAATTGTAGCTGAATTCTGACGTCTTTTTAGAATTCTGTGGAAAGTCTGGGACTTTGGACCTAGTTCTTATTTTTCTATCTTCTCCCACAATCTGAGAATTGACAGGTAGAGGGCAGCAAAGTTCTATTTTTTTAAGTAAAGTTCAAACCATTTTTTAATTGAAGTGGTTTTTATCAGATAAATAGTGATTGTCAGTTTGATGCATTGTTTGATGCTTTTCTGATTCAAAATAAATATAAAACTTTCAATTGAAGTATTTACGAAAATACAAATAAATGTAAAACTGTTGCCTACAGTACAACTTAACTGGTTGTGAAATAGCTGCAATAAAGGAAAAAATCATTTGCAAGACCAATTAAAGGACGGCTTTTTAAAATCATACTGAGAAACTTGTGCTGGTTTGTGCCAAAATCTATAATTACAGACTGCATGCTGAATTGTATAATTGGAAACCAAATGACATCACCCACAGATATCTCCTACTTCACTTAAGAAGAATAAATGAAAGGGAATCTTGCATGTGGCTGTGGATTGATTTTTGGATAAATGCCCCATCTTTGCCTCATTTATCTCACAATGTGAAATTATTCATATTCCTCAGCGGTGACACTCTATTCCCCTGTGATTCCTTCAGTACAGTTATGAAATGATGGCACTGAGTTTGAAATCAGTTACTCCTCTAGCATCACTGTGTGAGCTGTAAACATTTCACAAGAGGAACAGGAAAAACATTAAACTGCAAGTGGAAGTGAATTCTCATGAATTCACCCAAAAGGAATACCCCGTGCAGTACTTTAGCCATTAATAATGAATGTTGATCATTAATGCAGAAAGTAGCATTTACTTCGTTAAATAATTGGAACGTATATATTATCTTTTAGAGTGATTATGCTGTTGTACTGTTTAGCTAGTACTGTTGCATGGTACTAGTATTGCTTGTTACTGTACAATGAGTATGTAGTGAGTTTGAGCTCAAAGCCCTGGACTGATAAGGAAGATCAGGGTCAAAAGCTGGCAACAGTCACACTTTACTGTGACTTGCTTCCTATTCTGAAATATATCTGCAAAAAAACCCCAAAACAAAACCCTGAACCTCTGTTCAAATGTTCTGAGTCATTTCAGAGTTAACTTTCATATCAGGTAGATTGACTGACGGCAGGTATGTAAGGACTTGTAGTGGCTCACCAGGTCTGAAATGTTCAGATTTTATACAGTCTGATTGAAGCTGTCAGATTAGGGGTAGTTCCTCAGTCTTTACAAAATGGAAGAATTCTTAGTTTGAAGACTGTAAACCCAAAGATGCTGTTTCTACTTTGACTGCATATTTAAGAGATGGAAAGTATTTTTCAGGTTTTAATTGTGAGACAGTATTAATACTACTCTTGATTTTTTTTTAAAAAAATTATTATTTCTGATGAAGGTTTCTGATGAAGTACTAGTATTGTTTTAAACATTTTGCATTAATTTTATCTTATGTGCTGGGACTTTCACTGCTGTCAACAGGTGCCCTCTTTGAATGCCATAGAAAGAACAATTTGGCTTTTACATTCTTAGTCTTGTGCTTTCGAGTTTGCATCATGTTTTGTTTTCCTTCTGTTTGTTCATTCATCAGTGACTCCTGGGGAACTCTATACTGTACTTAGTTTTAAAATGTCTTTTTGAAGGACGTCACATTAGATTTTCCTTGTCCTTCTTTTGTATCTCTCCCAGACAAAATCTTGAAGTGTTTATTCTGGCTGAAACTGATCCCAAATTATTGCAGGTATTTTGAAATATCTCCTGCTTTATCTACACCAAATTTTCAGACATGTTGTTTTGAACTCTATCATGTCGGGATAAATGAGCCTTAAGTTGTGTCTCGGCAATGGTTTTATTTTAGGTTTTAAAGTCTCATTGTTTATTTTTGGTATCAATTTCATATAAGTCTTAGCGTTATCAAAAATGGATACACGTTTGTAAATGCCGTATTGGAGTAGGAAGTATTTAAGTATTGGATTAGGAACAGTGAGTATTTAAGTATTAAAATATTTATTGCATGTTAATTCTTCATATAAATGACAAATATTTGGATCTGCAAAAAAACCCATAAGAAATGTAGTAATTTTGTACATAATGCAGTCATTAAAAACCAACAATCTATAAATCAGAAAAATAACATTAGCTAATGGGTTGCATTGTAATGTGAAGCTACAGATATTTGAAAAATGAACTTTTATGCTGTAGGAGCAAGCAGCTCTAAGCTGTTTTAATTTCTGCATGGCTAATGTTTAGGAAATATGATTAATGAATTTTTAATGCGTGATATTTTTTTTTTGCTGTTATTGTTGTTTTGTGCATTTTTTTTTTAACAGAAAAGTGTGAAGAGGGTAAGAGCCAGACTTCAAGAATTGCTGCTTTGAAGACAGGGTAGGTCTGAGACACATATTTTTTTAATCAAATCATATAATCTAAAAGTAAGCTGAATTGAAAGAGTGAAACACCCTTTACTATGTAGCATCACAAAAGCGTAGCTACTATAATGTGCAAAATACTGCATTTTTCATTGGCAAGGCTGTGTCTGTAGTACGGCTGGTAAAAAACAGATTGACATTTGGTCATTATTTCTTATCAAGGGTGTTTTACTTGTAATGCTATTTGACAGCTATATTCTAGGTCTGACAGCATTGAACCAGCTTAATTCCCACTGAACTGCTCTAAATACGTGGTATTGCAATCAGTTTAACAACCCCTGGAGGCAATAAAATCTCTCCTTTGAACACACACAAGGGGAAGAAATCTAAGATTTATAAAGGGCAGCAAGTATTCAAGATAGGGGCAAAGTTTATGTGTGAGCCTATAATTGATGTTTCCTTTGTTGGAAAAGAAAGCTTGAGGATGCTTTAAGAATTAATCTTTAACAAGTTCTAATCTGCACTAACAAGATCTGCTCAAGATGAGTGAGAGAAAGATATGATACCAAGAGTTTTGTCAGATTCAGCCAACAATGAAAATTCAAAGGTACTCTGTAGTTCAGGAACATTTTTGAGCAGATAAAGAAACTTCACAATTAGACGTGAAATCTGTTAGAGCTCTCTGCCGCAGGTGGATGAGAGCAGAACCCGTAACCTAGGCTGCTCGTTCTCTGCCGTATATTCAGGTGAGCATTCCTAAGGCTATAAGAGCTTTCCATTATCTGCTGAACATACAAGATAGGTGGGAAGGTGGTGTGAGTTTGTCTGCTCCTTTCATTGCTGCAGCATGTAATCTGGCAGATCAGCCAGTGACAAAATAAGGGTAGATGCTGATGAACTTATCAAATAGTATCTTACTTGCCAAGGGATACCCAGTGCTTTAAAAACTACTGCATTTGGTATTACCCATCAATAACATGTAACTGCCTCTAGGATAAATGGTGGTATCTTTCATGCGAGAAAGAAGATTATTATGGAAAAATGTAAACCCTGCCATTATTGTGTAATTTAATAAGATACTATTAATGCTATAGGAACATGTCATTAAAATGTATATAAGAATGTTTTTATTGCATATGTAGGAAGAGCATTAGGGAAAAAGGTCTTCAGAGCCTTCCTGGCTTCCATTTGTAGAACTACACAGTGCAGGGTTAAAGCATAACTGTCTAAGAGAAGTCTTTCTGTTCCAGGTTACCACCTGACCACTGCTTTTATATCTGTAAAGTATCAGTCGATACAGGGAGCTTGGGGATAGTCTCCTGAGTGAGGGGCTGAAATAGCAGTATTATTGAAGAGGGCAGGAAATCTCAGGTTATCCTAATGTGTGAGAAGAGCTTTAAATAGGGAGACAATGAGCACATTTTCTCTGATAGCAGAAAAAGTGGGTGCTATCATAACATTGCACTGTGGAATTGTATCTTAGGTGGTATCTGCTGTTGCTGTGAGAGGCAGCAGAAACTTGAATGGGTGGCTGTGGGACTTTGCAGGCAAAGATTCAAGTGGTGTGCAGTTGTATGGTGAACACTGTTCCAGCAAAACCAGCTAGTTCCTTGTTGTGCTGGTTTCCTTGTTCAGTGCTGCCACAGATTGCTGCAGGCAAGATGAGGTTCCAGTAATTTTCTAGTAATTTTCAGTCTGATCTTTTCCAGAGGTTGGAGAAACTTTACCTGAAATAATTTGTTTGTCAAAAATATTTCCTTCTTCTCTGTTGTAGACATCATTTGGTTTAAGTAATCATGTCCTGTAGCATTTTTATTACAATAGTTGAGATTCGAGGCTGTCAGTCTGCCTCAGTATTGATTCATTTTCCTTCAGAAATGAAAGTAGCCTTCTTTTTAAGAGTTATATTACCTGACTTTTGCATTTCTGTACAAAATTAAGTAAGTATTTGTAATGGCGGGATGGATGGTTCCAGGTTTGATGCTGTAATTTTTTGCATTTACTTTTCCTTAATCAGCTATAAATCTGATAGTGCAGAGAAAGGGACCTTGTATGTTACAGAAAGAGGCCACTTCAGTCTATGAACAATGGCTTCTGGTTTAGTATGGAAAAGGGGAATAGGCAAAATCCCTGTTGCCTGTGGTGAATAGATAATTGCAAGGCAACACTTCTCTACAATTAAAACTGGAATGTAACTAAGTACTGGTACAAAGCTACGAACTGCTGGGCATATTTTCTAAGAATGCAAAAATTATTTTTGCCCCACCTAGCGTCACCAGAACTCTGAGAGTTTTCATCAGATGATAGCAACATCTGATAATTTCTCTTTTTATGTTCAGTTACAGTTAGTAGGTATTGTCAAAAGTTACAGTTAATAGATATTTTCAAAAAATTCTATATTCAAAGGTTTCTGGCATTGCATTGCAGTATGCCCTTGGCCACTGTATTGCTTCCATTTGAAAAGCTTCTTTTCCTCAACTCTCATTTTTGGTTTTGCAGACCTTTAAGTTGGTTAGTTAGGGGAGTGTTTTCGTTTAGTTCATATGCCTGTTGCTGGATGTAGGGCTCCCATGTAAGCCCAGCTGTAGAACAGTCTTGGTCAAATCAGTATGGTGATGATCAGATATGGTCTGTAACACAGCTGATTTCATTTGGTGAAACAGGCTACCCACTTGCTTTTTTGACTCCATTCTGTGAATAATTAAGTAGTGTAGTTCTATTCATAAGCCCATTTATTATTATAAAAGTTGTTTGATTGTTTTCTTCTCTTTATGAAGATTTGAAGGTAGTAAGTAACTGAGACCTATGTGAATCTCTCTTCAGTCGAGTGCAGTGTGGTTGCATCTCAGGTTGTTATTTTGGTCAAAAGACAAAGACTTTTTAGAATCAATTGGTTCAGTGTTTATTGCCAATAGAGACAAACTCTAAAACTCCTGCCAACACAGGCTAGTTTTAAAGAAACTTCAATGCCTCCATCTCTAATATTACAGTAGAAGCTCAGTTATGCCTTTCATGCCCAATAGTTTTGCGTTACCCATACACCTCCTACAGGAGGAGACTAGCCCTTTCTGCTTTACAGTAAACTGTATTACCAAAGAGCAACTGTGGCACTGATATAAAATGTACTGTAATGTACTTATTTTTATAATGCAATGCTTGTATTATTCTGAAAGATTTTGTAATCTTTTACTTCTTACATAGTAAAAAAACAACAACAAAAAAATTAACCAAAAACCACCACAGCAGGTTTTGAAGAGGTCGTTAGTCTCTAATGTGAATGAGGAAGGTTCTCTCCTAAGTAATTAAAAACAAATTAAGTAGAGGCACTAAATCTTTGTCTCATAAATGAAGGTTTCATCAGGATGAAATTGTATCTCACTGGTCATGGAATGAATAATAAATGAACCAGAGAATCTAGTGGATCGTTTCAAATGACTAATCTTAGTCAACCAGGTAAGTGAAGATGGCTATAAATTGGGTTAATTACTGTAGCTTGAGTTTTAGCTCAACAGCTCTTAATTTCAACTTTCAAAGGCTACACAAACCAATTTTGTACTCTTAGATTATAATGAGCAGTCTTTATTCTTTAATCAGTTCATCCAGTATCTGGCTGTCTACTGTAACATTCCTTTGAAGTCGAGAAAGATCTAACATAATTGAAGAAATGTCTAACTACTTGACTCTTTCTTTTTTTAATATAAAGGAATTAAACATTAATCAGACTTGTGCATCTCAATTAAGCCAATTAAAATTATCACAGAATGTAGTGCACAGAGCAATAGGTAGCTTTAATGTTTGAATATATTATCAACTTTTACCTAATGTTCCTTATTTAAGATGTTTGTTACTCAAAATGGAAACTCATGCAACCCATTAAAGAACACTGTCATTGTTTAAAAAGTTTGACTAACTTAATTTATTTAGTGTAATTGCCCACATTTATGCACAAGATACATTAAAATTTGTTGCATTTAGTTTAAAGTAGTTGTGGATTCTTTAGGTCTTCCTACGCCAGTCTAATTTCCATATGTTTTTGTGCTGATTGGGATTTTTTATAAGAAAAATATTATACACTATATCTGAATTAATTTCTATCACCAGGAAGTATGGCTTAGTCTTTACTGGCTGAAGTGTGTAAGCAAAGTCCATATAATTACTAATAATTTGTAACAAGTGTTAATTGATAAACAACTCCCTCTGGTAGCTTAATTAAAGCTGTAGGATAGCAAGGCGATTTACAACTGGGATTGATCTCAATTAGTCAACAAAATCTGTGTAGTCTGTTCAAAGAAGAAGGAGGAAATTTAGCCTAGTGAGGCTTTGGGGATTTTGTCTTGTAATTTTCTTTTTTTTTTTTTTTAACAAGAGAAATAAAATCACAAAGTATAGTAATGTTTTCTGCAGTTATCTACCTACTGTATACTATGCTTATCTTTTACGCTACCCAGCATTTGTTCTTTCATTTGTTTGTTCATTGTCAGGTTACAGAACAATATTCAAACATTTCATTATATGCAATGTGATAAAAAAGTAATTTCATACAGGGATGTACATTTTTGAATAACACCCCCAGGAGACCACAAACTAGAGAATGAAAAACATTTAAAATATGTCAGTTTTTGATCTTACTTAGAGATTTGTTTATAAACTGGCATTATGCAGCCTTAATTAAAAGATAACACAGGAAAGATGGCATTAGGGAATAACTGGATATGTGGAAGCACAGTGATCTTATAAAGTCAGCTATGCTGTTTCAGGATTCACTACTCTTTCATCATTTGGACTGATAGTAAGAATATAATCTATGAGTACTTGAAATTGCCCCTGTGGAATAAAAAAAAGTGTCATCTCTGTTTAAACTAGATCACAGACTGGCTGCAAACAGCTGCTGAAACATTAATTAATTTGTTTGCAAATAAATCATGGATATGTACTAGCTGAAAATACAGATATAAACAAGCATGAATGTTGTGCTCCTTAGATTACCTATGGATCCCTGGTTCGCCTTCATTTTTAAAGATAATTTTATATGCACCAGCAAAACAAACACATAGACCAAATAATCCGAAAGAGCTGAGCCTTTTTATTAAAGTTTTTCTATAGATACATTGATGTGCTGAAATGCAAATCAGTTTCAGTGCTTTAAAAAACACACATCCATTTTACATTTGTGTAGGACTGAACCTCATTTAAGAAAGATTTGTTAATCAAAGAGAATGAAATATTTTGGTGGAGGCATATGAATGTGGGTTTAACAAGTTTGCAGCTAAAAATATGGCTTGATGATTTCAGCTGTGCAATTTATGTTCCTCTGTATTTTGAATGCTCTTTTGGTAGCTGTGTGGCATCCTATATAAATTCTGCTTTACTTGGTACCTGCTTTTCATATGCCATCAAGGCTGCTTTTTAATGTCTGTGGATTGTTTTAAGAAACAGATAAATGCTAGCCTTGTAGCTTCACTGAGCAAGAGCTGAAGCAGATGTACCCAAACTTGCACTTGTAACAACACATGTGCTTCCTTGGGGCTGCCCTTGTAGCTTTTTGGTGCTTCGCATTGTAAGGGCAAATCCTTGACTCTTCCCAGTGCTCCCCTAGGCTCTGCATATGGTAGGCAGAGAGGAGGAAGATGACACTGCAGGCCTTGCCCTCTTGACATGAGCTTGATTTTCAAGAGTAGAAAAAAATAAAGGTTAGATTCTGCCAAAGGAGGGGACTTGCATATGCAAAATGAACAATATAGGGAGGCCTCTGGATACCAACTAACCTTCCAGTGGCAGGCTGCTCTGTAACAAAACAGGCGTGTTTGTGGAGGTTGTAGGATGTGGCCAGGGAAGCTTGCATGGTCCAAATTTTGCATTCTCAGAGAATGTTGTCTGCCTCACAGAGCTGTTTGGGCTAACTGTCTTACATAGACAGTATTTTCTCTTCTTTTTTAAAAGGCTTTGTTTTGAATGTTTTCTGATATGATGAGTGTAATTTCTAGTCTTTGGAAAATTAAGTGTTTACCAGCAGGATAAAAATAACATTTTGACATGAAAAAATAAAGTCAGAACCCTGGGGAAAAAATAAAACTATTCTGTACAAGAGTTGATGCTGTGACTTGATGATGATGATGATGTGAATTTGATTTTCTTCCTCTTTCTAGGGTGTATATTTTTTTGTACACTAGCTGAACTGCCATGTAAAAGATTCTATTCCAAGCACATCCTACTATCCAGATGTTTTTGTCAGTGGGAGTGGGTAGGCTTTCTTAAGTTTGGCTGAAAATTGTTTGAGCAGTATTGATCTTTGGGAAGTGACATTACGTTGTGCTTTAAGATAGCCTTTTCTGTACGTAGTGCAAGCTCTAGTGTTAGTTCCAAGAGCAGTCTCTGACTTCAGGGAGCGTATTCCTGCAAAGTACTTGGGATGTACTGTTAGCACCCAGATACCTCCTTCATGCCTACTTTCATCCTAATAGAGAAAGCTTCAGATCATTTAGTCTTTGTACTTGAATTAAATACAAGCCTTTTGCTTGGACTCTCAGAAAGCACTGGCTAGAGCATAAGTTCTTTCCAAATTCAAAACCTGTTAGGGCTTTTTGAGAGGTTAATGTGACCACTCCAGATAGTGTCACAGTCATGTTCGTTTGCCACCCCTGCCCCAAGGTTCACCCACCAGCTGCTCCAAGTTCAGCTATTTAGCTTCTTGTGGCATAGTAGTTCCACTAGCCTGATTCTTCAGTGATATTCTCTGTCTAGAAGTTTGACTTTCATACATTTAAGGAAAGAAGGAGAAACTTTTACTTTATTTCCACCAGTAATACCAGCTTGACAACTCTTTCTGTGGAAGATCTGAACCTTCGTATTTTCTTTTGTAGAGTGGGGGAGGAAGTGTTCATCTGAACATGTGGGCAGGAAGGGCATTACCTGCAAGCCAGTGACCTGAGGGAAACTGTGTGCTCTTACAGGTTATGTTTTTACATGAAGGATGGTGATGGCTTCTGGAAGCCAAATTATGATCCCTGGCCAAAATTCTCCCTTAAAACAGGCGGTCTGGAGAACAGGTTTCACTGATGGTACTGTTAGGAGAGTTCTCTATATTTCCAGCTGTAAACTCCAAAGAAATGTATAACCATCACAGTTTTTGATCAAATTAGGGAGGTATAGATTTTGAGAAGAGGTCTTTTTGCTTCTGTATTCTGAATTTTCCTTTTTTGGAACTTCTACTGTATATATAATCATTTCGGATAAAATTTTAAGCTTATTTGTGCTCACAGTGGTTAATAAAGTCAGTGGGCAGCCAGGGATGACTGAAGTTCTCAGAACCACTAGCACAAAGAATTTTTACTTGCTTGTCTGTCGTTCCAGTTTGCCATACACCATTAGTGTTTTTGGCTGTTATGGTGACTGGATTCATATATAGTGTCTCCTAACCTACATATTATATGCTGTCTGTGCGATGTAAACTGTTGTGTGGGTGGAATATGTGCTTGCCATTTGAGCCCTCCAGGCTTGGGATGAGCTCAAACTGTTCAGTTTACCCATGTTATCTTGCCACAGTCCTGAATAAGTCTCCAATATATAGCTTACAGGAGGAGACTTTTTTTTTTACCATCTTCATTTTAGCATTTAATGTAACCAAGAAGCAGAAACAAGGTGCAATATTTTGGGAAGTGGGTGATACCAGAGTAATAACCAAGTAAAAATTTGCTCACTGAGATGACTATATCTCCCTTGAGTTATCCTGGTGCTGAAGTTCCTGGAACCAGTGGCATCAATTATTCAAGCTTCTTTCCACCTTTGATTTGTGCTGGAGATACTTATGGGGCTTTGTTACTATCTTAATGTTCTCTGCAAGATGATAATTGAAGGTATAGCTTTTCATATGTTGGACTAAAATTGGGTTGTCTTCTCAGAACTGACCCCTCCGTGAGTCTCTCGGGGCTGCTTTATTGTATTTTGCTGTTTGGGTTTTTGGTTATGTTCTGCTACCTGCTTCCTTCTTTTCCTGAGTTTGAAGTGCTATACATATGCATTGACTTAAGGACACTCCAGGCAAAGCTGAAGCAAGAGTTGGGGATTCGGCCTGATAACTTTTCAAGTTACCCTGTTCTGCTAGTCCCTTCAAGAGCTTAAGTTCCCTCTGTGATCAGCTTTAAAATGCTTAATTTATTTATGTACTTATTTCCAACCAGTGTCCCCAGCTCATCTCTTTTCTTTCTAGGAGGGCAGGAGTCCCTCTGTCAGCATGGCCCACAAGCTGTCTGGAGGGCGTTACTTGGGGGCACGCGACAAAGCGGGGGGCTCTTGATCACGCTGCCAGACCATGAGGAACTGTACTTAGGACCTGAATGCAGCCCTCCCTCTGGGTTTGTCTGCTTGTTGCAGCTAATTATAATTGTAAATTTGCCCTTAAAATCAAATTCTGTTTAAAGAGCAACTTTTGCCTTGGGGCAGCCTTGTAAGCGGAAAATACTTATCCAAAAAGCAGTTTACTTGGCTTATGATTTCCTGTAATCCCTATATTGTTCTTTAAGATATTTGTATGAGAATGAAGAATTGCTTTCCATGGCTCAGCCTCTCCTCTCTTCTTTATGTCTGATCTTGTACAGCAGTCATCACCTTTTGTTTTATGGTATCACAGCCAGTTCCATAGAAATGGCTGGATGCTCCCAAGTTTTACATCTTCCAACAGGGTCTACCTTTTAAGCTGCCACTTTCACAAATGAATGCTTGGGGCATGTTTCCTCAGGAATTTAGGCTCTTAGTCCTTTCAGCATAGGACAGTTTAGATAGAATCACTTTGCCCAAACTACTGCTTATTCTGGGCTATACCACAAAACTTATTTATCCTTGTGGCCACACTACTCAACAGTTTGGGATCAAGAAGCAAAGAACAGTATCATGATTAACTGAGGTGTGCACTGATCTCTTGACTATCTGAAGTCTGGTTCACTACCTGAAATTAGGACAGTGTTATTTGCCAGTGATGTAAAGTCCTGTGCTTCTTTGGAAGATTTAAATAAATCTGAATGCATGAAGCTATTTGTGCAAAATAGGCCATGGAATAATTGAGTACAGCAGGTACAAATGCCAGTTTTCCAGCAGGTCTGGAAGACAGGGCTTCGAGCTGCATGGGTTCTTTGTATTGGCACTTATCAAAAGAAAGTACAAGGAATAACTAAGCTTAGCTAACCCTCCTCATTATCCCATGTCTTCCTGATTTATAAGGAATGAGTTTCTGAACAGCTTTGGCTCAGTTTATATCTTTGGTTCTTGATTAATAAGTTAAACATCAACTAACGGTTTCAGAGTCAGTCAGAAAAATGGAACTGCTAGGATTCAACCACAGGTAATTTGGTATCAGTTTAAGTATAGTGGATTAAAACTTACGTAAGCTAAAATGAGAATCACTTACGTAAGTGTGAAAGTGTACATAGATGGAAGCAAGCTGAGAATAAGTAAAGAAAAACATAATTAAAAATTAAAAAGGCCCCCAGAATGCTATTCTGTTCCAAAATGCCATATGGTCAATTGCTTGGCATCATCTTCCCAAGTATGCTAGCAATACTCTACAGGTTGCTTAACATCAGTGCCCAGACAGGAGGCAATGGCTGAAATAGCATGATGTGAAAAAGGGAGCAGCTTGAATGCTTCCATCCATGTGTTGGCAGTCAGGCAGTGTTGGATTGCTTTGAAATGTGATGGTTGTGTTGGAACTTTCTTCAGTAAGAGTTCAATAGGAATTGTTCAGATGTAAGTGAAGTAAAGGTGTTTTAACACTGTCCTTGGTTTGGATAGCAGAATTTTTAGAAAAATCTGTTAAGGTTTCTCTTTTGCATATTATTATTAATTTGTACAATGAATAATTATGATTCTTGTCAGGGGGCCAAAACACGCATCAAGCTACTTAAGGGTAAGGAGTAAACAACACTTGTGAGTTATGACACACACTCAGAATAATGCAGGGAAACAACGAGGGATATTCTTGAAGCAAAACTAATTTTTGTTCTTGTATAACATTTTGAACAGAACAGTGAAGGACATCAGAAATCCATTCCTTTATTTCAAAATTTGCAAAACAAATCCCTTCTTACACGTAGTATTTGTACAACATGAAATTATTATTCAATAAGTTGACATTTTAAACCTATTACTGCCTAAACCCATCTATTACTGAGCTATTCAGAGCACTAAGTTAACATTTACCAGAACATTCATCCTCACATCATGGGGAGATCAAGCTCAAATCCTTTATTTCATATTCAGATCTTGTTGGGTCAGGATTGAAAACTGCTACCTTTCTGATACTTTACCGAAAAGCCACTCTGAAATCCACAAAAGAATTATTATCAAGTTACTGCAGTTATTCAGCTAGATGTTGACTTTGATATGTCAACTCTCTGATCTTTAATAGAAAATTGATGGTCTTGCACTGAGGGTCAGTCATATGCATGACCAGGATAGGCCAAGGTTTGCATTAAATTACACCCAGCCTTGCATTCTCATTCTCTGGCGGGCAAAGTCAAACAAAGCCAAATGGATCCCTTGTTAGTTTTGTTTTCTTCATTGTTTTGTGTTGGGGTATGGATTTAATTCTGTAATGGGCGACTGCTGGGCACAATCTGCTGTAGTGACTTTTCTGGGAAAAGTTTTTGTGAGAGCACCCAGAAATATTAACAACATAAAAGCAGCTGGTGCAATTTTTGTTCTTGTTGCAGTAAATGTCTGTTATACCATTTATTCAACAATTGACTGTGTCACAAAAATTCAGGTTAAATTTGTATTTCCAGAAATTTCTTCTTTTAGCCTGAGCTGAAGTTGTGAATCTCACTGTGGCTTTTTTTGGTTCCTATAAATTTTGTACTTATGCTGACTGCAATGAATCATGCAAACTTTGGCCCTTTTCAGCGCTGTTGGTTGTCAGTTCATACAAAGTTGCATTTTTAACTTGTCTGAGGAAGGAATGCTGTATGGCAGAACTAGGATATCCATGGTCTAGGATTGCACTTCGAATCCCAGCTTCTAAAGTGTCGGCTGAAGCCACAGGGGGTTGGGTGAGCTACCGCACTGTGCATGATTTCTTTGATGGCTGCAGATGAATATGTTGTATGGCAGCAACTAAAGGAAATGAAAGAAAGGGAATACATTTTCCTTTAAGAAACAAGCCCACCAAAAAAAGTGTTCTTCAACTTCTGTTTCCTGCAACTGCTATTATGTAAACACCACATCAAATACACCTACAGAGACTTGAATGGCACATCTTCTGGTCTTATATGTAGCTTTCTGCAAGGCTTTTAGGTTTGCTGTCCATTTCACACTGCTCAAAATAATGACAGAAGATGAACACATGTCCTTTCTTTTTCAGAATGAACCAAAATCTTCATACCAAATCCTCATGGAAGATGATGGACAATTTTGGACATGTGCCGCTTTGGATAATGGCAGCAAAGAATGTCTCATTCCTTTCTGAGTGGAAGTTGGCCAGGATGGTGGCCAGTACAGTGGGCCTTGTCTGGACAGTCACACGGAGCATCTGTGCATTAACTAGTGCATCCCTTTTCTCATATGAAATCTAGAGAGGGTCCTGGATACAAAGTAATAGTTTTTGAGGTATCTTACCATTTTCTAAGTAGGCTGATCATGGAAAGACTCAATTTACACAACTTGTGTCTATTGTTTGTGTTGATTTTGTGGCAGTGTTACTTTGCCTAGATTTTTCAAAGCCTTAGCTGGGAGGCAGCCAACTCTCACTGAAATGCTATAGGATCTAATGTTCAGAAAACCTAACTGACTTAGGAAGACAAATCTCATTGACTTTCAGTAGGACTTACATGCCTAAGTCTCTTAAATGCTTCTGAAAATGCCAGCCTTGGATTTGAAAGCCAACCAAATGTGTGCTAAGCACTTGCACAGAAGCAGACCGGTCACAATACACTCTGCAGGACCAAGTTTCACAACAGATGCATAGAAGGCATTTAACTGTTAGAAAAAGGGTGTCAGACTTCAGATTTGAAGGGGACTGCACACCCTAATGTAAGTATTAATGGAGCTCTTAATGCCAAGTTAAGAACATCAGTGCATATATAGGAATCATTTTTAGGAATAGCCCTTGTTACTACTTTGATGTGAATCTCCTTCATCAAACTCAGACTTAACTTTGCTGAAGTCAATAGACTTTTGCACCCTTGTAAGTGACTGCAGTCAGGCAAGCCTCTAAGTATATATGCTCTTTTAGAGCAAAATATACAGATTATAAATAACATCACAGGGAGAGTGGGTCCGCTTTATCTCTGCTGTAATTCTTCTGATATGCTTTGAGTTGCATCAGGATAAATTTGGCCCACTGAGATTGGTATAAAAAAGCAGATAGTGTTTCTTAGCTAGAAAGGTGCATATAAATCTCTGTATCTCTAACTTTGATCAGCTTAACACTCAGCTTTCTGTGTGAATCCTTTACCTTCTTTCTTATTTCAGAGCAGCTAATGCTGGCAAATGCCTGTTGGACGTACAGAATTACAGTGCTGTACAGCAGAGGTGCTGTGAAACTCCCAGAGCATACAAGTGATGCTCAGATCAAACTGTCTTTCTCCTCCTCCTAGTCTATGAAATTGTGTAGATGACTCCTTCAAATCTCTCTTTCATTTTAGAGCCTGATCCTGTGACCCACTGATTCCTCTCATCTCCCTTTAAAGCTAATGAGAGTCAAAAGTGCTCATCACCATTCATGGTGCAGGATTAGGCCCTTCATTATCCTTGGAAATAGTCATTCTCTTCTGGATGATGAAACGGTGGTGTTTCAGCCTTACCTGGTGACGGTAATGCCCCTTCACGTTTGTCTTAAGACGCCTTGCTTTGTCAAGAGAAGGAAAATTTATGTGTCTGCACCCCCCGCCCCAGTCATACACATTATACAGCAATGTATGGCACCAGCCTGGTTTTGGTTTGTCCCTTAGGAAAGAAAAGATTGTATCCACTCTTTAAAATAACTCATCATTTAATGCTTTTCTGTATAATTAGGAAATGATGTTCATCTGACAAAGTACATTCATTAAATAATTTCAAAATAAGCCAGAGGCATTGTTTAAACGTAGTGTCAACATAAACTGTAAAAAATGTGCAGAATAGTTAAATTTTAGCCAAAAGTCTATGTTAATGGAGCAAGAACACTAAATGTTTTTTCTGCTTTTTAAGGCATCGAACTATCTTTTAGTGCAAGTTCTGCCTCACAGCCAGATCTGGCCCCTTCTTCACCCTAGCCCTTTCATCTCCCTTTGTTCCATGTCTATGCTGAGACTGAGATTTTCCCACCTCTCTCAGTCTTACTGTGGCTCTGAAAGATGATTGCCTTCCGGTGAAGCCCTTTCCCCTTCTTCTGTACCCAAGCTCCATGTTCAATGAACATCAAAAAGCCTTATCATACCCTGATGGTTTAAATCTTTAAACAGAGAGTAACAGCCTGAGTACATCCAGACCCCTCACATCCTATAGTCTTGTCACTATGTGTTCCTGCAACAATTACCAGGAGAGGGAGGCTGCGGAGTGAATCAAGTAGCGTGTGTTGTCTCCCTGGACTCCATGCTGATGCTCTGATCAGGACTTCAGCAAAATTCTGTTTGAAATGAGAATAGACTAATTTTCATCAGACTCTTCTCAGAGGAATCCCATGTGGGCTAGCATGCCAAGGGTCATCATTAGAAAACTGCCTTCAAAACAGCTGAGGTTTCTTGTGGCAAAGCTTTTTCCCTTTACTAAATTTATAAACATTTATGTAAAAATGTATACATTAATTGTTCTGCTTCCTTGTATGCCTGCAATGTAATGTCCAAAAACGTACTTGAAGAAATACGCTTGTAAAAATAGTCCAAGTAAGGACAAAAATGTCCTCATTTTGACTGAAAATTCAGAATACTGTGATCAAAGGATGCTGTAACTCCCAGCTGTTCAAAGGGACTTGTATTAAAAAAAAAAAAAAAATCAGATGTGACCAAGAATAGAAAATAACTCATTAAGAGCTTAACTAGAAGATGACAGGTGAAGCCATCAGTTGCTTAAACAGTGTAATGTTTTTCTAAGCAGTTTCTGTTATTTTTCTTTTTTTTTTCCCCTCTGGAATCAATTTATACTTTCTAGAAATAATTATGAGATCAAGTAAAGTTTGTCTGCTATGGAAAATAAACACATACACAAGACACTGGGCTGTGGAGTAATGAAGACATCACTTTACTGCAGTTGCATTTTTTTAGGCATAGAGAAATTACTGAATTTATTTCACTCTTCTATTTATCAGTTTTCTTCTGAAGTAGTTGCAGTTCTTAAAAGGCAAAAGAAGGGTAAGGGAAAGTCTGTAAGAAAAAGAGTGATGTCTGGAAGTTTTAAGCATTCGGACATAAAGAAAAGGTCTTTTCTCTGTCTTTTGAGACTTAAAGGCAATGAATGGTAGGTGGATATGATTCTCCTCATTTTTATAGCTATTGTTTAGCTACTACAGTGTTTGTAAAATGCATTAAAAAAATCTTTATAATTCTCTTAAGCAGCTTAAATCCCTTTTCACTTTCCCCAGGCAAAACCTGATTCACTTGCATGTTTTTGGGCTCTGACCTTCACAGCACTGATCTCCCAACAGTAGTAGCCAGTTTCTTATTCTTTAAGTGCTGGAGGAATCATGAAAAATTCAGACACTGGGTTTCCCTGAGACCAATCTGGTGGCTTTGTCTTTGTGCTAACTGCTGCTTTCTATGCATCATTCAAAAGGTACATACTGTTGTCAGCCCCTGAACTGCTACTTGGTGTTAAACATGAATATTTGTAGCTTAGCAAGGGACTAAATTTAAAAAAATTAATATTTGACAACCTTTGAGAAGGCATTACTGGCATGAAACCACACGAATGAAAGACTGTATTTGTGAAAAATGGAAACTTTCTTCACTGGGGCAGTTTTAAACATTATGAGATCTGATTCAAAACAGCTCTGGTTGTGGGACTTTCTTCCTGATGCACAGATTATGATTGTACCAAAGAAAATACTGTAGTAGATTTATTTTTTCCTGTGTACTGCAGGGGAAAATTCATTCTGTACATGTGCCACTAATCCTATCCGACCAGAAAGCAGAGAAAGATGGCGTATGGCTTATTCTGGCTACACATCAGAGATACATCCAATGGTAAAATTGCCTTTTTCCACATTTCTTAATTAGAAATAGAAACGGCTTCTGCTAATAGAATCTCTTATTAATAACAAAAGGAATTGCTAGCTCTCTAGTTCAAGTGGCATATCTGCATAACTTATAGCCTTAAGAGCTTGTAGAGTCACTCACACTCCTGGCAGAATGCCTTTTACTCTCCCATATTAATGAGTTGTTCTAAATTTAGTCTACTGTGACAAACTAATATTAATACAGTATTTTATGGCCCAGAGCATTGTTAATGCATAAGAATGAAACACTGAATCAGAAGAAGGGGAAAGGAGGCAAGATTACTTAGTATGATTGTCAAGATACAAGATAATCCAACTATGTAGATATTAAGACTTAAATATAATACTCTGCTTATAGATTTATATTATGTGAAACATTTTCTATTATTTTAAATCCTTGCAGTATTAGTTTCTTATTTTCAAGGGTTTATAACTCGGCCATAAAAATTCACTCTGGGCTGAAGCTTGGCATACAAGGTCTTAACCTGGGAGCATTTTCTTAAGTAAATTTTCAAACAAATCTGTATTTGTCTTTGATAAAAGTGGGACAACAGTCAACTTATGACTATATGTCATTTTCATGACAGGTCTCAGAAGACAATGGAGACTAATAAGCAAAGCCAAGAAGAGTCTGTAATAAGATTTAATTGCTGGTTTTGTATTATTTTCCTTTTTTTTATTTGCAGGATATTAACAACATATTTGGCAGGTAGTAGCTCCTTTAGATGTCGGAATTTCTTCTACTGAAGTCAAAGGGAGTTCTGTCACTCTTTGAAGGGGAAGTAGGATACAGTACTCTATTTGGTAGCTATTTTACAGTGATGATTTTACTATCTTAGTCTTTATCTAAATAGATATTTGCATGATTATTATTTAGATATCATTTTGCAGGAGAAAAAGACTTCCTGCAGAATTTTTATATGATTTTAATAGGTGTGTATTATAAACATGCATGCGCGTCAATACTTACAAATACATTTCATCTTTGCAACCTAAAACTGTGTCTGAATAGAGTTAAACCAACTACTTGTGTAACTTAAGAAGAAGAAGAGCATATGACCCTAACTCATGGGAGGAACTGTGCTCCTAACTATGCCAAGTATGTATCATGCCTGCTAGAATCCTGCCATGGATTTTCATTTTGAACAGTAAGCAACAGACAGCAGCTGAGCAGATGTGAAAGCATAAGATCAGCAATGAATTGTGTAAGGTGCCTGACTACATCCACCATTACTGAAAATCCACCTTGTATGAGGAGGGATGGTGAAGTTTTTTGACTAGCTAATGGCATAATGTTAGAGGTTTTTTACAAATAAACTTTTGAAATGGTATGCAAAAAGTAACTTTTGCTGTACTTTGGATCTCTGACCAAAACATTCAGGAGATAGAATTTAACCCCTGAATTGGCTTCTCTTTTCTCAGATTCATATGGATTAGGAAGTTCTATCTCCAGTGTTTACAGGGATAAACAGGTTAGTTAAGGAGTCTTGAGTAAATGTAAAACTTGAAAGGCCTGGGATGTGCAATTTCAGTGCACAGTAGGTCTTGGAGGAAGACAGTTCTCTCAACCTCATTTGGGTCATGCTCCAGAGCTGTCAGGATGGAAGCTATCTTTATATAGGTGGAGAAATGTTCCATTTGACACTATTCTCAAGGAAATATTTAGAAAAATTAATCTACTTTATGGCTGCTGGTGTGAATCTAGCCCAGATTAGTTAAATTGCATCCAGTGCTGTTATGATATGCTCCTTTGAAACATGAAAAGTATCTGAATGCTTGGTGGTGGGATAGGAACTCTAATCAGTGTTTCTGTGAGCAGTGACATAACTTGTAATTGGTGCCATTCAGGAAAGAACAATCTAATTGCAGTGAAGTTTCCATGGATGGGGAACTTATAGAATCAGCAGGTGTCTGGCTAGCACAGAAGCCCAGCACAAACTGGGTTGTTAACTTTTGTGCTGGTCAGATAAGAAAATTTTCTACACATAAGAAAATGTGTAGAAAATAACAGAGGAATTAGGAGCCCTTGCTCTGCAGCTCTTTCTGCAGTGCCCCACACTCCAGGAGGAGGGTGAACATTGGAGTTGGGTGCATGGTTCTGCCCAGGACCCCCCTGTCCAACTGATGACACTAAGTTTCATGGGCAGGGCAGATCCATGCCTGACTCGGCAGGAGGGATTGGCAGAAGTTACGTGTAAGTGACACAGCTTGGTTGTCAAGAGAGCAGTGGTAGGGGGCTGTAGCTCACTGGAGGCAGATTTTAACGAACTGCTTCACAGAATGGGCAGAATCATTTCCAGCACAGCCCTCATTTTGGCACTGACTCAGTTTCCATAAGACCTCTCTGTGCTGACAGAGAACTACAGGCTAGAAATTATCTAAAACTGATGTAATTGGAATAAAATCACAAGGACTGGCACTAGGGATTAGTTGCCTTGCATATTGTGTTGCTCAAGTTGTACCCAACCACTTAGGTGGGTAAGATGCAGCCAAGGTTTGTTGCATTCTATCCCACAGTGTTGGGAGTCTTTCTGCAAGAGCAAAGTTCTGTTTATTCAGGTTTACTTCATTGTGCAGGATGCCGGTACTTTCCACATTATACAAATTATGGAGTTCATTAATCTCCATATGCTATAATGAAGTCTGTTTAAGTCTACAGTGCAGTCTATGGATTCCTTTTAGTGGGTGTTGGGGGAGCAATGGATCATTTTTTACCTTGCTTTCCCTGCCAGTACTAGGTCTTTACCAAGCACAGCTAATGATCCAGCCAGCCATCTTTGTCCCTGAATCCTGGTCATATACACATTCACTGGAGAGCAAACAAACTGTCCTTCTGGGGAAGGAGCGTTACTGAGAACTCTTTTGTTGCCTAGAAGGCAGGATGAAAGAAAGGAAAATGCAGTCTTCTGTCAAAACTGAAAGTGATTCCCGTACTTACTTTACACTCTTACAGAAACGTAAAATAGGTAAAATCCCTTCAACAGAGTCATGTCAGAGGTCTAAGGACTGAGTGGCCCGTGGAGGTTGTGAACGAACAGTCATTGTCAGTGCAGTGTTTCTGTGCCTCGCCTTCAACAGTTATTTGCATGATACAAAGCCTGGATCTGCACCTAGCAGATTATTTTACGTGATAGTGATTTATATTCTGCAGGAAATAATCTGAACAGAAACTTAAATTTTCCATTTTCGTACATAGAATTTTCTCCCTGTTTCTCCTAGTTTGTTGATTTTGTTGTTGGTTGCTTTTTTTCACCATTTATGGCTTTTTTCAGTCGCAGATAGAAGGATAAAATCAAAGGTGTCACACCAATAGTTTCCAAAATTTGCCCTGCCTTCATGCATCTCTGTTGGCTAGTATTTCATTTGAGAAGCTTGAAAGAAGACTATTTTTCAAGAGTTAAGTGCCAAGCATCTTCTAAAAGGCAGACCTCTCAAAGCTGTATGAGGTAACCACTCAGAACAGGATGCCCTTAGATTTGCCAGCTCTTCTGAAGACTTGCCATTCTTTGTCATTGTTTTCCTTTGCAGTGAAAATCCTCAGCATGTTGGTATTGTGGAAGAAAAAAAAATTCAAGCAGCTGCCAAGATCTGGCTATTTCCCATGCATAGAATGCTGATACCTCCCATCTTATGAATCAATATGTTCCTAAGATGGATTGAAGGATGAGGCTTCAAGCTAATTCATATGACTGCCTATCCACTGCAGTGGGCAGAGTATCTATTTGGTAGCTGTGACTGTAAAAGTAATTTTTAATGTTACATGTTTTATTTCATGTGCCTTCAATAAAACACAAGTGTTTTATTTTTCAGGAAAACACTGGAAGGCACAGCCTTAAAGAAATGTTTCCATATGACCCTATTACACACAGTCTTTTGGACTGCAGTGATAAGTGGTGGGTTATTCTTTTATTGCTGAAAGAACTTATTAAGCATATGCAATATGCAAAAGGAGAAAAGCTGAGCCTTAGAGCATATTACCAGTGTGCACTTACAAGAAAATTATCCCATGAAAAACTAACCCCTCTACTTAAATGCTCCTCATAAACTATAAGGCAACTAATTCTACCTTAATGGGTGAAATTACTACTTGATGGAGAAATAAAACCAATACTATTAAAGTATTGAGCTAGTGCAAATGTTAACAGGTTGGAATCTATTAAATGTGTGTTATTGTGGGAGCTAGAGAGGCTCAGTTTGTGTTGGTGGTTATTTTTTTTAATTATGGTTTATGAGAATTTCCATTCTTTTTTTCTGAGTCGCTTTGTCAGTGCAGTTCTTTTCATCGATTGGTAAGAAGCAGAAACTTAAATTTTGTATAGGGCAGTGAAGCACAGGAGATAGCCCTTTCATGAGAAAAAATGATATGAATCAAACATGGTGGTAGACATTTTTCACTACACACTTTGGGGTTTTGATACAATGCCATTGAACTCTGTTATCTTGCAGGCTAATTTAAGGTTCAGAATTTAATTCCAAACAGGCTACTTGTATGAAGATGGAGAGTCTCAACAGTGGTGAAACATATCTTTAAAACTTGACATGCAAAATACAAATATCTGACGGAAAGATGCTGGAGATGCGAAGGATTCAGAATACATGGTAATGGCTAAATGCACTGAATTCAGATGCTTATAAAATAGTAGTGGGAAAAAATGGCTAGCAATAATATAACAATGTAAGAATTTCTACTAATGATTCAGACATCTCATTTGACTCCTTTGTCTCGATTGGTGTGCACTTCAGTTATTGAGTTTCTCATTTAGACCATACAAGTGTTTCAGTCTGTGTGTGTTCATTCTGGAAGCCATCTGTTCACTAGAGGGCAGCATTTGATAAAATGTTTAAAAGCAGGCTTTTTTCCACAGAAGTGAGGAAAATACATGCAGATCACTTTAATAACACTTTTAACAGTGTTCTCTGACATAAGTTTTCAGATGTCTTTGTTGGGCTGGAACCTGGAACAATGTTGGCTCGATGAGAATTTTTGAAAGAAATTTAAGGATTTATTCCACTAATAAATATGAATTGGTTTGAGATGGTTATATTATTTCAGGTTCGCAGAAATTGCACTCTGCGTCTTCTATCTTCTATCCTTAGCCTTTTAAATGTACATAAATTAATATTTTAAATTCTATATTATTGCAAAAGAATAAGACATGAATAGGTTCACTTGTCTATTAGCCCTTCCCTTTTATTATTTTTTTTTAATTACTACTGATTTTTAAGCAGTCATCTCAGCATTATTACTTTATTTGGCAAAAATCTCTTGTTACTGCAGAGTCTCAGCAGACCTGCATGGTTGGGCACCTGTGGAGTGCCATCATGGTACTAGAGGCAAAACCTTTTCTTGTGCTGGTGTTGGTTCCTCAATGGTAGGCAGTTTGCAAGGCTTTGCCAGGGCTTCCAGCCATCTAGAGCAGGCTAACAGCTCCATGCAGCCTCCTTGGGGCCAGGGATGCAGATGGCCAGGAGGCAGCCTACCTGGAGTGACTGATCAGACAGGAACCCTTAAAGAAGTGTGATTTGGCATTTAAGGTTAGATAAACAGATATTTTCTGATTCATCACTAGCCAAGAAGTGCCATTTTGCTTCTCTGAACTACGGGCATCAAATGAAAAGTGACTTCTGCCACCAAGCATTAGGGATCTATTTGAGGAGACTACATCACCCTTGGCTTTCTAGTTGTGGGGGAGGGAGAGATTGTTAAAAAGGGCAGTTTAACTGACCTAAGACTTGAAATGCCTTCTGGAGATGTGCATCCTCTAGAGAAAGAAATTGAGTGATAAGACATCTAATTTGTATGTGTCTAAAATGCAGTAGTGCAACCTGGACTCCACAGCCACATATGTGATGCCAATGCATTTCCCTGGTGAACAAGAAGCATTTATGACCAGAGTTTGTACTGGGACCATTATGTGTGCTGGCAAAAGCTCTGGTGGTTTGAGACTTCCCTTTCTTACTAGGTTAAATGGCCTTGGCTTAGGTGAACTCTTTGTAAATGACATCTTTGCTGGGATTCTGTCTGCATGGCCAAGGTGGAAACCTGATCCTGAGGATACATGTATGGAGCCTGCAACAAATGTGCCAAGGACGCTCGTGGCTCAGAAGCTGAGCTGTGGTTAATCACATTGCACCTTTTGTGGTTCAGACACTGGCTGCCAAGTGGGTGAAATTCTTGTTTCCTATTTTAAGCTGTTAGTCTCCAGTACTGACTGTAACTTTATCATTATAGATATTCCTGTGTAGTTAGCAAAACAGAAGAATTAATTTGAATGACAGGAGATGTATAAATGGAATATCATTATCGTTATCTTTGGAATTATATCTTTCACATGACAGGTAAATCCAAGAGGCAGTTAAACATTTTTCCCCTATGACATTATCACAAATGTCATTTGATGCTTCAAGACTATTTGAGCAAAATAAATCCACCAGCCAAGCTGGACAGTGGTGTTTGTATCATCATATATATGTTATTTTTTGCTGGAATAGATTGTCAAAAGCTAGACTTCATTCAGCCCTCCAAGACAAACCAATCAGTATGTTTGGGGGTTTTTTTTGGTTGGGTTTTTTTGTGTTTTTTTTTTTTTTTTTTAACTGTTGTTAAATACCTCTCATTGTGTACCTGTTTGTCTTGATGCTTTACAGGTGTATGGGCTGACAACTGGTTTAGAGATGTTTGGAGAACTTATTTACATGTAGTGTAACATATCTGCTTCTTCGGTCCTCGTTGCATGGTTCTATCTGGGTAAGTGATGCCTCTGCTCAAGACATGCCACAATAAAGGAAGAGGAAGGAACCATCCAACAGCCCTGATAACTGTAACTTCCTGTGACCATTCAACAGAATCTTCAGTCTACTTTTGTATATCTTGACTGGTTAAACTGTTGCTGTCTGGCAAGTGAAACACTGAGTAATGTCAACTGATGCTTGAGTGGTCTTCATCCAGTAGTAGAAAGAAAACAATTTGCTTTACGTTTTAGTCATGGTAAGAGCATACAAGAGATGTCTGTCTCATGGTGCTAGGACAGGGTGCTAGGGCAGCACATACACCACAGGTACAGGCACTCAACCCTTTGTCTTCATTTTGTTTTAAATAGTTCATCTAGCCAGCTCACTCTGAAGCCTGCAGTTTAGCCTTCAGAAAGGTCATTGCTTACTGATGAGGTATGGGGCAGAGCTATTCCACTAGTAAAGACTGAAGTTTTATGCCATCTTATCATCAGTGGTTCCTGAAGAATACTATGCTTACTCTGTGAACTGTACTAAAATACAGCCAGCTCACAGTACTGATCCTAGTATGGTTGATTGGTGTAACTGAAAGGGGTAGCCAAAGAAAACTCTTCGCAGTGAAAAGAGCCAGAGCCAGATTTCTTGGTACCAAAGGTCACGTGAACTATATAGTAATACTTAGTGGTCCTTCTTGGGCAGAGATCTATTGTACAATAGCTGCATCTGACTAAGGAGAGAAAACACTTCATTTTATTCCCAATAGCATCATCCTGTTTCCAGACCTTTGGTGTCCTAGAAGGGTCTAAATGTAGTTTCTTCTTTCCAGAGCCAACAGAAAAGAGATTCTTCAGGACTGATGCTGTTCTTGTCTGTTCAAGAAAATTCAGCTAGTCCTTTTAGGTGCCTCTGGTGAAAGTAGCTTGTTATCAATTAATTCAGTCCAAGAGCTTCCCATCCTATTGTAAAGTACCCACAGTGATGCACAGTGCTGCAATATGGTCAGCCAGGCAATTGTATCTCATCAACGAAGCAAAGAGAATAGAGTCCTGGTCTGTTCACCAGGGTGAGATACCTGAAAGGAGGTGAGTGCAAGTGTCCTGCTTCTGCTGTATCTACCATTGTCCCTTTACACCAGCCTTGATTAGTGGTGATCCCTGTAACTGATTGCCTCTCTACACTATAAGGCAGGAAGCAGTAGCATTCCCTCAGTCTCAGCCTCATGTGGCATCCTTTATGCCTTTCTTTCACTCTCCTGAACTAAGGGGAAATGAGAGGCTAGGAGTGCAGATCGCCTTGACTTCTAACCAGCAAAACAGGATGTGTGCAACATCTCCCAAAAAGTAAAAGTCCCTGCTGTTGATATTCCCACTTGCTTGGATGGAGAGCCGATCTACGTCCCCTCCCATGTAGAGCACTGCTGACACAGCTGGCAAGGACTGGCAGCTTCTGGACTTACTATCCATGGCATGACTCATAGCAAACTGCTCACTATTGTTATGGTGGAAACTGGAAATGATCTTAAAATGGAAATTGCAGTAGTCACATGCCTTCAGCACAGAGGTCTTTTTGTAGTGGCCCGTACTGTCCATGCCTTAATACATCCATACTGTTCAGTTAAAAAAAACCCAAAAAACGAAAAAAAAGCTGAAAAAAACCCCAAACCCTTAAATACGAGTGCAGAGGAGCCCCCCAAAACATCAAGTTGAACATCCTGTTTGATGGTGTCTGGTTTAGTTTTTTAGTTTTTGGGTTGAGGTGTTCAGTCTTTTACTTAGATTGCAAACTCAGCTGTGCTAAGAATATATAAGTAATTTCTCTACTTTTTATTGCTTGTCACTCTGTTTTCTGCAATCATGTTCTTCTTGTTGCTGACAAGATGACAATAGGTTTAATAAACCCTCAAACACATGAAAAAGCTCATTTAAATAGATATTGTAATTCTATAATTTCTCAGCTTTTTACAGCACATAACCAACTGCTGGGAAGAGATGTGTACAGAAGTAATGCTGTCAAACTTTGGCCTGTTACTGGGAAATTCTTGGTGAGTAAATCTGTGATTATACTGGTATGACAAGGCCTGAACACCTCTTCTGAGGCAGCCTTTTCACTACCAAAGCGGATTAACAAGAGAGGCAGATGCCAGTGACAAAGTGCCAATATTTGTTAACAGATGTGATCCTTGTAATGTAGCATGTGTTCTTAATTTGGCACTGCTTGACACCAGGAGGATCTCTGTAAATAAGGTGTCATTAGCTGCATCCAATAGGCTTTCCTCCTAAACTGGTCTTTGGTTAGTATCCATACTCTGGTTGAAACTGGCATTCTACCTTGTGAATGGGCTGTATGCCACTCTGACAGATGGGCATGACAGTAGACCAGTCAGGGAAACATTAAAATCATCCAAGCTGAGTATTAGTGTCCAAATAGTCCATCCACAAATACAACATGGGCAGATTTGTCTTGCTGTAACTGGTGAAATGGATATGCTGTTGCTACCTGAGCTCCTAAATGATTCAATATTTTCATTCTTAGACTTTACTTTGGTCAGTTCCATATTTTGGTTTTAGAATAATGAAGACTACTGCTTTAAAAAAAAAATCTAGGAAAGAATTTGTTTTTTTGAAAGAAGCTTCTATGTTTAGTGAAGAAAATATTGAGTAAGCCAGTCATGTTCCTTGTTAAGTAGGTTGATGCCAGTCTTCTATTTATGTTGACTTCCAATTAAGTATTTAGGTGAAAATGTTTTGCGCAGTATTTCCTTTCTCCAGTTTAAAAATTAAAAAATGTTGAATAAGATATTTTTCTGTCTCTGAATCTCTGGAGCAAAAATGTAGTCTGTTGCATCAGTGAGAAGTCAACTGAGTTACTTGAGGAATTGCTTGTGCTGATGTTTTTAGGAGAGGAAAACATGGATGCATAAGTAATGTATATTTAAAGATTTAAAAATCTAAAAAGGTAGATGTTATAAGAATGCAGGGGTTTGCTCTGTAAAAACATACTATCCTAATTGCTGCTCATATAATTCCACTTAACTGCTTACCTTTACTTGCTGATAAAATTGGTTTATTGTTTTACTTCAGAAAAAAAGACTGACTTTGACTTAAAACTGAGAAGAGTTCTGAAATATTTTTGGAGAAATTGTAATGCTTTCTATTTGGTGGAAATCATGGTGTGCATGACTGGGACCTTGAACATCTTTCTGCAGCCAAACAGACTTTCTTGTGTTTTGTAGCAGTGCATTATATGAAGAAATTTCCTGTAAATGAGAAGGAGAAGACTGTACTCTCTAACATGGTCAGTGTAGTTCTGATATTTTTGCAATGCTACAATATGGTTTTAGTGCATTTTTGCAATATCAGCAGAGATTGATCAGTCAGATCTGTTTAAGTAAAAAATGCTGAAAAATATCTCTACCTTATTAGAAAACACAGATGCTTGTGCTTACCCTCTGAGACATTAGGGGTGCAGCAGGAACAGTGGTCTATGAAGAACCCCTGGAGGGCTACCTTTGCTAGGTAGCAGAGGTTGTAAGAATAACACATATACAGACTTCTTTTGTCACCCAAACTCTGCAGTATGGGCACGTTTTCTTACCACTGGAGAATTCATGAGCTTCTGTAGCCTTTGATACAGATGCATACGGTAACTTGTTGCCAATTTTGTGCAATTAGGGCATACAAAATGGTTTCCCTGTTAGGAATGTTGCATGTGCTACGACACTAATTAGGGGTTTCTCTCCTTTACATGCATGCCTGTCTGCCATTAATATTAATGGCAATTTTGCCCAAGCACAAGGAAAGACAAGACCTGTGTAACTGTGACTTAAACTTTTGTCTTGAAAATTCCCTGTATAGCTGTTCTTGGAACCTGCTGGCCTGCAATTAGCTAAACCTACCTGGTGAAAATGGTGGTGTGTACATGATACAGTTACCTTTTTAAGGGGTAGTTTTATTACCTCTTCTGTGGTCTTTCCCCTCTGAGTCTCTGGTTTGTACTGTGGTTACATTACAAGCATTTGAGCTATTAAAAAAGCCACATTTTATTCAGGTTTGGTTTTTTTTTCCCTATAATGAAGCTTCTATTATAAATTTTAAAAAGCTTCAGTGGTTATACAATTACTCCATGTTCTTGCAAGGAGGTGCATCATGCTATCTCCTAATAGAAAAAAAATCAAAGTAACAAATCTGCTAGTATTTTCAGAGGAGAGATAGAGGCTATGGGATTTTAAAACTGCTGAAATCTTGGATTTAGGGCAGATTAAGGTGAAACCACTGCAGGCATGCAGGGCTCTGTGAAGGCACCCTAGCAAGCCAACTCCAAGGAATGAAAACGAAGGAGAGCTTTGTACCTCCAGCTCGCTGCCAGGTGATTGCAGTGGTGAGCAGAGTGAAGCAGTAAGGCAGAGGGTGGTGCAAAGCCATTCTTGGGAAGAGACCAGCTTCTCCAGAAAATGGGAAGGCACCCTAGACAGTGGTCACTTCTGCTCAAAAGCCACTTGGAATGGTCATTAAGATGCTGATTAATAGGATAAGTGATGTAGCCTGGGACAAGGTCAGTTTTTATGTCTTGGCAAAGACCACCAACAAAGACATGACATGTATATCAAGGACAGCAGATGAGGATGATTTGCAGCTTGTGCTTTCACCTTGTGAACCTACAGTAAAATAAGATATTTTTTGAACAAGCCATGCTTCTAGTTGCACATACATTCCAATAGCTAGAGCTGATTGTACAGATTTACTTTTAGACATGCTGAACTCCTTGTTTGAATTTATTTTTGAGGGTACTTGAGCAAAATTTTCAGTTCTGTGGATGGCTGAGGATATTGTTCCATCTTGACAAGTCCTTTTCATGTACAGATGATATAAAGGACCTGAGAGGAGAACAACCAATACAAACTAAAAACCAGGGCCATGGATGTCAATAAAAGACTGAAGAAGCGAGTGCTGTCAAATCTTTGTTCAGGCGAAAGAGACTTTGCCTTTTATGAAACTTTATGTGAATTACTTTCCTGACTGAGCAAATCATGGATTGATGTATCTAAAAGAGTACACTTTTTTATTATATCAACAAAACTATTTTAAATTTTGGATAGTAAATCCTGCCCCTTCCCTCCCCCCAGTTTCTGGCATAAAGAGGGAGCGCAACTGTGCCAGTGGTTGGCTCTACCTGGATGACAAGATCTACTGCAACAAAATAACAGTAGAAATAATTGTCCTTGCAATTAAACCCTTGTAAGGGTTTAAAATTATTAACATTGAGATATTCTCTGAAATTTCTCAGTGCTTCATTAATTTTTGAGGCTGTGAAAGTTGAAAAATGAAAGAATATCTGCATTAAATGAGCGTTTGTATAAATTGCCTTCTAAAATGCACCAAATATGTACTTGAAGGCATAAATCCCAAGGCCAGTTTGCTTTCCTCTTAATTTCTCTTCAGTTATTTTTTCTCAGACCTGTGAAAAATTGAGTTGGACCACTAAATGTCTCTTATCAATATATTTGGGGCATAGGGGAACAGAACATGAAAAAAGTGTGTGTGAGTACATACATATCTGAGCGTGACAGAGAGGAGTGTATGTGCTGTGGAACCCCAGAAAAGCAGCAGACAGAATAGTGGTGGTGTCCCAGAAATGCCATCAGAAAAGGGCACAGATGGGAGATTCTGAGGGAAGAGGTTTATAACAGTGTGAAATGGCGTGAGTGGCTTCTCATCACAAATCTCATGACCACAGATCTTAACTGTGGATCATTGCTATTTTTTTTCTTGTGAATGATGCGTGGAAATGACTTGGTTTTGGTCTTAAGCCAAAGACTCTGGTCAACTTGTGTCCCAGTGTAAAAGAAGAGATCAGGATATTTACATTTGCTCATTTGCCCCAAAGAAATGGTAGTTTTCAATGTATATAAGCCTTTCTTATACTGGTGTTTCTCATAAAGCTCTTACTGAACTATGTGTCATAACCTGTGGAGGAGTGAAGTTTTATGGGAAGTTTTGCAAGTGAAGTTGCAAGAAGCTTGAGTATCTTGCCTCAGCCACCCCCAGGGAAAGTTTCAAAAACAAGACTGTTTTCTAACACCGCTGGCAGCAGTGCCAAGAAAGCAAGATAGATCTTTGTCCTGTTCCAAACATTAGTGAAAGTTCATTGTCTGCTTCAGGCATTCATTTAGAAAATAAAAGCTTGATTCTGCATGCCTTTGGTCCTTGCGTTTACACTAACATGAAGTGGGCTATGAAACTATGTGAAAAGCTTTCTCCTTACTTTTACTGTACTGACTTAGAGAAGATTCAGGACAGTATAGAACCAGGGATGCTGTGTGTCCCTCCACAAAAGCTGTTTCTTGTTAATTTTTTTCCCCACTGCACTGGGTGTGTCTACACAGTTGATGATGGCAGTGCAGTGGGTGGTTGGTGTGCCTAACAGCTGCAATGAAGATGAAGCGCCACTGTGTTTCAGTGTGAATCAGAAAAGCCCACAGGGATCCTGGATTGCTCTTGGTTTGCTCATTGAGGCTTGTGCCACAATTAAAAAGTGTAGCTTTTTTTCAGTTGGCAATTATCTTTGTCTTGGTTTGGGAGTGTTTTTGCTAACGATTGCTCTTCCCAGGGAAGGAGCAGAGCAGTTAGCAGGAAGAGAAGACTGAGGGCTTGGGATACTAAGAAGCAAGTCTCTTAATGGTGGTGTGAGTTTCTAAACAAATGCTATGGAGAAGATAAATTGAGCTCAACAAAACATTAGATTAAATTCATTAGTAATTAAAAACAACAACAGCTGCAGTCTAAAGAAAAATGCTGGAGATCTGTAAAGCTTTGCCATTAAAATGTATAGACACTGACCCTCTTTAAATTCACAGGGAATGCTCTTTACTTAGCTATAAAGGTTTAATGTAACTTAGCAGATCTGAGTTACTTCAGGAGAGCTTTAATGCTTGGCAGGTCTGTACATTTTATTTATGATATCAAAGCTGCAACTCGGATTTTTACTCAGTGGAAGACATAAAAGAGATTCAGAAGTCATCCAAATCATCTTGTAATTAATGTTACCATGCACGCCCAAGACATTAAAATGTTAACAGTGTTAGAATCGTGTGCTTTGGAATACAGAGTGAGGGCTTTATTAGAGAGAAATACACTGCAGATGTCATCCACCCTAATTGAGGACATTGGGTTGCCTGCTGCTTGTTCTTATCAGTGGTTCAGATTTTTTTTTTAATTAATTCATTTTCCTTACTGCTAGAATCTGCTCTCATTATTAGTCTATCTTGTCACTCATTTGCATTTCAAGTGCTGGGACTGTGGGGTACCAGCTAGCTGCCTTAGAAGAACACTTCAAGGGGTTACTCTATCAAATAGCAGCACAGTATCACAGTGAATTTGACATCTGGGTTATCTTATTCCCAGATGCTCCATGGTGTCATTAGCAGGATTAATCTTAGCTTTAATTTCATAATGATTCTTATTCTAATATATGTGAATGAACACAAAGTCTCTTGACTCATTATCACCAATTTACCCAAGATATGTAATCAGGCTCTTACATTCACCAACATTTATTTTTGCTAATACATCTAAAATTGTAGATTAAGCAAATACAGTTAGTTCCAGCTGACTGAATGCCTAGTGAGGTAGCAATGTAGTATTTATGTTTTAATTAAAGTATATTAATGATAGTGTCTTTTAAATACATACTGACCAATTCCTTCTGCTGAAAACAATACATTTATCATTCAAGTGATACCAACTTGTAAATTTAATCACAGCACCTTTCTCTGACTATTTATTATTTGCAACCATTTAGAAATTACTCCAAATCTTATTTATAGTATAATTTTAATCTTTAAAGATCAGGGCAGAACACTTTATTCTTAAGAAAAATCCCTTGACTTCCCAAAGCAGACAGAATTAAATTTTTCAAGTTAAATTAAAAATTAAACCCAAATACATTATATGCTGAAATTTTGATTTTTAATTCCTGTTCTAGATTGAACTGTAATACAGAATGCAGTTTTTACAGCCAAGCAGACACACAAGATTCACCTCCACATCATACAGAGTTTCAAAATCTAGTGCATTTTTAAATTGCAAGGAGAAAGCAAAATGTGAAATTCCTGTGTACTTTCTTACAGTGTTGGACTAAGTTTTTCATTTACCAGCTGTTGTAGCACAGCAGTAAGTAGTGGTTCATTATTGATGGATAAAATGTTCAAACATTTAAAGAAATGAAAGTCAGCTTTGAATTTTTAATTAATTAATTAAAAGTACTGCAAATGCCAGCTTGTTAATTGCTTTGCACCTGCAAGCCAACACAGGTTTTATGCACTCTTTCTTTGAATATTAATTTTTTTGCATGTCTTCATAATGCTTGGAAAGTCTCCCCTGCAAACATATTAGTAAAGAGTAAATATTGAATCTAAGACAAAACTCACGGCTTCATCTTTCACTGTACACAGAATAGGATTTAAAGGAGGATTTAGATTTCCAAGGCTTCTAATTAAGTAGTGATAATCAGGCTTTCTGCTGAGGGTCACTTCCTGGGAGTAATTTGAGTTATTAAAATGCATGTTTTTATTTGTTCTGCTTTGCGAGCTAAAACTGATCCCTTTTAATATAGCAGCAAATATGCAAATTGGTGTTTCATTATATTATGCAATTTATGGCAATCTTCTCTAATTTACTGAAAGGGCAAGAGCCTGACCTTGTCATTCAACTTTTTTTTTTCCTGGTAAGCTAAACTAATTATGTGGATCTTTTTATGAAACTCTGGAAGTATGCAGCATGGTAAAAAATGTGACAAATTTACCTTGATTATTCATCAAGATGGCCTTCGATTTTGCTTGAATCCTCCTGCGGGTGATGGATAATTTAAA
Organism: Manacus vitellinus; assembly: GCF_001715985.3. NCBI lineage: Eukaryota > Metazoa > Chordata > Aves > Passeriformes > Pipridae > Manacus > Manacus vitellinus. Next base: position 1,466,537 of record NW_021939546.1, on the reverse strand, counting down.
CTTACATATAGGAGCCAATTTGTTTCAAGGTTTGAAAATGGCTTCTTTTTCTCACAGAAATCCTGGAAAGAGCATCTGAAAGCATTGAAATAATAAATGTCAGGATTTGAGCTATGGACTAAAAAAAGTTCATTAAAAATACTTGCATGATGTATTATGAATTGATATCATGATTTTTCGTTGTGCTATCCTTCAATACAACTTTTCAGCTAGGTTTTTATTAGTGATAAGACGTTCTACATTTTCACTTTTCCTTTAATAACTTTTCTTTTTAGATTTAAAAAACTCACCATTCTTTAGGCTCCTTTTTGCCTCCTTTACCAAGAAGTATTAAGGAAGTTTTCTTCCATCCAAGCCAGGAAAGCATGGCTTAGTCTTCAGAGACTCTCTTGGGAAGGTTCTGCAATTGCTTCTACAGTGCAAAATTGAAGGCCTGTCACTAGTGGTGTCCCCCAGGGTTGAAAACTGGGCCCAGTATTGTTGAACTGATTCATGAATTACTTGGATGAAGGGGCAGAAGCCTCCTTAGCAAGTTCACTGATGACACAAAGCTGGAGGAGTGGCTGATACCCCAGAGGGCTGTGCAGCCCTTTGGAAGGACCTCAACATGTTGGAGACATGCACAGAGAAGAACTGTCTGAAAAAAAGGCAAATTCAGGGTCCTGCACATGGGGAAGAATAACCTCCTGCACCAGTACAGGCTGGGGGTGACCTGCTGGAAAGCAGCTCTGTGGAGAAGGACCTGGGTGTCTTGGTGTGCAAAAAGCTTTCCATGAGCCAGCAGGGTGTCCTTGTGGCCAAGAAGGCCAATAGTATCCTGGGGTGCATTAAGAAGAGCATTGCCAACAGGTTGAGGGAGGCGATCCTGCCCCTCTACTTCACCCCTAGTGAGGTCGCATCTGGAGTGCTGTGTCCAGGTCTGGGCTCTTCAGGACAAGAGAGACATGGAGCTCCTGCAGCAGGTCTGGTGGAGGGCAACAAAGATGATGAGACCCTCTTATGGGGAGAGGATGAGAGAGTTGGGCCTGGTCAGTGTTGAGAAGAGACAATTGAGAGGGGACCCCATCAATGTCTATAAGTATTTGGAGGAAGGGTGTCAGGAGGATGGATCAGGTTCTTCTCAGTGGTTTCAAGCAATAAAGCAAGAGGCAACTGTCAGAAACTGATGCACAGGAATTCCACCTGAACACGAGGCAGAACTTCTTTACTGTGTGAGTGACTTTGCACTGGAACAGATTGACCAGAGGGGTTGTGGAGTTTCCCTCCCTGGAGATATTCCAGACCTGTCTGAACAAAATCCTCTGCAATATGTTCTAGGACGACTCTGCCTGAGCAGGGAAGATGGACCAGATGACCCATTGTGGTCTCTTCCAGTCCTACCAGAATTCTGTGATTTTTTTTTTTGGTAAATACACCTTCCTTGCCACCCTGCAGGCTGCTCAGCCCTCTCAGTCCCAACAGTTTTCTTTTGGCTGTTTCTTCTGCTCTGTAATAACCTGGAGTCATGGGATCATTTTATAATGTTTTATACTTTGGCCGATGAGACTGGAGTGATGTAACTGGATCAGAAGGGATGCAGGAACAACTTTGCAAGTATTAAAATCCTGAAAATATCCTAGCTGGAGCAGTCTTGAGAGAACAGTTGATTAGTAACCCTGAACTGAGAAAGGAATTGCAATACCTTGATTATTTCCAACAGGTATTTATTCTTAAAAAATCTTCAGTAAAGGAGATTTGACATCTCTAATACACATTCTTTATTTCCTAATCTTAGTTGGATTTTTTTTCTTTTCTACATTGCAAATCTGGCTGATTCCTTCCTTCAGATTCTGCAAAGACTTCCTCTGTGCTGGAAGAAAAGACCTAGAGCACAGAAGAGAACAACAGAAAGTTGTTCTCCACTAGTGTTTAAGCCATGAAGTTGAACACAATTTCCCCTTGACCATGATGACTACTATAACATTGTAGTCATCAGTTCCACTAATGTAACCTCTCCTACTTGTGTTTAAACACAACATGTATTTGTAATGCAGGTGAAGCCTTAATACTGTGTATCAGCTAGAAAACAGATTATAATTCTGTGCTTAAACACTCATCTCTTGGCTATGGCTTTCACTGTAAGCTAAAGCAGAAATGTTCATTGCCATCGGTAGTTAAAGGTTGTCCTTTATATCAATGACCTGGCTTCCATAGGCAAAATGTTCTAGGCCATGCCATGCAGTCCACACAATGGTTAAAAACAGTCATCCTTTACTTTGCAGAGTGAGGAACATCAATGTATCCACAACCTACTTGAATTATAGCTTTGGCTTCTCCAGGTCTTGTCAGTTTAGGACTCCCTTTATTTAAGCCATGTGTGTTTGTATTGGAGGACAGTACTCAAATTGTGACAGTGATTTCTTTTATGGTTTGGGTTGATTTTTTTATCAAAGCAAACTTGAGCTATGAAGCAATGTTTTCATAGATTTCTTTCTCTTCTGGAAATGAGTGAAGAATTGACATGTTCTGATGTGGTGGTGAATTCTGATGATGTCAAACCTGACTAGAGAGAGAAGTCCTTTATAGTGAACAATAAATTAGTCTGTTAATTACTTAATTCCCAGGCACATAAAAGAGTCCTGCAAGGGTTGGCAGAGCAACTGAATAACTCCCAGGTTCAGGCTTTTTAGTACCATTATCTTATAATTGCTGATTGGCACAGGGTTCTGCTCACTGTTCCCAAGGGAGGTCAGCAGTATGTGTGGCTGAGTGGTGAGGCAGCGATTTATGCAGTGGTTTTGATAGATAGGAAAAAGCAGTAAGAGTTTATTAGCAGAGTATCATTGTTGGGAGGAAGGAGGGGAGCTGAAGCATATGAATTCCCTTGCCGACAAATGAAAAGAATAAAACTGGAATAAGAAGAGTGGCAATTCAGAGGCAATCATTTACTCTAGGAAAAAGGTGAAAATATTTGCTCGTGTTTGGCAGGTTTCTCATTTTGCTCTTTTTTTGCTAGTGACTGTGTCAGGAGAAAGGCAAGTATCACTAACTGGAGTAGAAAATTAGCAATGTATTTAAATGTTTCATTGTAATATCCCTTCCTAAGTGAACCTCCATTTAATGTTTAAAAGGCTAAAAATGCTAAGTACACATCAATAAAACAACATAGTTTTAACTCCTAATTAAGTTTTAACTTTGAATACACACAGTTGTCTAAACCACTACTCTAATTACTCTAATTAGGTCTTTTTTTTTTTTTTGTTATTTAGCAATTAGCTAACTTATTTGTAATGACTAGTAAAGAGACTGAAAAAAATATACAATGTACTTCCAGTACGAATCTTCTTGCTACCCTTCTACCATACTTTTTAAAAAAAAAATATATATTTATTTCAGTTTAATCTTGCTCCCCCAGATCATTAGGATGCTCCCGGAGGTTACAGAGTACAATGTTTTGAGTGCTCAGTACTCTCAGGCAGGCATGTTAAATCAGATTAGTACAGAACTTGACTCCTACTCTGGGTAACCTGTATTAGGAAATTCAGGTTTATATTAAAACTGAACTCTCTATTGCCTAGTGTTTTTATAATTCTGAAACAGTCTGTTTTCCTGTTTGTGTTACTCTTTCTCGTCCTGAACTTATTTATTTTAATAATATTTTGGAAGCTACAAAAGTACTGGCAGAATTCATATTAATATGTTATTAAGAGACAGACCTTTAATTGCAGGCAGTTAACACAAAATCTGTTGGCAATGTCTTGAACAGAATGATAGCATTTAATCATTTTTATCGTCATAGTGATGATGTTTGCACTGTGTGTTCCGAGAGAGTTGTGTATTTTTATGATAAATTCTTAATTTAAGGGTTTATATCTTAATGGTAAAAATATGCTCCAGACTGAAACACGACATACAAATTCTGAATGTGGAACTGAATCTTGTTTCTAGTTTTAACATAAACAAACGATACACTCAGTTCCATGTGAGCATTTAATAAGTATGAACTGAAACTGCTGCCAGAAAATGACCTTTTCAGGAGAGGAACTTTTGTTATTTTCCTTGCTTAACAACCCTGCCCCAAAATGCACACTCCAGAACAAAAGAAAAAAAGTTTAACTTAATGTTACGCTTTCTCAGTGCTCTGCCTCTAAAACAGTGTTTTGGAACTTTGTGAAGAGAACTTTACAAAAGTTGAAGAATAGAGGTGTTGTTGCAAAGGAAGCCTCTTCTACTCTGAATATTCCTTTGCAAATCAAGGATTCTCTGTAGTATTAAAAAATTTAATGTAGACCCCTAGAAGATGGAGCTATTTTATGGAACTGTTGGGGGAAAAAAAAAGCAAAACAGTGTTTCTTGCCTTTAAATATAGTAGACTATCAGGAAAAGGAAATCCCATGAATCCCATTAAATCCATCAGACTGATCTGGTGCAACAGAGAAAAGAAGTTAGGCTTAGCAAGGAAGAAATTGTGACCTTAAAGCCAAGAGCCACATATTCATCTGAGACCCTGGCACTCTAATTTCACAGGGCAAAATGGCTGCTTAGTGAAATGACACATGTCATGTGGAACCTTTTAACGCACCAGTTACTAAGGACTAGAGAGTACTGATGTGTCTTCCAGCTAACTTCTGTTCTTTATCAGTTAGCTTTGGTGAAAGCACAATTACACACATGATCCTAGTACTATACTGATGGGTGTTCTGAGTGCCCACTCCGTGGTCATGCAAGACAGAATGCTGTTTTTCTGTTTAATTTTGAGAGTTTTCTCCGCTTGTTAGCCAGCAGATGAGAGGACAGGATCTGGCTACCTGTGTAATGTTAGAAGGTACAGGTGAAATGCAAAGAACCTCTTCACTGAAGAGTTTGATGCATTTCACAGAGCAACAAATAGCAGTGAGGAATGTGGGCTGACATGGCTGCAGTTGGTTCTCTACCCAGCCTTAGGGAAGCCTCAGCTGTGTTAGGCCATGGGGACAATCAGCATGATTTGCAAGGCCCACGGATCCTTCCTTCCCTCCCTGGGAAATTGCCAAGTTTCAATGTGGGAAGTGATACTTATCTTGTTGTGCAACCTCTGGTCTGAATGTAGACAGGCACAGACACGTGGTCACAACCACATCGCGTAACTATAGTGTGGTGTTCAAACAAGCTGATTATGTCTCCCATATTACCTTCCTCTTCCCTCTTGTGTGTAGGCATTTGATCCATACCTAGGTCCTCTTGGCAGTATTAGCCATGGTTATTAAAGTAAAAAAGTGTTTGGTTTTTTTTATTCTGTTTTTAATTTTTTTTAGCATGTATATCTTCAAGATTAAGTCATAGCCTTTCCTTGTTCCTGGGCATGCATGAACTCATACATGAGTTCTTCCATGTTGCAACCAGTTAGTAAGAAAGGTATAGAAACATGTTGAAATCATAGACCAAGAATTGCAAGATGCCACTTGTGCCATACTATGAAATGTATTCTTCTGTATTTTTTCCATCATGCTGAAGAAGTCTGGTAAAGTTGAATGTTGTAAAGTCACTGTTGTGTGTGCTTTAAGCACATGAATTCTGAAAGGGGGAACTGCTGAACTATTCTGCAGTTGAAGCTTATCATTCACACAAGGATAGCAAAGTAAAAGTGATAAATTTGAACTTTTTAATCCAGATGTGAGTTCACCGAGAAATGTGTCTTTTCCTTCCCTTGTTGATAGTTGCACTGTGCTCTTTGTTACTGCTTGTAGGCTGTTGGCCCTCTGTGGCAGGGACCACCAGCTTCTGTGTGTTTCATTAATCCAGACTGGGAAATTATGGCACTTAGAAACAGAAGGAGAAAGATCAAAGCCAAAAATGTATTTTTAAGTTCATGGGAACAATAGAGAAGACTGAGATCCAGTTCCAGGAACATAGACTTCAGATGGTGGAAACTAGTTTAGTTGCTTCCCTGGCATCAGCAGTGCTTGACAGACCTTGGATATATATGTTCTTAGGAAATTGCTTTTGTATTTGAACTAGCAGTATGTCCTGGATTGGTATATACTTTGACTTATTGTCTTAAAAAGAATTAAAAATACAGAACATAAACTTTGCTGTATATATTTGTGTTCACAACTTTGGACTATTTTCCCGCTAAGCAATGAGAAGAGGAAGCTTGTTTTTCTGGAGGAAAACAAGGACCTTTACCACAATTATAGCAAAAATTTCCCATGATCATTTAATTCTCTAACATTGTTCAGTACTTGTTTTGCCCGTTACCTCTCCCAGTTACTATCCTTATCTCAAAATCATCATGACTTCCCCATACAGGCCACCAAAAAGACTGTAGTGGGTTGACCTTAGCCAGATACCAGGTACGCACTAAAGCCACTCTCTCACTCTCCCTCTGCAACTGGACAGAGGAGAAAAAAAAAACAACTAAGGATTCATGAGTTAAGAGCTGGGAGAGGTCACTTACTGATTACCTTCATGGGCAAAACAGACTCAAAGTGGGGATATTACTTAAATTTATTACTAACAGGATAAGATCCAAAGAGTGAGAAATAAAACAATCTTAAAAACACCTTTCCCCCCCCTCCTTCCTTCCATGTTCTCCCTCTGCAGCGTGAGTCCATCCCTTGGGCAGCAGTTCTTCCCAAACTGCTGTCCTGTGGGTCACTCCTCCATGGGGTGCAGTCCTTCATGAATGAGCTGCTCCAGCGTGGGCTTCCCTCTCCATGGGCTGCAGGTCTCTGGCAGGACCCTGCTCCATCTTGGGCCTCCCACCCCTTTAATTCTTGCTTCCCTGATTTTATTTAGGTAATGAAAAAAGACCTGGGGGTCTGTTATGAAGTGACAAAGGCTTCAAAACACAAAGTACCTCAAATTAAAACAAATCTGGAAAGACTTTAAAAACAAAGGAATAAAAAATCAAGAAGGAAAAATGTAAGAAAGGACTCATCCTAATTACACTTAGGGTTCATATTCTTATTTTTCTCACTTTATATCTTGTTGTCTTGGGGTGTAGGGGGGGAAAGGTATATGACGTCTAGCATGCAAAGTGACAGTCCTGTAGCAAAGCAAATCAATACTGGAAAATTTGCAGACAGAATTCAATAGCACAAAGGTTTTTAGAAACTATTTTTCTTTCCCTTTTTTTTTCTACAGCAATGATTTCTAGCCATTCATCATAAAGCACTAAAAATCAAAGAGCAATATTCACGAGCCTCCTAGTACAGTATGTTAAACCCCGATAACTGTCAAGAAGAGCCTGTCTGAAAAGGAAGAGCCAGGTAGCAGCACAGAAAACAAAAAACATGTTGGGAGAAAAAGTTCTGAAGAATAAAAGGAGAGAAAATGTGCTAAGCAAAGGGGGTCTAGCAGTGCTCTTGTGTTATATTTGTCATGCTGCCATTTTGTTAACAAGAGAGATATATTTACAACAGTGAAAAATGTTGTGGGTTCTGGAGTTCTGTCTGCTTTCACAGAATCCTGGAGTGACCATGTATGCCAGTGGTAGATAATGTTCTTACAAATTGCTCTACTGGATCCAGAAATATGTTAGTTCGAATTTATTCAACTAATGTTTTATGCGAACATCTTTCAGCCTAGGGCTTGCCTATGAACAGTTTGCTGTGAAGATTTGATATTCAGAATATGAACTGTTTCCAGTAGATGCATATTAGGAAAAATTTCTTCAAAGAAGGGCTGTTGAACATTGGAACAGGCTGCCCAGGGAAGTGGTGGAATCACCATCCTGGAAGGTATTTAAACGATGTGAACTTAGGGACATGTTTTAGTGGTGAACTTGGCAGTGCTGGGTTAATGGTTGGACTCAATGTCCTTGAAGGTCTTTTCCAACCTAAACAATGCTATGATTCTACAGGTAGTTCATAATATGTCTCTATTCTCTGTCTGGAATCTTGTAAATGTTGGCATTGGATATTGAGACACACTCTCAGTTCTAAAATTAAAACTCCTATTCAATGGATGTTCTATTGTATTCTTTCAACACTACCCTTTGGTGACATACTGTCATAATACAGGTCTAGAATATTTCTAAATATAATAATAAATAATATTTTCTCAGTATATTTCTCAGTTTAAGCAGGAAGTTGTCTTCTGCAGAATACTCCTGACTCCAACTTTGGTATTGTTGAGGCTTGATGGCTGCTAGCATGTTAATGAGAACAGGGCTTCCCCATAGACCTTCCAGAAGAGCACATTTCTGATCTACTTGATGGACTCCCAACATGTCTTCATGTAGAGGTAAGTCTCCCTATGCTTTTCCTTTTCGATGTCCATTCCAACCTGGAGCTATTTTTAGCCATTTTCTCTGTTTCAGGGGAATATTATGAACAAACAAAATGCATGCATGCAAGAAAAACAGAGCTATCTTGACAAGTGCAAAATAAAAAATGACCATAGCATAGTGCTTTGATAGCAAGCAGACATTTCTGTGAAAAATAAAAATTGCACCCATTGTTATAGACAGTAAGTTCTGCTGGTTTATTTTGGATGTTCAGTTAGTCACTAAAATTAGATAGCAAGGAACCATTTGATCTCTAGAATGCTTTCACCTTTACACCTCTCTCTCTAATTACAAACATGTTAGAGTATCCTCTGTATATCAGTATTACTTGTGGGAGTTGCTGTAATGGTGAAGAGTTGTAGCCATTCCAGAAATCTTGCTTGCCCCTTCAAAGAGGATGTTCAGAGAATTTGCAATAGTAAGCCAGTTTCGATACCCTCTTGTCAGTCTAGATTATTTCTAAGAGTCTAAGACAAATATTGTGTAGTGGTCATGTTTTTGACTTATGCCTGTTTTGATGCTTAGCTTCTCCTCCCATGTCTCCAGTCATTGTATGTGTTAATGTCTAGGTAGTTAAGAGAACACGTGAAAAGTTTCTTTCCAACCTAGGATCATTTTATTTCTTAAAACAGCTAGTAGGAATTATCCTCTGCTTTTCAGGGAGATAATATTGCTTTTAAAACAAGCTCATCATCCACTAATCCATTTTCAAACCCTGTTAGGCAATCTGGGTTAAGTAGAGTATAACAGTTATCCTGCTGGATTGATTGTGTAGAGTTAGATCTTTTACATGCAGGGAGCCCAAGACCCCAGGGTCTAATAGTAATATTGCCTTCTCCATGAATAATTTATTGAATCTGTAAAGGCTGTGTTCTATTATAAAATGTAGATTGGAGAGAGGGTGATGTGGTTTGTTTGGTTGGGTTTTTTTAAGGTTCTGCAAAACTTCCACAGCCAAACCTGAAACATAACTAAACAGATGTCAGGAATGATTCTATAAAAGTCTCTTTAAATCTGAAGTAAGCTGGGCTTAGCTTTTCCATGGTTATTGTTCTCCAGAAGCTTCATGTAGAGACCATTTATTCTGAAGCAAGCAAGTTTCTATTCTTTTGCAAAGTTGTGCTTACTTAGATTTTCTTGGTACCAAGCCTGTAATTTGAATACCTTTTCTGTTTGGTGACATATCTAATACTCAAACCTTGCCTAACCACTGTCCCCAGGACTTCCTGCATATACAGTTACTTGTAATTGTATGTGTCTGTTGTAGCTCTTAAAGAATATCTAGTGTTCTTGTTTCTAAGTAAAAAAATTCAGTTCATGTAGGTACTGACAGTGTTTGAAAAAACCATTCTGTAAATCTGTAGTAATTTTATATTGTGATAAAAATTATAAAAACAAACAAAATAGGATATACTTATAAACACCAAAATTATGTATATCACTCTAGTGTTCAGAAAGTCAATTTACATGGACTTCAGGCAAACCTCTCTGCTCTGGAAAGAAGCTAATATTGTTTCAGCAGTGTCCTCAGCAGTTCTGAGCATAACAGTGGTTATGCACAGTAATGCACAGTGATCAGGAAAAACAAGGGGCAGATATCCTCTCAAAAGAGCTGAGTTTTCTCAGCTCACACTGACAGTCATGCAAATAAGAGTGAATGCTCATGTTTGGTTTGATTTTCCTCTCTATCTAAACAGTTGCAACTGGATAAATCAAAGAAAGAAAAGAACATTTCAATTTCTGTATTCAGAGTATTTTAAATAACACAGAAAACATGTTGTTACTCTTTATGTTGCTTTGCTTGTATTCCCCTGTTTCTGAGGGTGGGGGGGGTGAAAATTGTAAAATGAATGTAAGTATCCTTTCTTTTTTTCTCCAACCATTTTTCTCCAAAGGCTGTCTGCAGCCTTTTCCTTCTCTCCAAGGCACCTCCGTTAGGTGTTTCTACAGCTCTTGCTCTCTTAATCCTGGTAGTGTGAAGAGCTGAATAGCAAATGCATTTCCTGATTTCCCTTCAGATGTCCCAGAACCTTAAAAAATGAAGAGGAGGAAAAAAGCTATTTTACCAGATCAACATCAGGGCCTCTTCCATGTCTCATGTTAGTTTTTTAATCTCCAGTCTATTGGTTACTCTGGAATGAATCTCTCTGCCAGTCTTCATCACTGGGTTGCTTGGCTTTATGTAGTTAAATCTATATGAAAACACAAGCTTCAACTTTATTCTTGTGCTTTCTGAGCAACTTGGAAAGAGGGCATTCTCAGATGGCTGTTCTGTCTGGATTTATCCAGAATCTCCTTTTTTGCCTCTGGTCCTGATTAGTTTATTTCTAAGAGATCCTGTTATGACCAGTGTGTAAGTTTTAAGCAGGTGCAGATGTGCTTCTGAGCGTCAGATACGTGACCTCTTCAATTTCCTAACTTCTGGTGGTATATCCCAACTATGTCACAAAGAAATATTGACTTCTTGTTTTAAATTTAGGTTTCCACTTCTGCACTCTGAATAAGAGAACTGCTTAGTCTGAGTCTGGGTATGCGAACAGAAACAAGATTTGTCCCTCAAAAATGCTTTTCTTTATATGTCCTTTTTAAAATACAATCTGCAAATAGTCTTGCATGAGCATCATTAGATCAGTAAATGAAGCAGCTCTGCCTTTATCAAAGACAGAAATTTCAATGACTCCTGAAGAAAAAAAGAATTCCGAGACAACAGTAGAGCCTTCAAATCTCAACATTTTTATCCTTCTTTAATGAACCAATTCCTTAGTTTAGGAATTTCTTTTAAAATTTAATTGCAGATTTTATATATCAGAGTGTGTGCAAGTATTCCATCCGTGAGTAACGTTACAGCCACTTTAGCTGTAGCTTACCTCCATTTACACTTAGTTTTCTGTCTTTTCCTGGTAGCATTTCTTATTCATCTTATTCCTTCTCATTTTTGTTCTCAGAAGATGCAAGTGGTTTTTACTTAGGCTTTGCAATATACATGAAATGATAAAACCTCAGCATTATTTCTAGGACTGTGTAGATGAAAAAGTGAGGTTCTGGGCTTTTCTCCTTTGAACAAGTAGAGGATTATTTTCTCCTTAATTCAACAGTAACTTATAGGTATTTTCTTAAACTTCCCAAAAGAAACAGATGAAAAAATTAAAAAAAAAATCATGCCTGGGCAAGAATGTAAAAACAGAGCATTCTTAATGTGAATTGCTTTACAAACATAATAGTGGATGAGACATCCAGGAAACAAGTTTAATGTAACTGTCGTTTACCCAGGAGATTCAGAGCACAAAATATCTTTTACTCAGTTAACTGGTAAACTATTAGCAACAGGATTAAAAACCTGCACAGTGCAAATATCAACATACTGCAGTGCTAAAATTAAAATATGTTATAATCATGACTAGGGCCAGAGAAGATAATTCTTCATCCCGGGCTCGATGTCAGGAGGAGGCAGAAGCTGTGTCATGAATTCAAGACATGGCTGATTGTAATTCAAAAGAAGTTTAGGTCCTGTTTGCCTGCAAGGCACAGCTGATGATCTGACTTTGTGTCTTGCCTCTGGAGAAAGCAAGTTGCTCCAAATCCATCTGCACTTGTCCTAAAGTGAAAATGTAGACATTGATTCCTAAGCTCAGAAGGAGCTAGGAGCCAGTCTCCCTCAAATATTTAACTCAACTTGGGGAAAAATTAGTTTAATTTATCGCTAGTTAAAATAAACATTTAATAATTAACTTGGGTAGTGAGAAACAGAAAACCAAATGTTTAAACACCTTTCCTTCCCCCTTACCCAGGTTCAGTTTCACTCCAGGTTCCTCTACACCCACCCCGAATGGTGCAGCAGGGCTGGGGGTTGCTATCAGTCCATCACAGTTCTCTGCTTCTCCTTCTTCTATGCACCTTTCCTCTGCTTCAGAGCAGGCTCTAGGAGCTGCAACACTAGCAGGAGTGTCTGCGCTAGTGTGGGGTCCACCATGGGCTGCAGTGTCTACTCTGCTGTGGAACACCTCTTCCTCTGACCTTGCTGTTCCTTCCTCTTTTCTCCACCTGGCATTTTCTGCCCTTCCTTTTGATATGTTTTCCCAGAGTTGCCCCATGCATGTCTGAGGGGCTCAGCCATGCCCTGCAGAGCGTTGATTGGTGCCAGCTGGGACCATCTCTGCCTGGCATGGGGCAGCCCTAGCCATTCCTCCCCGTGGCCACCCCAAAGCTCCACCGGCTCTGCAGGCCCAGGCTGGTTATGGGAGGCGGTTTCCACTGTTCATTTGTGACTAGCGAGCTTTGGTTTCTTCAGAAGAACCCCCTGCAAGCCAAATGTAAAGTCCTAATACCTTTTTCCAAAGAAGACCAAGATTCCTGCTGTAAGAACTGTTCCAGCAGAGGCAGGTAGCTCATGATAAATTTAACTGTAACCTCCTAAATATATGCTAATGCTTTACTTTCGATGGATGAGTATTCATGCCTCTTACCCATTGGTGCTAATTATCTAACATACATTACCATATAGCTGGAATTGTGTGAGGTATGTTAGTGCTTCCTGAACTTTATTTCAGACAACTTTCCAGCTTATTCATCAGTAGGTAATTTTATAGCTCCCAGACACGGCTCACACAGAGTAACGTGGCTCGTTCGGTTTTCTCTGCAAAAATGACAAGACACAGGCCAGCTGGTTCCCCACTGCTCACTCTGGTGAAATGATATTCCCATCACAACTCCCGCTGTAATCACTTCTACTAATCTTGTTCTCTTTCCTTCCCACATAGATTCTCCAAATCATTACACAGGTTAACTCTCCCCCACCTGCCCACCAGTCACAGAATTCAAACAATGAGCCTCAAATTATGCTGAGAATAAATGGAGATAAACAGCAAACCCAAGGAGACAAATAAGACGAACACCTTGAAAAGGAACCAGTAAGTGAAATAGGATGTGACAGGCTCAGGAAGATGAGAGGGAATGATTTCCTGGAATGCAGCAGCAATTTCGTGCCAGCAGCAATGCGCCAGCTGTACTTGACCTTCAGTAACCTTTATCCCTATCTCCTACTGCTGCTCCTACAGCTTCTCAGCCTAGTTCTCCTCCTTTGCTGCTGCTGTTGTGGTTTTCCTGGTCAGATGTCTAAGTGGTGCAGGTGCTGTGTTTTCTGAAATCGGGCTTTTCCTGTGAAGGTGCTGCAATCTGTGTGTTCCCTCACACCTTCCTGGGGTGGGATGCAGTCTGGGGGTTCCATGGTGGTGGTGTGTGGAGGGAAGTCAACTGTGTGTCTTCTTGATGGGTTTGACCTGACTTTGTCACACATGGAAATTAATGTCCACCATTAACAGCACAATCCCTCAGGGAAAACCACTCCAAACTTTTTCTTGAGACCTTGCAGAAGGATGTTCTTTGTTGGGTTTGGCTAGGAATTTTCTGGGAAAGTTTTTTTCCCCTGGAAGATGTCAGTTCCTTGAAACTAAAGCAGTTAATAGGAATAAATAAATGCCAGTAAATTCTTGGAAGATGCTTCCTGGGCGTTTTAAGCATACTGATTTGATGAGTCTGAAACAGAACACAATCACTTGTCTAGTTTTAAATATCTCATGAATAGGACTACAAAATGCCTTTTAAAAATTGAAATAAAAATGAAATATTTTGAAATTATCAAAGTGGAGAGTTTCTACTGACATAATTCACTTTGGTGTGCCTGACTCTTGTGTCCTTTTTTGCAGTTTTGCCTCTTTGTGTCAGGTCATACAAAGGAAGGGGGAAATCCTGAAAATATTGACAGGACATGGCTTTGGGGACGCGTCCCCGTTCTGGTCTTGTTCTTCCTCATTTGAAGAGAAATAGTCAAAAGCAAAGGATCTGCCATGTTATATGAAGCTATTGTCAAACAAAACTTGTAAGCAGAGACCACCAGCCACTTTGGAAGGAAGTGAGTATCCCCAGTCTGATGATGCTCAAAGTATTTTAAGAAAGAATGTTGCTTTTGTGTTTAAGCTGTGTATCAGGATACCAGTTGCTTTTGGCAACGCATAGAGGTCAACAGCAAGAACATCAAATATCTGTGTGAGTACTTAATTACATATTTCATTCAGTGTGGTACATCTCCTAATCCTATTTCTGAAATATCACTGTAGCTGTGTTGTTTGGTCTCAGTATGCTCTTGTGTACCCTCATGCAGTGTAATATCAAAATACTTTGTTACTAAGAGCAGTGTGTGTTTGTGTGTGTGTGTGAATGCATCTTTGTGTATGAAGCACTCCCCTCTGTCTCTTCTCAGCCTGTCAGGAAAAGAGTTTGATTATTCTATAGAATTTTGCTTTGTTTGAAGAAATTATTGAGGGATGTTCAGCTGGAAGAATGAGGTTTACAACGAAGTTTGCAAGTGAGTTTATTTTTCTCTCCTCAGGGAAGAAGGTCCATAGTCCACATCCAGCTCCTCCAAAAGTCATCTCCTCCTCTCAGGAGCATCTTGCCTGTTTGGCTGGCGGATTCACTGTCTGAAGGAACCCAGCTGTCATGGGAGGTCATGATCAGAGAAGGGGAAGGAGGTCTCACAGGTAGCTGGAGCCAGTCCTGCAGTGCACTTCAAATTTCAGGGTAGTAACCTTGAACTCATCTGCACTCTGCGGGGAGCCCGCACAGTAAGCTGAGCACTGGGGTGAAGTGTTTGCTGTGACCTGCATTGCTGATCAGATGAACTGCTATGTATAGCAACACTTGGTATGTTTTTCAGGATACATACTTCACTCCTAGATCTGAGTCAAAGTGATGTAAATGCCACGCAGGTCACTATTTCATCAGATCTATTCATTTACCAAAGGTAAGTGAATTTCGTGGCTTTTTTCCCCCCTAATTTATTTTGTCTTCACTTAGGCCCAAGAATTTTTTGTATGGCCTGTAATGGATTAATTTCCTAGAGCTGTTGGAAAATAGTTCATTTCCACCAGATAAGTCCAAAATACTTAAGTTTTTATGTATCTTACAGTTGAGTAAACCTATATGCTAGGGAAACATCATATTAGGAGTATACCAATGTCTGTCTCTCTTAAAATGAAATTATTTTAGAAATACTAATGGTGTGAAACTCTCTTTTTAGTTTTGTTGTGAAACTCCAGCATGCTCTATCCATAAAGTATTCTTTATTCTTTTGAGTTCAGATGAGGCCATGTGATACAGTTAGCTTCATGACTCCTGCGAAGGTCCCCAAAAAGCAGCAGCCTCATGATGCAAAGTGCTGATCTGATACAAACTCATTCTGCTGTTCCACTTCCTTCAAGCATCATTGGTGGGTTAACTTTACATTGGCAAGTTTTAGGCTAGAACAGATACCGTCTTTTGTCTCCCAGCTGATCTCAGCTCAAAAATGTGTTACCAACTCTGTATTGCAGGCTTTGGTGAGCTGCATAAGAAAGTTACTTACCTGCCCTAGTCTGGCTTGAATTTTTCCTGCTGGGGGATGTGATAGAGTGATGACATGACATTAATGACCAAGGGTGGCACAACAGCCTAAGTACTGATGTGAGACTCATCGGTTGTGAGTTTGTGGCTTGCCTTACAATATCAACATTTTCCTTAAAGTTTCAGCTGCAGAATTCATAGAAGTATGTCCAAATTCAGCTTCTGCTTAAACATTATAAAATAGCCTGTTCATCCCATGGACTGTGGATTTAGATTGAGAAGAAAATTTGTAATCCTCAGAAGGAGGATAAAAAGTCAAAAATCTCTTACATAGTTTTTTTTGATATCTTAACTAACCTGAATTTTGGATGCTTGGCTTGTGATTTTTGAATTCCTGAGTTTAGAAGTAGTGGGATAGAGAGTGAACAGGAATAAACAGTAGCAAAATTCCACAAAACCTACCAGAGTCACACTTTCACTGATGCCAAATATATTTTATAAAATATTTTTATAGGGAGTCAGCAGCTAATTACTTTACATTCATGTATGCTGCTGTAGAATTAAAAGAAATTTCAACTTTTAAAATTAAAAAAAAAGTATTTGAGAGAGCTCATCAACAACAGAGGAGTTATTTGCAGTATTCTTTGTGTAGAATATATGTATATTATCTTCACCTACTGTGGAACATCTTCTGCCATGCTTGTTATGTGGCTCTAGACTCCCATTAACTGAATCCCTGGTGAAAAGCCGTTTTCCTACATTATATTGTAATGCTCTTGTTAATGATAAATTGATGAAGAGCTGCTTTTTTAGATTAGGTGAGTGGTCCTTTGATAATGGGGTTGGAATCAGGCCAGAGGTTTTATACTCCTTTGCCTGGAGGGTGAGAACCAACTAAAATATTCCTTTCTTGTGTTCTGCTAGAAAATGAGACAGTCAAAGAATTTCAGCTTTTAATTTTAAGAGAGCCATTCAACAGTAGTTTACATGGTGCGTATTTTTAGACTTTATATTGCCCTCCCCATATCTCTAATGAATTATTAAAGAAAGGTACTTCTCATGTAATTAGAGAGCCAAGCACCTTTTAAACAAGATCAACTTCTCTACATTTGAATTGACTGGTTTCATTTCCTATGGCAAAAGATCATAAGGAAATTACTTTTGCATGTTTCAAAGTTAAGATCAATTGTTCTCCTTTTCCAGTTTCAAATGCACTAGATTAGTATTTTTGCTGTATCAGAAAACTGTTAGAATATTTATGATTTTTATTTTTACATAAACCCAAACATTTTCTATTATGTCTTTCTTTGAGCAAGGAATGTGCAGTGGATTCTTACATGCATGGATTTTTTTGTGATTAGCATTAATATAATTGAAATGAAGGGAAAATAAAATATATTTTTGAAGTGACACATATTTTATAGTTTCCAATCTTAGCTCTGATGGTCTTTCTCAGCTCTGTACCATACCCTTTGGGAAAAAATATGGAGTGTGCATGCTCATCTCTTTTGATCAGGATTTGACAAGGTCATGCCTTGGTAGGATTGGACTGCCTATTATTATCTTGATGTTGTTTTAAAATTTAGTGGTATGTGGAAAAAAAGAGAGGGGACAGTGGAGTTTTAATAAACCCAGTTGATGTAGGAATCTCTTTGCTTATTGCTGACCAGAGATGGCTCCATGTTTCTTAAACCTAATGGAGATACAGAGCGTGTAATGTGAACTTCATTAATGGAGAAGAGAATCTTTCAATTACAGTGAAGCAGTTTTAGGTTCAAGTGACAAAACTGGAGTCTTGATTTTGGTTCTGTCTTGTTAAAATTCAGGTATTTGGTTTAGTCCTTTATGAAAAACAAAGATACAAAACAAACAAAAAAAGAATAAACCTAAATAAAAAGTGTAGCTTATTTTACAATTAAAGATTTGACACTTCCAATACCTGGAGTTTTGGTCATAAGAAAATGAGAATTCTTTCTTGTTGGAGAATTTCATCAGCCTTTTAGATGAGAGTGGACCTAATCTTACCATAGGAGAGATTCACAAATCCCTTATTTGCCTTCTGCTTTCCAGCAAGCATTTGTTATGGTCATCAGAAGGAAAATTCGGTTCTACATGAAAATTTCTGTTCCTCAGCTAGGTCTGTGTTCTGCCTTCAGTTCATATCCATGCTAACTCATTGACATATAGTGTCAAATCCTCTACATAGACTTTCATTTCCAGATCAGAGGGAAGTTCCTGGAATCCCAGCACCACTGGTAAATCCCAGCACTGCCTAGTATATGGAAGTCATTTGCTCCCATGTCCCCATGAAAAGGCAGAGTGTATCAGGCTCCAGCCTTAATCAGAGGACAGTCAGTGACAACAGAATTACGTGATGGCAGCTCTATGGAGGATAGGAATAAATGGTGAAGATTTTGGGGCTGTTGTACTTTTTTCCCAAGGATTCACAAAATTCTTTGTGGTCACTAGCATGGAATGCTGCCTCTTGAGGCCATTTTATCCCATAGCAAAGAGGAGATATGTTGCTAAAAGAGGGATCTACATGTTATAATTGTGCCACCTTTGTTCAGTTTGCCTCTTTTAGGCAGGCTTTGGGTACAGCTTTCACCAAATTGTTTTGTCAAGGATGTGATCTCTGTTGCAACTAGGGAGGTAAAAGGCAAAAGATGTGTCTTGAGTTAAAAAAAACCCCAGAAACAATCAACATCAAATCCTATTTGGAATTCATGAGTGTGCAATGTCTGAATATATAAAGACTTTTTTCACCTGAAAGTTTGCCTTATAGGACAAACATTATCCCCAGTGCCCCTGCCCCTGCAGGGGAAAGGGTGCAGAAATCTAAATATTATGTTTAAAATTATCCTGGTTGTAAAGAGCTAGAGCCAAAATACCTAAAGACAGCTTTCGTAAGTTGATATTTGTTTCAACCTGTGAAAAGAACAGTGGCTGACTGCTTGTTAAAGGTATATTTTCTTTTAAGTTATATGGAGAGAGATGTCAACTATTTACCATAAATATATTTATACATTTGAATATATAAATGATACTGTTACTTACCTTTAGTAGGTTTCTCACTGACAGGTATGCTCAGAAAACATCTTTCACTAAACCTGAAATGTTGATATAAATATCTGAAGAAAAATACTAATCACAGAATACATTGAACAGACTTACTGATCTTGTATACCTGGAAAAAGATTTTCAAACAGACTTTGTCAGCTCAGCCTTGGCATTCCTTGTCAAACAAAAGCATGCCTAAAGACACATTTCAAAAGCAGACAATGCAGCACTTGCTAACCTGCAGAAAATCGAAAAGGATCAGGGAGGCAGAGAACAAACAGAATAGGTAAGCAATAAGAAATGGAACACAGCTCTAAAGAGCTGTTTCAGAGAGCCAAATATGTTTAAAGAAGCCTACATTAATAATTAAACATCAGTAAGTAAAATTCTAGTATACTTTTTTTGCCAGTATTGTTTTAAGATTTGTAATATAGAAATGAAATTATTGATTCAGTATCAGTAAGAAAACATAACTAGTGTTAGGGGAGAAAAAAGTAGGAAGGGAGGAAGAGAATGAGACAGGAGTGTTTTTAGTGGAGAGATGTTAGTCTGGAATGTTAACTTTTTGTAATAGAAAGTCCATACTTCAATATTCGTCCACTTCAGTCAGCTGAAAATTTGGGTCAGGCAGCTGTTATCTGAATTGACAGCAGCTATCTGATTAAAAGTAAAATGCTCTTAAAAAAAAAAAAAAGAAAAGAGAAGGAGAGAGGAAAAAAGGCTGTGCTGTGTCACATTCACGCCACTCATGTTGCTTACGTTGTGTCACACTGTACAATGATTTGACGCTACATAACACAACATGACATGAGTCACAGTTCACTGCTATCCACATTACACTCAGGTAGTTTGGCATAGCTCTAACTTTTGCTTTACTCTCATTTCCTATTCAGTGCACTCCACTTAGGCTGGTTGGTTAATGCAGACAATTGCTATACACTCAAAACTAGAGTTCCCTACCCAAATACATTTTTCATTGGATATTAAAGTGGAAACTTCAGTGGATATCTTTTGCACATCCATATGCAGCTCCTTTGCTCAACATAGGAAGGGCATTAATGGCAACTTACACCTGAAAGGGAGGAGTTAAGGGGAATTTCCCATAGGAAATACAGCTGTGACAGTGACTTTCTGAGTTGGAGATGTACTCTCTAAATGGAAAATAATTAGACTTTTTTCTGCCACCAGAGACATTCCCAAACAAAAACCTCATATTAACCTCCCAGCCTCCCCTTCAATTTCAATTTGAATTGAATACCTTTCTGTTTTATAAGGATGTGAAATATAATTCCAGATCTGAATTTATAAGCAGTCTGTAGGAGGTTGAACCAGAACTCCACATCTCCAAATGCTTAGGATATGGGCAATTCAACATCTTTTCAGGGCTTTGGTTCTTGCTGTCTTAATTGGATATTTCCCAAAAATAATAGTCTATTTTCTTTGTGGTCACCCACCTCAGACAACAAGCTCAGCCCTGGAGCACAGTTAAATTGCACTGTTGCTTCCTGTAACGAACTTGCCTGCCTGTCAGAGGATCTCACGCATCTTACCTTTGTTCTAAACAGAAGTAGAGAGGAGCACAAATTAACAGGCAGCTTTGAGTTTCTATCGTTTTTGTTGACAGCATCCTGAAGTTCTAGATCCACTTAGCACCTCCAAAGAAGCGCTAAGTGATTTAGCTTTTTGGGGACAAATTGGTTCTATTAACTCTGAGTGCCAAATTTACCAAAGATAGCTCATTAGCTGTGCATTATGATTCACTTGGGTGCTCTGCCCTTGGCTAGATCCCAAAAATCACATTTATGTACAAATGTTCCTATTATGGGGTGTGAGACTTACTAATGGTATACCATATGTACCAGTGCATTTTTCTCTTTCTCTTTGTAACAAAGCAGTTTTCCTACCATACATGAGAAATGACCAGATTTTGAAGGGTTAAACATATTCTAATGTGATAAAACCTGAGAGACCATTGCAGTCAAGCTATCATTCAGTTTCAGCTACTAAATTTTCCCTTTTCTGTGTCTACTACTTGAACATAATATTCCTTCCTCTACGTTTAAGGAAATAAGGAAGCCAGCAAAAAAATTTAGTTAAGAACTTGTTTTCTGCTGCTAAGTTAAAGTTTGCTGGAGAACGGAAGTGCTCATTCCCTCTGTTCCTTTTTGAAAAAAAGCTGTAATTCACAAACTGCCCTGCCCCACAACTGGCTTCTCACACTTCCACGGAATGGATTCTTCATGATTGAGAAAAAGTTGTCTGATGCTGTGCTTAAATACTTTCCTGTGTATTTAAGAGCTATTTGTGTTGTTACAGATCCAAATGAAAAAAATGGGTGATGTGAAAAAGGCTTGAGGTTGTTTCTGTCTTCTCATGTCTTGGTGATAAAGGCAAAGCTGTGATTTCCCTTTGTTCTCAGTTCTCTTGATACCTTCTGACTAGAGAGCAGAGGCAGAGCAGCCCCTAAGAAGCATGTCCAGTCACAAGGGACTGAGCAATTGGGAAAGTGTGTCTCCAAGCCAAAATAAAATACCTTTTCCTAATCCAAGGAGCAGTCAGGGAAACCCTCTTTCTGACCTGTCACTGGAGGCAGTGAAGGTCATGACAGTGCTAGTGAGGCAGCTGGGGCACTGACAGTCCTATCCCTGCTCCGCTTCAGGCTTGCCCTCTGGCCTTTGGCTGGTCATTTGGGGCCCACCTGCAATGGCATAGTGTGATGCAAGTAATTCCTGAGTCCTGCACCTGGATTTATTTTCTCTTACGACTCATCAACTCCCCTGTGCAAGCATTATTCCTGCCGTGGACTGGCGGGGAGGAACTGTTCCCATTTCCTCTTCAATGTTTCTAATGCTCTGTGTAAAAAGGCTTTTATTTCTGCTTCTTAACTTGGTAGCTGGAGTTTTACCTCCATGCTTCCCCTTCCCTATTCTCTCAGCACTTTGGCTATTAATTGAGTTTCCTAGTGTAGTAAGCTGAAGTTTTTTACCACATAAATGATTCATCCAAATAAAGTGAAGTTATTGAACAAAAGTTAAATTGGGCTTTAATTTGCCTCAGGTCTCTTTTAAGCCATTTCCTTGGTTGCTCCTTTCTGTGGAAATGTTTTCTTCTTTGAAAGTGGTTTTCTTTAAAATACTATTTAAAGAAAAGGAAAGAGAACAAATGTTGTTGTTTGGGCATCCTTACAGCTTGTACCAGGTCCAAGAGATGTCTATTATGTGAGGAAGTTAGTTGCTCTATGAGCATCCCTTCTGTTTTTATTCAGGTCTGATGGCTGAAGGGTCATGTGGGAAGAGCCTGGATGAACAAATGTGACAAAATCCTGGTTCCATGATTTTCTCCAGTACTCCTGCTTCAGGTCTGTGGCCAAAGCAATGAACAGTGTCTCTTCCATTTTACAGATAATAGTGGTTTCATGCTTTTGTCATTGGCCTTCCAAAAGGGCAGGTGTTCTTTAACCTGTCCTCTAAATCCTGAACCTGCAAGTAAGGACCCTCTAGTTGCAGTATGAAATGTGCTGAAAAATGAGATACAGTAGCAAGAGGAATATAGTTACAGGTACAGGGATCAGTCACATCCTAATTTTGACAGGCTTGTATGAGCAAAGGCTGTTTCAATACTGTGAGGCAGCTGCTTCTCGTGATGTGGCATGTCATTACAGAGATTCACACACAGACTGATGTTTCAATACCCTGTCACCTTTGCCTGAAAAATAAGGTCATATTATATGCAAGATAATACTGTATTCATCACTTAATATTTTATAAATTAAAATATTAAGCTAAGTAACTGTGTTGGGGTGGGTGTGTTTGCATATATGTGGATATAAATAAGTATAAATAAACAAGTATTAGTGGTGCAATAGCACTGAATAATTTATCCAGAGCAAATGAATTATTTTCAGCATCTTAATCTTGAAAATTTCAAACTGAACTCCTCAAATTCATTTAAAATTTTCTTTTTTTTCAGTAGGCATGTTGCAGTAACGGTAGCTGTGGTGTGTCAGGGTATCCTAACTAGCTAAAGGGTATGATGGCTGGAGAGCCTCCCCATTTTCCCCACTTAGATCAGGTAGTCTGATGAGAGATTATACTCCTGTTTGCAAAACATGCTGCTTTACTAACCAATAAATTTAGTTTCTGTAGGTCCTAATTTCTGATGGAAGTGGTATAAATGTTTAAGAGCAAATTAATACAGAGCCCAGAGGATCAGTGAATACTAATAACCCTCCCAAGTACCAAAGTGAGACCAAGTGGAAAACGAAGGATGGACTGATCAGAGACAAGCTGACATGAGCAGCAATAATAGTAGCAATATAAAAAGACTTAGAATGTCACTGCAGAACAAGATTTGCCCAACACACTGCAGTAGGATCAGAGCAGAGATAAGAGCTTGCAGTATACATAGTTTGCCTATGTAGTGTCACTATAATCAGAGACTCCCATCGTGGTATAGTTACCCTTTGATTCGAATTCACCCCTTTGCTCCAGTGCTTGCCTTGGGCTGCACCAGATCCATCTGGCTACCTGTCTTGCTTTTCCCACCCCTGTCATAAGGACTCCTGCCAACTGCTTGTCTCTCAACATGCTGCATTTACTACCCCTGAAAGCAGTGCCTTCTGCTAGTCAGGGAAGAGAGCACTGAGGAGCAGTGAACTGGCAGATTGACAAATAAGCTGAGACTGACCCAGGGCTGGCACCCTCCAGAACTCGCTTATATTTTTGTGTTGGGCATGATTATCTCTAAGTGTGGCCCTGATTCCAGCTGTCATTTTAGGTCAGATGCATAATATCAGTTTACAGAACAAGTGTAGCTAAAGGACCCTCATCCATCATAGCCAGATGGAGGAAAAAAACTATAAACAAACAAAGTAGGTATCAGCAATGCTTGGGACATACTATGATGCTCTGGCACTCCTTCAGCAGAGGAAGCTGGGCAGTGGCACCAATTAAGATGGTAACCTACTCTACAACACTCTTCTGTGAAACTGCTGTATGCTGGAGAAATTAATATGAATACCTTGTCAACACAAAGATAGAGAATTTTCTTCGTTGGTACTACTTGTGATATATTTGCAAGGTAAAGAGTAGAACCCAAAGTAATTGTACCAAAAGTCAAAATATCACACTGAGCAACCCTTCCATACAGACTGTTTGAGAGCCTTCTCTTTATCAGAAATTAGGACTGATATTGTAAACAAGATGTCCTTTCTTTGAGGAGACTGTTGCCACATAAGGCAAAAACTAAATAATTTATTCCTTGTTGATGTCAACTTAAAACAAGTTGCAATTACACTCTTTACAAAGGAAGCAGAAATTCTTTTTTTTCCTCTTCCATGTATTTTTCATCCAGTTTTTGTTTTTGTAGAACTTCCCCAGAGCGGTGATCTCATGCTTAACAGGTCTGTGCTTCCCTGGCAAGAGGAAGTGGATATTACAGCCTCTCTACTTGGACCAGTCCCTCTTTTCGCCAGCTTTTATGTCACTGGCCACATGCTGCTGGAGTACTCTCCAAACACATCCTGCCCCACTTACCTGGCAAGTGCTATGTTTATATTCTGAGATACCCTGAGAAAGCTTCTGCTGGACCTTTCGTGAATGAGGACACGGAGAGGTAAGATAACTCCCTTCACCTCTCCAGTTCAATGTGTATTCTCATTGGAAAATGGAATTAAGACTTTGGCCTGTGGCTACACAATTCCTTCCTATGGGCTTCTGCAGTCAGCTGTGTGTGTGGGTATCTCAGGCTGGAACTGGGTGGTGGTTACTTAGCAGATTCCTTAGGCTGTATGTCTTGTCATATTGTGTCAATAGTGAGTAGTTAAATCCCAAAAAAATAAGGCTATTTTGAAAGACAGTAATTACATATTTCTTCTAAGGCTCATAAGGATTGGTTCCTACCCTTGGGTTTTAGACCATTCTCCTGCTGTCTTTTCTCTTTTCCCTGGGAAGCTATTTCAATGCCTGCAGCTCTGCTACAGTCAGGTAGTGGTTAGAATATATTGTCAAATCTTTTAGCTTTTTTTTTATTGTTGTGTCACACAGCTCACCTGCCAACTTGTTTCTTGTTAATTCAACTCATCTGCTTCTGTTTCTACACTTACTTGTGGGGAGATGAGGTGACTGAGATTGAATAGGAGATAGCAGCGGTAGTTGAAGCAAGATGAAAATGAATGATATTTTCAAATCCTAAGCAGGGCTGCAGAGGCTAATAATTACATTAAAAAGGCCCTCTGCAGGTAGGTGCAAATAGGCTAGTCTAAACAAGTGCCGCTATTTTAATGTGGGCTGTTCAAGACGATGTCATTACCTGACTAGACTGCCACCTTTCACCTCCAGCCATTGTGCTCTGTTAGATCTCACTAACAGGGAGAGTGAGGAACTTGTTTGCAGGGGATTTGTTGTCTCACGCTCAGAGGCAGCTGAGAGACTTGCCAAATGACAGGAAGACGCTTACATTCACAAGGTGTGATTGCCTAAGTGTTTGACTGTGTCTAATTAGTTTGCCTTTGCTGGTTGGTAGCTCCACAGTCAGAAGCAGATTGACTCTGCAGGCTTTAAGCAAAGAGGTCTGATTGGTGTTATTATCATTTGTTTATTTAACCCTCCCACTAGCCATGAGATATTCCCTACAGTATCTCATGGCCTTTCCTCCGTCTTTAAAAAAGGCATTTTAATGGCTTGTATTATGATGACTGTTTTCTGCCATAATCTCTCCTCAACTTCTAGTTGTAATTGGATTTCCTTTAAAAATCTTCAGAATAGGCATTAGTATTAACTTTTTGAGCTTTGAAATATGAGCAATATCTGATTACCTTCAGAAACAGGTGATGTTAGCTTATTTGTATCATAAATAATAAAAATGCTGTCTGCTTCTGTGTGTGAGTACCTGTTCGGTCAAGCATCTCTGGGAATGAAGAATCACTATGCTATTTTGTTTCCTTACCAAGTGATTCCTATAATGGGAAGAGACTGTTAAAAAAACAACGAACACAATAGGCCTTGAAAATTCATATAAAATAATAGGTAACCCAAAGAAGGTTTTCTGAGTGTGAGTGAACACAAAAGCACCTTTCTTTCTCAATTCTATTCCACTTGGCTGTACCTCAGGGCTGCAATTCTACTGTGCAGGTTTTAGGGAACTCTCCATGCTACAATTTTCAGATTTATAGAGCATGAGACCCATTTTTCAGCCAAAAAAGGTTCAAAAAGGTGATTCCAAGAGAAGAAATGAATTTTCTCTCTAGTGGAATTCCATTGCCTTCTTCCTGGAGTGTACTTACAGTTAACCTTTTAACTCTGCCCAAAAAAACCCTGGGTTTGTAAGGATTTGGTGTTCTTGTCAGATATTCCTCCCAAAGATACCACTCCTAATCTGAAAAGGAAAGAAAAGATTAATATCCATAGTCTCTGGGGTGACTTGGTTGACTTTACCTAACATCTGTTCTGTTTTGGTTCTTTGGATGTTACCACTTTGAGATGTGTGAAACTTGAAGATACCAATGCATGTCTCCTCGTTTGAAGGGCAGCTTACATTTTTAGCTATTCTACTTCTTCCCTTCTGAATTCTATTCAGGCTCCATAGTGAGGATTTCTACACTGTCTTGAAACTTGCTTGGGTTATCAGTACCTTTTTTTTTCCTTTTAAACATCGAATAGACTGGCTTCTTCAGCATTTCCTAAAGGCAACTTAAATTATCCTCAGGACTGTGTCAAATTATAGAAGCAATCCAAAGCATATAACTGAAAGAATAGGTCACTATCCTATCAGTGAACGAATAATCAGATTAAATATGCCTATTTAGATACATCTTTCTCTACTACATTATTCTTAGAAGTTCCAAAGTAATAAACTCTGTCTTAGCATCTCATAATATGATGCAAATTTTGTGTGCAATTGACATTATTATATCCACAAGCGTTATTCTGAATCAGTTAAAACACAGTGGAGCACAGAATATAAATTCTGTCTCAGATTTTTAGACTGCATTTCAGGGCAGGCCTCCTTTTGGCCTTTTTTTTTCCAGGAGTGTGAGATGCAAAAGGAAGCTGCTTAGTGCCATGGTCTTGTAATCACAGCGGTGTTGGATCGAGGGTTGGACTTGATGATCTCGGAGGTCTTTTCCAGCGCGGTCAATTCTATGATTGTATGATCTTTCAGGGATGGTGTGTGGGTTCGTGATTCAGCTGAGAGTGTCATCACATCTCTAGCCATATGCTCTCAATTGGCTGATGATCTCAACAGGTCCAAAAGATCTGTAGCATCAAAGGTCAGGTATCTTAATTACCCTAATATTACAGATGAATTATTTCAGAAAACTGAAAACAATCCCAAATCTTCATTTTAATCAGGAAGTTAAAGATTCATTAATGCTGTAAGCTCACCAAGTCTTCTTCCTTAACTAGGCCTTTCCTCAAACCTCTGTCAGACTTTTGCCTGCTTCAGACATCCTTAAAATTTTCTGCGTTTCAGGACTACTTTGCAGCAATAGGGAGCAGTTTTCATTTCTGGTTCAAGACCCCTCTCGAGCTTGCATAGGCTGGGGCAGGAGGGTGCAGAAAAGAAACCAGCCACTGTCCTGAGTTTTGCTGTCACCATGGAATGGCTTTCGGCTAGCTCATTCTGGGAAACAGAAATCACAGTTGCCCCTTGAATTCCCGTGTGTTAACACAGCGTGTTGCTGTGTACCACTGGGCCAGACTTGACTAAACTTGTATAATTGTAGTACCATGTTAGCTTATCCTAAATCTTGAAAGATTTTCTCAACAGCAGAGAGGCCAAGATCTCTAAACCACTATTATAAAATAGCAGCAGAAGAAAATATAACCTATCAAGTTCCCAGATTAAAAATAAAACAAACTGATATTTTCCAGAGCTTTTACTAATTGTCACTTCTCTGCAATGTTACACAACTCCCATCTGCAAATGGACTTACTGACAAGTTCCTGTGTACATACCAGTGCCCTGGCTCTACTAAACCCCCTTATCTTAGCTTCACTAATTTGCCATGTCAAATTAGTGTGATGAAACAAATTCTAATTACACTGGAAGATCACTTAGAGCATTAGCACTGCTGCTGTGGTCCTGTTCTTGTGCTGTCTTATTTGCATACTAGTCCAGTGTGCCTAGGTAGACGACAAAATGGAATGTCTTCTAACATGTTTATGAGTTTTTCCTGGGAAGGCGCTGACTCAGCGTTGGCAGGTGCTCCCATAGGCAGAAAGCTGGAAGGAGGAAACATGAATCACATTGCTCAACCACAGGGAGGATGTTATTGTTCTCCTTTGACTTCCCCACTTGTTTGTTTGATCCATTGGGAAAACAGTAATAATTTTTTCATTTTAAATAGAAGCCAAATAATGGCATCAAGAATCAAAAAATATAATCTTGACCCCTGTTTGATAGCAAACTTTATAGCTTATAAACACCAAAACCATAGAATAAAGTACAATCTAAAAGGGAGAATTAAAAAATTTCTTTAAATATGTCCTGCAAAAGAATAGTTGAGTGAAATTCCTAATGGTAGGAGTTATGGAATAAGAGCATGGGTTAATGTATTTGTAACTTTTTCCTTCTGTCTCAATGTGTTTGATGAGTTTATGCTTATAAATTGATAAGTCACTTGTTTTCTTCTTGATCAAAAATATTGGTTTGTAAATATGCCTGGCTGCAGAATTTGCATCCATCTGCTCTAAATGTGGATTTGCTCACCACGGAAGAAAAAAAGGAAAAACTGTTTCACAGTTTAGGCTCAGAATATGGAACAACCCCAAAATATGACTCTTGGAATTTGTTTTCCTGCTGGTATTACAACTCCTGTTCCATCGGAAACACAAACCACATATTAATAGGTTTTGCTTTAAGATTTTGAAGCCATGAGACTGAGATACTGAATCCTGAAAAGAAGGGAAATGCAATGTCTTATCATTTGTGGGCGGGACTGCTAAAATCATTTCCCACTTGTCTTAACATGTGAGTGATTTCTTGACCTTTTATATCACACTACCAAGCATGGGCCATGTCTGGAGATTTTTGTGGGAGTCTGCAGGGCTATTCCTTGCTCTATTCCAAATTGCAGTGGGCAGATTCATAGGGAAGTTTTGGCTTAGGTGAGATCTTCAGGATCGTGTTCCGAAAGAAACAAGCTGCAATCCTTGCTCCACCAAGGTTCATGGCAGAACTCTGAATGATTTAAATGCAGCCAGGTTTAGTGTAAGAGTACAGCTAAAATGGCTGGCAATTGCTGCGTATCTTGGTCACCATGGAAAGCAGACTACGAGGTAAAAATGTTTGATGTCATGAATAGGTGTATATTTACTTAGTATCCTATACACAGTCTGCAGTGTGCATGCTTAATAACCTAGGCTTATAGCTTTTTCCATATGAATGTTTATTGAAATAGAATAGGGAAGAATTTCTTATATTTGTACCTACAGAGAAACCATTCTTTATTTGTGTATAAGCATGTCACATAACATATACAGAAAAACAAACACTTCATAGTAGAAAAGTTATGGTGTTTATTACAATTCAATAAAAAGAAATTCACAGAAATATTCATACAACAAAAAATTAACCCAGTGCCACAGTGCTCTCGTAGAATATGGGTGCTTTTACTTTCCTAATGCCATAGAGGACATTGGTCATAGGTGAGTAGGTGAGTTTGCAAATAACTGAGAAAATTTTTGATGTGATTATGTAGTAGATGTACAAGAGATGACCTGTGTGTTGAATCACACAATGTACTGGCAAACTGGGACATATAAAATAGAAATTGTGTTATATTTTCATTCTGGTTTTTCAAATTTTTCATGAAATGCTAATTTTGCTACAGATCCATTATTTATGAAACTGAAAAGATTTTTTTCTCTCTCAGTGCCGGAGGGATTTTGCATGTGTAAGCCCCATTTAGTGTTAATGGCAGATACCAGTATACAAGCTCCATTCACTGGGAGGAAAATAGTCTAGTGCACCTAATTAACTAATACCAAATCACTTGCATAGAAGTATTTCCTATACACTGGGATTTAGTATTCTGGTTAAAAGCACAGTCCAGCAAACAGACTCCAAGACTGCACATCTAGCTGAAATATGACATAGTAAAATAGAGTTCATTTGATTGTTTAAATGTAGATTGTTTGATTCCTTCCTTCAAGTACAGTATAGCTTGTATGGTTCAAGAGCTTAAACCTATTTGTGTGTTAAATTTTCAGAGTAAAGCAGCAGCTCAGGCATGGGACCCTGTTGCTCTACAGGAAGGTCCAGGGTCTATACCTGGGCTTTCAGTAAGGGAAGGAGCAGCACCTCAGTGGTCCAGTGTCAGAATTTCTCTACTGCCCTCACTGAGCACTGGAGTGGTTTTATGTCCTCTGAAGACTATAAAAATCTACCTGTTTTAGTGGAAGGGTGTGGCTCTTGTTTCTACCAGCTTCTAAATTAGTGGTATATCTTACCACTAAACACTAGTTAGATACCTACAGCAATGTTGTACTTCTGTATTAAATCCTGTAAGATTTTCTCTCAAGGATTAAGGCACAGCCTTGCTTTTTTCCTTTAAGGCAGCTTCCCTGAATCCATCATATCTGTTTTTTTCCTCTTTTGAGGGCTAGATACTAGCCTAATCAAGAGTGGGCTAGCGAAGAGCTGTCACTGTAGCTACAGCACTGTAGATCAGCCAGGGAAAGAGCTGGCATCAAATACAGCAATGGAAGACAGTTAGGATGTGGATCCAGGACAACATTCAACTTCCCTTTGCCCAGACTATGAACACAGTCACAGGGAGTGCAGACTTTCCTTATTAGGGGTAAAGAAAATTATGCATTAGCTACTAAGGTAGGAAAGTGATAGATGAGAAAGAAAAAAGAAGTGTAAGACGTTTCAGTGTATTACATTAAAAACATAATGTGTTTATTTCCAAGGCATTGTAGGTCCCAGGATATTGAATATGGGCTTGTATAAGAAGAGAAAATTGAAGTATTTTTGAACTTTGCTTGAAGTTTGGGCTACTACAAAACTTCTTGGCTCAGCCCTCTCTCAATAGATTTACAATATCAGAGTTATGCTGTAATTGGTACCATACTGACACATAATGTAAAGTGTTACCTACATTTAAAACTTGAAAATAGTATTTGAATTCCATATTCACAGGTAATAAGGGTTCATCTTCATGGTGGGGAAAATGAGTTTCAAAATGACATCTTGTAACCTGATTTTTTTTTCTTTCCAGTTCAATTCATATGCTTTTCTCAATATGGGCATTATTCTGCAGTCCTTATTCAGACAAAATCCTCCCTGAAGTCATGAATTGCAACACGATAGCCCATGCAAAACGCTTAACATTATAAGTATATATTTACCTTCTAGTTTCTACATTTCCAGCGCAAGTTTTATCAAAAATGCTGGGATGGTCCACATTAATACCAACAGCATTATGATAAGTCTGTAGTTCCATGTAAAACATTTAATTTAAAAATAACAATAAATAATCAGCATTTTGATCTTCTCCTTCCTGAGGATTTTAGAGCACTTCCCACAAGTAGGTTTAGTTTAGTAATTCTTACAGTAGCAAATACTGTCAAGACAAGTATATCTGGACAATGTTCAAAGCCCTTTGGAGAACTCTCTGTCATAGTACCATTGTGATTTTGCCAGAGAAAAAACATACATGTTCCAATTTCTTTGGTGAATTTACAACAAAAAGTTTCACAACCCCCTGAAAAAGAGACTTTTTTCAGCCAGCTCTTCTCTTACCCTTAGGTCATGTTATCTCTCAGCAACACGGCAAATCACAGGAATTTGCGCTTGCAGTGTCTTGATTTGACATTTAAATTATTCTCTGGATTCAGATCTTCTGACAGTCTGGCAATAAGGTTGACAGTTGAGACCAAATTTGCTTATTCTGTGGCATTTGTGACAATCGCTGCATGAGTCCTGCTCTTTTAAAAACCAGATTTCCTCATGATCCTTGCCTGGCAGTTTGTATGGTAGGAATCTGTTTAAAGCTGGAGAAAGCTCCCAAAAGAGGAATGGGTAATTTTTCCACAGTGTCTGCAGTGAAGCTTGGAAAGATAACCACATGTATTCTCTCAAGCTTTATTCTTTCCTTAGAAACAAGCATCTAAAGATGATGGACCACAATCTGATGTCCGTAGACAGAGGGAAGGAGGAGATGCATCTCTGATCATCCTCGTGCTAGAGAGGTGGGAAGGTATCAGCTTAGTCTGCTTCTCCACAGATTACATGGCTTCAGAAAATGTGAAAAGGCCGTTGTTGGGGAAGAGCAGAGATGAGAACTTTTCCCTTCCTTCCCCTTGAGAGTTACCATTCTGGGCAGCTGGCAAGCAGCTGAGCTGTGTCCCTTCACAATTAGCCCATCAGGCATGGTAAGTTTCTGACAATCTCAACTTCTTATTCATTGCATGAGTGAGTGATTAATGAATGGATGTGGGTTTTTGCAGAGTAATTCAAAGCTGCAGTATAATCACTTTGATAGGATTAAGATCCTGTTTGACATTTTAATAAGAATAAAACAAGCATTTGCTTGTTAGTACATGATCAGGAAATACTGTGGTTGCAGATAAATCAATACATAATATGATATAAGCTGCTCGTTAGAAACTTTTGAAAATGTTACTTGTATTTGAAATACTGCATACTTTGTGAACTGTCTCTGGCAGTTATATTGCAAGGTTTTCTATCCGTTTTCATGCGTTGAAGAAAGATAAGACAAGGTAAAAAACCATGCACAAAGCTGAGAGTCTCAGAAAATCCCTTAAAAGAACCCCCATTAAAGCCATTGGCTGCATATATTATTATTTTGGCAGCATTGTCTCTTTCACGTGATAAGCACCAAACCTAACATCAACAACTAACCAGGATAACCAGGAAAAGGTACACTATTCCTTTTGAGTGGTGCAATTTGGACCACTGTCATATAGGGAGTGCTTACATATTTCTCACAAAGTATTGATGACAAAAATGAGTTAGACATAGCTGGGAAAGAATAGTTTAATTAAATTCATATTAACTAAAACTTTGTCATTTGGCATAAAAAATTGCATTTAAAATATTGCTTAGCGTTGTTTTTGTCATTATTCACCTTCTGTCATTTTTAGATTCAGTGCCTACTTCTCTTCTACCAGTGAATATTGACTGATGACAAAGCAGGGTCTGGGCTGCATGAGGAGTTCAGCTTAGAAATGCTTGCTTTAATTAAAAAATATTGCATAGATGATGATGAGGAGGTTGTGGATGCGCCATCACAGACTTTCTGCTTGTTCTTAGGCGCATATTTTTTTCTAGGAGCAATAATAATGTGAGCCTTTGGACTTTCCTTGTTAATTATGGATGGGGAAGTAACTTGATGGCTGACAAAAAGCACCGAAAGGCCTGTGTTTGTGTCCACTAGCAAGCCAGGTGATTTCACTGATCTAAATGCCTGAATTTTTACAAAAAAATTACACCTCTGTGTCTTGAGGTAACTGTTAAAACAGGAAGGACCCAGGGTTTCTGCAATGAGTGATTTTTTTACTAGATTCTCCATCCATGAATGTCCATATGTGAAAGGGCAATTGGTTTCCAATACTGCTGCACATTTTTTACTGTTAAATATTATTTGCAAAAGCCATGGGGAAAGTATTTGCATGGATTGTCCCAGCACCCCAAATGACACTTGTGTCTGTGGGAACAGAAGTGAGAGTAAAGATGAGTAATGATTTGATCTAAATAGGGACACAGCTGTATTTCTAACAGGATTCAGGCCTTCCAACGGCCAACTTCTTTCAGTCTGCCTTGGAGGAGCTGTGAACTTATCATTCAGGCATGTGCACATAAATGCAGCAGCTGCCATTGCTGATGGCTTTGAAGCATTTTGCAGGCAACTGCCGGAGCTGGTGGCTCCATGCCAAATCATCATGTGATTCTGATCCTGAGAGATTTTTATGCAAGACTGGGGACAGAGGTCATGGATCAAATGTAATGGGCTGACATGTATTAAGAAAGATTAATGAGTCTGGGCACAAATTAATTGTGTTCTTATCAGATAATCAGCAGGTCTTGCTAACACTTACTTTCAATGTTACGAAAGAAAAATATGTTCTGGGGTCTCTTGTGGTCAGCTATAACACAACAGAGGATTTTTTTATCATTATTTAAATGAAATAAATATCAGTTTTGTCTGGTATAAAATCTTAACAAGGGATTATTCCAGAACAGTCAAGGCTGTTTTTCCATATGCCACATTAAGAATGAAAGAAGCTGCCACAACTGTCTAGATTTGCTGTAGTATCAGGAAGAAAACCAGGGTAGAGCAGAATAAGCCAAAGATTGTAGTTTCCAACCGCAATCTGAGAAAAGTGAAGCAACATAAGGGTAGTGGTGAAGTACAGAAGATGCTGCCAAAAAAAATCATGTTATAATCCACGAACTTGAAATTATTTTATATTTTTCTTAAGTTAAATGAGAGGGCTTCTGTTCTGTAGGATAGTTTCCTTTTGATTAAACAATCAGAACTAAGGATGCTTACTTCGTTCCAAAACCCAAGAGTTGGGAGTCCAAAGGCAGCACGGATGTTATGTTGCAAGGTAAGTTACAGAACAGCTTCCCTAAAACCTTCTGCCTTTTGGTAGTAGATGGTTCCCTTCAGTGAGTATTTGTGCATGTCACTTGTGAAAAATTCAGCTCCCACTCTTTCTTGTAAATGTCATACCTTCAGATGTCTTGTATTTGTCATACCTGTTTCTCCATTGTTTTTCGTCTTGTCTGGATTGAATGATTTTTATTTTTGTTTAGTGAGTTATACTAGAACATTAAGCCTGCTGACTTAAGCAGTTCCAAGTCAGCAGATAATAGAAGCAGTAGATTATTATGTATCAAAGAGCCTGCAAGTAGACAATTAATGTGTAGAATTTGAATGAGGGCATTTTCTCCTTTTTTCATTGCTTTTTGTGTGGAAAGATTCCATACCCTGGGATGAGTGAGCTTGAATTCTTGTGTCAAATTGCATACATCTGGGAGAGAATTTCATTATAGTCCATGAGGTTACTTTGGGTTTACTGAATCAGACTTGAACTTTTTGGCAGTAATTGGTATTTTTTCAGATCTTTATGCAGGCGTTTGTGGAAAGTCTTTCATCAAATATTCCAAATTCAAGCTATTTATAAACCAAAGTTCTCACGTACCAAAACCAGATGTTTTAAATAAATAGATGACAGTGGCAACAAGCAAAGACATACAATATATATGCATAATAGCAAGATTTCCACTTTTGAATTTCACCTCAGCTAGTCATATAAGTGGGCCAAAAGACATACCTCAGTAGAGCCCACTGAGTGCACATGTCCACCACAAGTTTTAGGATAATTCAGTGAGAAAAGAACAAGGCCAATTTCCAATCCTTCCTGTGGGAATACTCCCAGGATTGTCAAGAACGCTTCCAAGAGAAGAATATGAACAACATTCACAATAAAAGAGAGTGGACATAGTAGTTCTTTTTTCATATGTGAGTTTAAGTCACGTGTCAAGGAGAAAGCTATTTTTCTCTCTCCCTTAGGTTTCTCAAAGAGTGCTTTACATGTAGAGAAAATGCAATCCTCCCTTACTGAAAGAAATCCCATGTATTTGAGCTGAAGCATCACTTGGCTGAAGTGAATGAAGGTGTATTTTTTTATCTGAAAGAGCAATGACGTTAGAATACTCAAAGTCAAATGCCTGTAATGGTTTAGTGCTTCTGTGTTTAAAAAAAAAAAAAAGGCCATAAGCTGGAATTCTGAAATTTTTCAAGTACCATTTAGTCAAATGCTCCCTAAGTGTTACAAAGCTTCCCTTTCTCTTCTTTCTCTAAGACTGAGAAGTAAATTATACCTCTGCAGTTTCTTAATCCAGTGATTGGGTTTTGGAGGGACCAGTCCTGTGTCTGGGTGTTACTGTTTAACACCATTGTTCTGGAGTCTTAGATAAAATGTGGGATAAAATGGCAAATCCTAGGGTGACTCCTGCCTTCTCAGAACCTAGTGTAATGAACAACACATACAATATCTGGTAGATATGAATTTGTGGGGAACATAGGAAATGGCAGAAAAATGAATGAATAAACCAGCAACAGAGTATACAAAATACTATGTGACCAGTGAAACATCTGTGACAAAGACTGATTTCTAATTTTCCCAAGTATTCTCATTTCTGTTTTCTACCTGCAGAAATTCACTAGCTAGAATGAGAACGCAAAGCCTGTATGGCAAATACAAATTAACACAGTGCCACTGGAGCCAGTAAAGCCTGGATGCTTTACACTTGTCGTGGATCTGGCCCATGTTGTTTCAGTTCTCATTGTATACAGAAGTGAACCATGGCTTAAATATAAAGGGAATTTCTTCAGTTGTAATGACTCCTTGTTTTTGAAATACATGTAGTACAGTGCATTGAAGTATTTTACCAACCTATCTCCCCTTCAAGAGAATGACACTGTGTGGGTTTGATACAGCCAATAAGTTAGTTTTTCTCTTTTGTAACATTGCCCACTTTGGGGTTTCATCACATTCACAGCAATGTTTTGAATTTTTATTCCTAACCACATGTAAGACCTTAGCTTCTCACTGCTGCTTGTTAGTGTACATTTTGGACAATGTTAACATCATCTCAAATATTCAGGACAAGGGATGAACTTGCTTTAAGTCCTTAGGAGAAGCTAAAAAGACTATTAACAAGCTGAGTCCATAAAAAACATCTGTTCCAGTCATGCTGCTGATTTTTTATTAGTCCTTCAAATCCATAGCAAAGATCTCTAGAGCAAGAAAAATGCTCTAGTGTGGAGTGCAATTTCCAATTTCTTAGCTAACCTTATTTTGTTGATTCATACATATGCATGATTCAGTGCTGTTACGGAATACAAACAAAAAAAACCCTTTTGGGTTGTACTTTATTTATTTTCCTTGAAATGCCCTTGAAATTTCATTTGCTCAGTGAAACCAAACAAATAATTGCATACTAAAAGGAAAATGAAGAGTAGCAAGCTAAATAATTTGTAACATCAAATATTGCTCTGCTGTGGTTAACATTCTCAGTTAGGGGAAACAGTCAGCAATAAACAGCCCAATGTATCTTAAGTGCAATAACTAATATCAATGTCAAATGCATGAAGTGAAAATACCTTAGGATATGCTTTCACAGTTCTGCTATATCACTGCTAAATGGAGTATGCTATATAACTATAATAGCAGTCATACTTGTCATATTTTTCCTGATCTCTAAGGAAAAATACCCATGTAGGCATTATGCAGCTTACATCTTTTTCTAGTCAAAGTCATATTTTTATGGGGTCTTTATGGTGGTTTTTAAAAGTTTACACTCTGAAAACAAACTTGTCACCATTTGTATATCATGCAGACTATATACCAACTCACATTCCTGATAATTAGGGACATGCCTGTACTCAGTTGTGTACATCACTGCTATCTAGCTTGTAGTAAATAACAAAATATTACTTCTGATGTGGACTGTGTAATATTTATCTGTATGAAAAAAAGCAAATAAGCAAGTTCTTGAAGCAGAATTTTTAACAATGACCCCATTACTCAGACAATACCAGTGGAGTAATAATAGGGATGAATTAGATGCTTTTTAAGTAAAATTGCACTCATTTCCCCCAACATCCCAGGCACAGACTTCATATGGCAATGAGCTCTTTTCACCATGTTCCATGTGTGAAATGTTGCTGAACATGAAGTTTGTAAATTCAAATTGGCATTTGTGAGTCAGTAGTCAGTGAACATCCCACTGAGAAAACAATATAATTTGTGATTCCAGAACTTGTGTGGAAACCCCTTGCTAAAGAAGACTGTCAGATCCTTTCCTGCTGGAAATGTGTTATTTTGTGAAGAGAAGACTGAGTCTGTGGGTGCTGTTGCTACAGACTGTGGTGTGCCATACTCTGGTCCAGAGGAACATCCCTGGTAGAAGACAAGGTGCCGATTTCATCACAGCCTGCCTTTCTCTTGCTCTCTGATCTCAGTGTTGAAATAGCAGCCCCTGCTCTTTTCTATGCCCTTTTGTACAGTGTGGTGGTGATATCTGCTCTGGTACAAGGTGAAGAATTGCCTTGATGGACAATGTGTTTTAATGGAGCTCTGCAAGGGCAGCAAAAACCTAGACTGCATCATTTTCCTTCTACCTTTCCAAAAAGCTATGGCAGCCGTGGGTCAGAATGTGACTTTCACATATTCAGTTATGTAAATCATTCTCTCTGCTTGCTGTGCTCATTTCTATTTTTTTTCTTGTAGAAAGTCTTCTCTAACATTCTTGAAAAACTGTTTCTAAGCAGAGAACTAGAAGTAGACACTTGTAAATTATTTTCTCTAATGGATGCAGAGAGGGCCAAGAAATTGTAGAGTAGCTGTGTACACAGGTGCAGATAGCATGTTTATTTTTCCCCTTGAGTATATTTAAAATTCTCAGCTGTTTGTGCATTGTATGATTCGGTTAATTATGAAAAAAATTGTGTTTAGAAATGCCTCCTAACAACATAAGCAAGTTAAGAACAGAAGCAGATGTGGGAAAGACAAACAATGATCACTTGTAACTATAGATGTCTGTAAAGCATAGGGGATTGATGCAATTAGTGGAATATTAAAAATAATGGTGAAGGATAAACTGACATTTATGTATCATTAGACATGAAGGTCAGTGAAATATACATCCAGAAGAAAATGCTGAATGTTCTGCCCTGTTGGAACTGACTACAGGATGCTCTGATGAACACTTCTGTTGGCTGCTTCTATTGTGGGTATGGTTTGGAAGGTAGCTGGGAAAGGAGGTCACCAAGTCAGAAGTTATTTAAGCTAATGAAATGTTTGAGAGATAATTGAGACCTTTAGGGACCTCTTTTTGTCTTTCTGAAAAGGCAAGGTTGGGAAAGGACATAACAAACCATTCTAGTCAACTTTGCAATGGAGTGTTTATAAATTTCTGCATCTCCACATCCCACCAACCCAGCTCTCCAGTCCCTGTAAGCCTCTTGCACACCATGACTGTATAGTAGGGTGCATAAAGAGGACTCTGGTGAACAATGTAATGGTATACTGGTAACCTCACTTTTTCAGGTAATCACCTACTTATGCCTCATTAAGGAGCATGCTTCATTTTCTGCCCAGTGCTGCTGTTCTTGGAAACCTGCTCGATGTAGTTGAAGGCCACATTCATTACATCTGGCTAAAATGTACCAAATAGACCCAACTGTTTCTTCAGCTGGAGATCTGTGAACTGCTTCCTGGCAGTGGTATCAGCCTGTGGAGTCCCTACACACAACGTGGAGGCATCTGGAGAAATCACATTTTCATAATGTAACAGCAATAAGTCATCATTTGTTCCACTTATATCGGATCCACTCTGCAAATCTGATAGGAAGATTTCTCCCTGGGGATCTCATCCTACTTCCTTTACTTGTTCACTGAAGACCATGAGAACCACACAAGTGGGGTGAGCACTGTTTGACCCTTGGTAATTAAGATCACTTACCTTAATATGTTTGCTAGTTTGAACAGAAGAACCAAGCACAATGACTTAGGACATTTACAGGGTTGGCTTACTTCATGCATGAAATATTGGAAGACAATATGAAACAACCTTTTAACGATGATTCTGCTCTGGAGCCCATCCCATTACTTTATTAACAAATGACTGTTTTTCTTTTCTCTAAGGTGCTCAATGGGAAGAATACACAGCAGTCAGGGAGAGAGAGATGAATTGGTAAACTAATACAGCTTTGGAAAACTTCTGTACAGAGATTGAGGTGCACCGCCAACACCAACATCGTTATACTTGAGTTCTGCCTAAATGAAGTAAGTTATACCCAAAAGAGTAATCAATCTTTAGTTCCTAAAAAGTAAATACGAAGTTCAGAAAAAGCTAATATGTAGATCAATCTGAACTTTAAATTTTTGTGGAAAAAAAAAAGATTGGACTCAGAGCTTCAGAAAATAAATATTTTTGCCACGTGGCAGTGGTTGTGAAGTAAATATGTCCCGCTGCTCTGATCTTACATCCTGTCACATTAATGTTTCAGAGCACTCAATATAAATATTAAAACTAATAGCTTCGCTCTTCAGCTATTACTCCATCATTCCCTGAAATCATCATAAAACATTCAAAGCCTTTTAGAACATTTACACACTTGAATCTGATGGTGGGGAAAGGAGACTAACAGAGCACAGCTCGCAAGCTTAAATAATAGTGGAAAGCTGTTTATGGAGTATGCTTTATTTATTCATTATTTCAAGTAAAGTTTCAATTTTGATGGAGAGGAGAAAAATCAAAGTATAGCTGTCAAGGGAGAAGACTGAAGTATTGCTTTTCTGTACTGTGGGCTTATGTAAAAAATATGGAAAAAAAGAGTTTTTTTTTAAAAAAAGCAGAGTCCATGAGAATCTCAGTCCAAGGTCAATCAATCTTAGGACTGTGGGTACGTAAACAGCTAATGGATTGTAAAGACACATACCAGTGTTATGAATTTTTAATGAGTAACTCTTCAGCACAGACCCCTATAAATCAATGATGACTTATTGGCTGGATCAATTATGCAAACTTTAAAACATTTAATGACAGGTAATGAACAAGTCTCTGGAGTCCACCAGTCAACAGTGTTTTGCAGTTGTAGTTACAACTACTTAAGTGAAAAGTCTGCAGGAAGCCTTTCCTCAGAAATCATTTAAAGCTAAACTCTAAGGTTGCAGTGAAGTGAAAAAGCATGATTGTGTTTCTCTTTGTGTATAACCTTAAATGGGTTGGCAAGTGGGCACAGCTGTTAATGTACTCATAGGCATGTATACTATTTTTTTAACCAATGGTATGTTGTGATCTTGGAAAACTTGCTTTCCCAAACTTTATACTTTAGGTTTTCTGCAAGGTATGTGGATACAAATGGTGCCATTTTCAAAGGAAAAAGGTTATTTTTGTATTAGTAGACTAAATAGTTCTTTCTGATAATACTTTATTTTGGAAGTTAAGATATATGTTAAAAAAAAAAGAAGATTAAAAAAGGATTAGATGAGGGGAATGACAGGCTGTATTACCATTAACCAGCACAAAAGGACTGAAAGAAGAGTATAGGCTGAATAATACAAGAGAATAATTATGGTGGCATTATGTTAAAATTATTATCCAATGAACGATGAAGGATTTTTTTTTTGTGGATTTTTGAATTTAATAGTTACTTTAATTTTTAAACATTAACCTTTCTAATGGGCAATTTAAGATAATTCTGAAGATTACAGGAAAGTTGCAGATTAAACATACCATTTAAGAACAAGAGCAGGTGTATAAGCCCCTGATCCAAGATTTCTCTGTTAACTTAGTTGAGGCTTTACTCAGATTGACCAAGGCCTGCTGGCTGAATCACTGAATTGAGTAAGTGCTTTTTATTGCCATTTGCTCTACTTTCCTAAAGGCAACAAATACAAAGAAAAGCTTGGAAGAGAGATTAATCTTTGGCCTGAAGAATCAAAGTTTAAGTGTTTTGTAAAAGTGGTAGAACTACTGTATTTGAAAAAAAGTTGTCCTCAGCTGTATTCTTTACAGGGAAGCTGTTTCCAGGGAGCCTCCCAGTATCCTGTGACAATATATCTGAATCCCAGCTGTTTAAACTCACCAGTAAGGTCTTACCTGTTTCGTGCTTGCTGCCAGTAGCAATTCATGAGAACTCCTGTCCCACCACAAGTCCAGCATCCCCCACCTTCCTCTGAAAGTTGCTCTGACAATTGCAAGTGAGGTTTGATGTGAATAGGTGGATACTAGACCCAGCAAGAAGAGCACGTTTGTCTTTATTTTTTCGTGTCGTGCTTGAAGTTTTGAATGTGAGACATACAAGGAAAGTGCACGCATGAGAGACTGTAAATAAACTTAAGAGTCACCCAGGGATCTGTAGTAGTTAAAAGCAACTGCTATTTTTTGTCTGTTGATATGAACACAGATGAGCATTCTTTGATGAGGATTTATTACTGTTTCACTGTGGATGAAGTACAGTACAAGAATTGAAAAGTTGTCTCATTTCACCAAATTTCCCTGAGTACCTCTCTGTCCTCGTATGAAAATACTTTTTGGAACAGTGAGATCAGTACATGATGACAAATAAAGTTTCCTTCTTTCCTGAACCCAAGAGAAAATGCACATCAGGAAAGCTTTCCTAAAATGTTCTTTCTATACTGATACGGATGAAACTAGCTTTTTAAGCACAGAATCTAATTAGGTGGTGGCAGGAAATATTAATAAACTCCGGAGTGTTTTGCTGAAATGAGGAGTGGCCTAAATGTTGGTTATCATTTCCTTTTATAAGTGGGAAATAGACAGATTGCTCCTGGTGGTTATGGAGCTTGGTAGGACTACTGGGAAATATGGTTACTGGGGTTAACCTTTTGTTCTATTATCTGACATGTTGCAGAACAGAGCATTTAAACAAGAAATGAAGTTCTTGCTGTTATTTCTTTAGACTTTTAGCTTTTTATTGAGACTGTTGTCATTATTCTAAGTGCCATGAATTGTATCAGTATCTCCACCAGCTTCATCATATCCTGTGTGGAAGCTCTCCATTTTTATCTGTCAAAACTATCATTCTCCATTTTCTGTGCTTAGGGTCTCTCATTTGCTGTAAGCATTATTTGTACCTGCACAGTAAATATGATGCCAGCTCACACCAGGAGGAAAAGATGTAAATGTTACTACAAATGAAACTGCTTACTGCAGAGGAATGATACACCTTTTAAATGTTGATAC
The DNA here is from genome assembly GCF_001715985.3 of Manacus vitellinus. Taxonomy (NCBI): domain Eukaryota; kingdom Metazoa; phylum Chordata; class Aves; order Passeriformes; family Pipridae; genus Manacus; species Manacus vitellinus. Next base: position 1,424,095 of record NW_021939546.1, on the reverse strand, counting down.
CTTGGCTGGATGGCTCTTTTATGAGCATGCTCAGGAGAGAGAAGTAAAAGTTAGGTTGACAAGTGTGATGCTTGCTGGTGAAAGGAGCATCCTTTCATCCCTACCTCCTTCCTACTTTGTCCAAGAGAAGGAAGTTACCCTTCTGATGCTCTTTTTTTACTTAATTGGTTTCTGTGTGGACACAGCCGGACTGTATGTTTCTGAAATGATCTGAAAGTCAACAGTGATTTTTTTTTTTTTACTTGTCAAATTAGAACCACCAGTTTTGAGGAAGAGCTGCAGTAGGTGATGGGAGAAGAAAGAAAAAGCCAATTTGATGTGTTGATCCTTCTGGTTGCTTTCATTTGACTTTGCCTGATAGAACTTCTGAGTTTTTATCAGGTCTTTTTATATTGTTTTCTTCCTGATTGACACTCTCAGGTTATTCTAAAACCTTGGATCAAGTAAAGTAGCTAAGATGTAGTAAGCGGATTCTTTCATGTTGGAAATTCATTGTCAGATTTGCTACATAAAACAACCCCTCATTTCACAGAAGAAGTAACACCATCTCTTTCAACATCTTGTTTTAGGCTTCTCAGTGTATTTCCTAAAAGACTGATGAACAAGATAATTTGACTGACACAAACCCAGTTTTTCCTGACATCCCACGCACATAAAAAAATCTGACAGCTGCCTTCCAAATGTCTTTATGTCTCTGAAGTTCCAGTAAATGCTTCTTCTGGGCCCATCTATTCTGTGTGTTGCACCAGTGGTTGCCAAAATGCACAGAGCTGGCATACCCTGTCTGAAAGTGAGTTTTATCTTGCATGCGTGGCCATGACTGAGCTATGGAAAGTGAGCTGCACAGAAAAGTCTGTGAGTGTAAGTCAGTAAGTGTTATATGTCTGTCTGTTAATTGTTTTCCATTGGACTATGTGGTAAAATAACCAAAATACCTTAGTTTTGTGTTTCTGTAGCAATTCTGAGATTCTCTGTTGCCACTATGGGCTAAAAAGCCAAATACTGATTATGTGAGACACAATTTCACAGAAAAGTCAGTGTCATTATGAGGACAAAAGTGGCTCCTGTCACTGTCAGAAAAAACAAGTCACAATTACCTGTGAGATTCTTAGGCATTACCAAGCTCATGTGTATGTGTGTATTTTGGTTATTCACTCATTTTTTTGTCTTGCCAAAGTAGCCTATTTAATCATGGAAAGTTTTCTAAAATGTAGGATAAATAGGGACAGATAAAGTTACATAACATTGGGCTTACAGTCTAAATATAAACCAATTTCCAATCCAGTTGCTGATTTGAGAAACTGGAGTTTAGGTTTTAAATTAAAAAATTGTTAATGATTCTTACTTGCTTTTAGGTTTTTTTGGTTTGTTGTTCTTTTGGCTGTAGAGGTTTTTTTGGGGTTTTTTTGGGGTTTTTTTGTGATATCCACACCTTGTGATTTCAGCAGAGAAGGGAAAGAGAAAGTAGGAAAAAAAAAAGAAAAAGTGTATGTGCCCTCTCTAGCAATATTTTTTCCTCAGTTCAATCAAAGAATTGGAAATCTTGTGACAGAAATATGGAAAGCAAATGTTCTTGAGTGATTTACAGCTTGATATTCAAAGCAGTGAGCCATGGATAAGATTATTTTGCTCACTGTCACATGTTTAGCTGAACTGAAGTGGAATGCCATGCAAATATAAAGATGTTGATTTGCATATGCACATACTTTTTTCTGTTTTTAAGAAAACTTTTCTCCGGGAGTTCATTTCTGGTGTTATCGACTTCCTGGTAAATCATATTCTTTCCTTGCACTAAGCTAGGAAGCAATCAAGTCTCCAGTGCTCAATTTGGCAGTGTGTTTATTTTGCCTTTTTGAAAGCGCATCTTTGTATTTTTTATCTACTTCAAAAATAAATTTGTTAAAGAAAGGGTCAGGAGATGATGACTATACTTCACAAAAGAAACAGTCATGTTGAATTGCAAGAATTTATTGAGGTCAGTGCTGATGTGAAATGGATGGAGTACACTTAACAGTCTACTTGTTTTTCAGTATATTTTTTCCAGTGCTCTAATGAAATTACTGTCACTCTTTTGTGAATGTTATATGACCTCTCTATCTTTCTGTTCATCAGGACACTCTTAATCTTACTCCTTCCCTCATTTAGCACGTTTAAATGTATGTAACTAGACAATTCATCAAATTTTTTGCCCTTGACACAACCTTTTCTTGATATGCACATATACCTCCTGATCTCACTGGACATTACAAAACTGAGGAAACCAAGCTGAGGGAGGAAAAAACGGAAATAGCAGAAGTTCTTTTCCCTAGCTTTCCCCCCAAGATTGCACTTTCCCCCCCATTTTTTGGGACGTGGACATTACAGTTGAATGAAATAAACATAGAAAGTCCCCAGAACTCAAAGCTTACATTACAAAACTGACATTCTGGTATCACTTTGCTAATGGTGCACCTTCTTTCATTTGCAGCAGTCTTAGCCTTGCAGACAACTTCTCTCCCACTTCCTTCGCAGTGCCAAGGGTTGCAAGTCTCATATTAGATATTACGAAGTTTCTACACTTCTTCTCCAGCCCATATGAGTCTTTCTGTCATTTCTCCTCTGTGTCGGAATTGGCTCTGGTGTGTCTGTGAGCACTACTTGTATGCAGGCTTACACTGCTTTTCTCTCAACTCCACAGTACAGCTCTACCACTTCGGTGAACTGATGCTTCAGAACTAACTGTTCTCCAGCCAGCACAGGGACACATATTGAGGGAGAGTTTGTCTGAGAACTCCCTAGAGCATTACGAAGGTTCATAGATTTTCAGTCCCGTAGTCAGGCACTGACCTGCACTGTTCTTTTGCCATTAGTGGCGCTTGCACAGACGCGTTGGCCATTGCAAGACATGACCCTCACTTTCAGCTGCTGAGTAGACCATCCAGGGTAACCCTATTCCCCTGCTTGTGTCCTGTATTACTGCATCCCCAAAAACATCTCTCTTGGAGGTGACTATGTGGTATAAGGTATGTGAGACAAAATACATGCTGTGCTTGCTGTCACTCAGAACAGTGGTGCTATAACCATTACCTCTTCTGATATGGAGCATGGTAAATACATGGCTGCCATTGCTGGGGGATTCTGGCATTCCTGTTAATGGTGACTCCTGTGTTTGGGCTGGAATTTCATAGTTGCATAAACATAAGTGTTCTCCATGGCTCCTGACTCACATAAGGACACTTCATCCCAGCTTAGGAACAGGTTAAAGTGAAAGAATAATACCATGGAAAAGGCAGTACTGGAAAAAAGGTGTGTACAAACACATTTGCTGTAAGGTTAAAACATAATCTTCTGCAAATGAAACTTCAGTCCTTTATTACTCACTGTGGAATTTTGCCTGTTTTTCTTGGATTCTGTAATTTATTGTGTCTCATTAAACAACTTAAATCAGGAAAATTAATCCTTGAATAACCTAATGTCTGAGAGGTGAATAGATAGTGTGACCCTTATCTCATGCTGGACTTTTGTATTTAGAAGTGTCTATAGAATTTTTTGGTTCCCAGTACTGCCTTGACTCACTGTGCCTGAGAGACTGATCTTGAGACAGAGCTATAAAGACCAATCAGTCCAGTCACAAAGGGTGACACTGTGGTCTGGCCCTTTCCCAGAAAAATAGCCATTACAGTCAGTCCATGCAAAGATCAACTGCAGTGTGAATGCACAGTGGACACAGAGTTTATCAGAAGACCTGGTTTATCTGTAGGTAGCACAACTGCATAAAAAAGTGTATCCTTGGAAAAAGAAGGCCACCAAAATGACTTGTGGGTTGGATGCCTGTCTGCTGAGCTACCCCTTTGGAAAAAAGGAAAAAAAAGATTCATTTTTGACAAAAAAATGGCTTAGTGACAAAGACATCATAACATAGAACACCATGGTAAACTATTGTTCTTCAATGTTTAAAATATGCACCTTTTTTCAAAACAGAATTCATCTATCTCTTTCTGGATACTTGATTTAGTTAAAACTTCCACCATCAGAGAGCTATATTTTGAATATATATATTTTTCTAGATTGTTACTAGCTCCTGATGCATTTTTAATATACACATATACACAGTATGATCCAAAAGTGTGTCAGTAGAAGCTATATTTTCCTCCTTTAAGGAAGGAGAAAAATTTCAAACTTTTTGATACTCTTCTTGAAAAGTATTCATCAGAACTAGGCAGTGCATATGACCAGTGACTTCATCAAAGCCTTAGCTACTTTTGAGCATAATTAAATAATCCTTATCCCTTAAGACTTTTGCAATCAGAATAACTGTAACACAAACATGCCACTGAAATATGGCAGCGTAACAAACCTCACAGAGAAATGCGCTGGAGCATTTTTGTGACCTGTGCTCCCATCAGTCACTTCCATATACTGCATATACAGTCTGGAGTCCTCCCAGTGCAGGTGGCTAGATAAGCATGCCTTCTCAGAAAATGGATTTAGGAGGGAGTAAAAGTGGTGTTCATTTCTTGTATAGCAGTCAAGAGAAATGGCAGCGGCCATCCCCTTAGATGTGAGTTTGCTGGAATAGAAAAGACATGGAGTCAGAAGGAAAGCAAGTGAAGGATTGTCACTGCCTCAGAAGTTAGTCTACTTAGTGGGACGGGAAAGAAAGCAGGGCAAGTTTTGATATCCAGTGACTTCTCAGTGAAAAGATTCCCCAGTGAAACTCTTGATTAAGTTTCACTGTTTCAAAAATGTGCCCAAAGTAGTAATTCAAATTTCCCAGCTTGTAACCAAAGGTACAATAGTTTCAGTGGAACAGGTCACATGCTGGAGTTGTGTAGCATAAGCATTGCAAGACAGTTATATACTTACGTTATTATTTATTTATATTATTTTATATTATTATCTGCAAGGCAGAAGTGAGAAAAACGTTGTTCATTTAGTGGTTTTGTGCTATGACTTTTACTTTCAAAGCATTGAATGAGAAGGACACTTGTTAATGATGAAATGTTGATACATATGTTCAGTTAACAACCTGGTAAGGTGAAGCATGAAAACTTTTCTCCTTGTTTATTCTTATTAATGCATAAACCCATCAGGATGTACTGTGCCTGAGGAAGAACGCAGAGTCTGCTCTGAGGGGTTTGCAGTGCTGAGACCTGTTCCTTCAGTAGTTCATATTTGTTCATCAAATGGGGAAACACTCCCTGTATTTAGAGATATTATCTGCATTAGTCATCAGTACATGCAGTAAGTGTTGGTACAGTCAGACCATCAGTAGAAGATCTTTACTGGAGATTTTGGGGAGAGCTAGTTTCTTTACATTGGCTCTGTGAGGTGAGTGTTAACTTCCTCTGAATTCAAATTTAACAATGATAATCTCATCTCTAATAATATGTTGATCTCAGCCTCATTTTCATTTATGCTTTGTTTTTCTCTTCTGTACATCAGCCCAGTGATGACAGGACTCACAAACTGTAGAATACCACCCAAAGAATTACTGGTTATTTCTGCTGGAAAGGTCTGGACAGCAGAACATCTTCCTGTGCAGAGACCCACCAGCTATCTCTGAATGGCTTTTGCTGCAGGTCTGCAGTCTCTGGATGGCTCTTGCTCTGCCTAGCTGAATAAGGCTGCCCCTGGTCAGCTGAGAGATTTAGCTGGTACCGTCCCAGTCCTGGGTCAGTGCTCTTGCGGTATCTCTGTCCAGCCTGCACTGTGCTGTGCAGACATACTCCTGGTGATCCAGCTGTCAATGCTGATGCTGATTTAGGGACAAGGGATCAACTCTTGCATATTAAGCCCAGAGGCTCACTTCTACATTTGTGGCTCTGACTGACTTGCATGAACCTGACTGAGTTACCCATGCTCTGCCCGGAGAAACTGGTCTGATTCTATCTAGGTTGAAATGTCCTTTCTTCTTTTTAAATTGATATTGTTTGCCATGTTTCCAGGTTTGGTCACTCTTCCAGCAGGTAATTTATGCAGTTCAGAGAGACGTATTTTTTATTTTTGCTGAATCAAAATTTCCTAAGAAAACCTTTCATTTGAGGTGGAATGAAAAATTCTGTCTGACTTCAGATATTTTTCCTTTGTTTTTATAGGGTTTGAAACATTTTTCTTTTTTATTATAATTTAACTACATCCTATTACAGCATAATTTATTTCTAGAAATGTTACTTTTGGTAAGCTTCTGCCCCCCTAAAAATAATTCACTGAAATGGGATTGTTTTTCTTCATTGCTGTAATTTTGTAATACTATAGGCAAATCACTTCCATCACCTTGTTCGTCCTTATGCCAAACAAGGGTAATATCCCACAGCTGAAGAATGTGATGAGCCTTAATTCATTGATAGCTGTAGCATGTTTCAGAAATGTGTCATATTCCCAAGAATATTCTCAATTGCACAGATCTGCGGGGGAATATTCAGAGTTAACACTAAAAGACACTAAAGAAGAGCATAATTTTGTGTTGACAAAAAAGGCTAAGTGCATGGCACTGCCTGCCGATGCTTTAATTTCACAAATCCTTGTCTGGAGACCTTTCTAGTTCTAAATTTCTGAAGAATGACTAGGATTTTAGCTGACTGACTTCTATTTGACTTTAAAGGGAGATCTGCATTTTAAAACCATGCAATTTTCTGAAAAGTTCCTCATAATGTCCAGACTAGCATTATATTAAATCTGTCCGTGGCAATGGCAAATGATGTTATTAATATTCAGTTGTTGCAAGATGGATTCAAACAAGGGGAGAGTGGGGAGTGCTCTTTAGCATGGCTCTTGGTTGTTAAGAAATTAATAAACCCTCTTTGTCTCTGATTTTATAATGGACAACAACCGTTAACTGATCAACAGAAGGAATGTCAGGTGTGGAATCAATGCTGATAGAGAAATATTTCACCTGTTTACATTTATGAAGGATCACTGATAAAACCTTTGATCCCATTAAGGATATAAACTCTTCACATATAGTCGATGACAAGTCTGATGAGCTAGCTGAGCTCCACCAGCCTCACTGTGCTTAGTGAATGTTCAGCTAAAAAGGGATCAAATTGACTCATGAATTTCAAGATTCCTAGGAAATTACCATTGTGAGGTGACCCAGTTTTTTGATTAGTGTCATGAAAAGACAGGTCTCACTGAGAAATAAACGTAATAATGTCAACCATGTGCTTAAGTTCTTCTCTCCGTTATACACATTCGCCTTCAAATTGTTTTGTCATTTTAGCATAAACTGTACCACTTGCTTTCATCTGAGAAACACAAGCTTAGCATAGTTCTGTGCAGAAATCAAAGATGAGCATGGGAAAAAAGGCCCCTCTTTGCCTATTGAATCATTGATCAGACAAGCACAGGAGATATTTGCATGGATCCTTAGTAGTTAGGTCTCAGTAGCTGCCTTAGATAATTGTTGGAAGGGAAAGAAGAAAAGAGCATCAACTCAGATATTTCATCCATCTGTTTTTTCCCAACAATGGCAGACCTTCTTATAGGTTGCCCTCTGACATCTATGCTGTTCAAGCATAGAGGAATCAACCACTGATAATGGTGTTGTTACTGTTATCCCCTTGGTACTACTGAGTTTAAATCAGGAACAAGAAGTCATGAAATCGACTGCCTTTCCTTGTTAACAGATATTGAGGGGGAATTGTCTTACTGGACCAGGAGGATATTGAGGAAGAGAGGGAGAAGGAAAGCAAAGATTCAGAAGTGCCATCAAAATTGAATTGCAGTGAGACTGATTTCACACTATTATTCTCTCCTCAAAAAGCCATTTGACTGAATTTGAAAATACATGTGCAAATACTATGAACTCTAAAAGTTTTAGAAAGTTTTCATAGGGATCAGGCTATGGTCAGTCACTGTCTGTTAGTTGGAACGATAGTGTTCTCACCTTCCTATGTCACTGAGGGCTCATCAGTCCCATTCAGTTTTTGGGATGCATCCATCCCTATCTCTATTTCTTAGCCTATATCTCTGACATTTTTGCTCATCTCTTTCAGTGTTTCCAGCTCATTCAGTTCTCTTTTCTCTGTTCCTGTTTTCCTGTACAGGTGCAGGGAACTTTCTGTGCAGCAGAGGCCCACATCACAACCGAAGCATGTGAGGATAACTGCCTCTACAAGAACATGAGTTCTTTTCCCTCCTCACTGAACAAGCTTTGTGCTCCCCTCAGGACTCATGACAGTTTAGTGGAGAAGAGCTGGTGAGTATGGCCAGATAAAGCAAAGGAGATTTACCTAAGAAAGAGCTAGGTGAGAAAGTTGTCCTTGGCTTATAGGCTTATGATCCTCACAGATAGCTTGAGTACAAAAGCAGAAGCAACACAGTTTTCTGTTAAGATGTCTAAATGGTCAGATGAGTTTAAAAAAGAGGAAGGAAATCTCTCCATGTTGGGTAAGTGAAAGCAAAGGGGGAACATAGTAATGTACAATCATAGCTCTTCCTCAGTGTGGCAGCAGCATCTGTTAAAAAATGCTGGACACTTAAAACTGTCAAGGAACTCTGAAACCCAGGTTGAGCTGCAAACCTGGGCTGTATCAAAGAGATGAGGGCTTCAGTCAGCTGAGATAAAGTTTCCTACTAAGTGCTGAAGTACCAGTGGCTCTGGTTTCCTTCCCTTCTCTCTTTCCTCTGCTTTTTCTGCAGTGCTTCCCAGTTATGTTAAAAACTAATGCTTGGTTCTCTGGGGTACCTGTTGACTTTGATCGGTGTTATAAGCCCCCTGGTGATGGGCTGCAGTAGAAAAAGCAGTTGCCACTGGAGGTGAACACAAGGTGAGAAAAAAACTGAACAAAAATATGGCATTGTTCTTTTTAAACTGCAAATTCAAGTCAAAGGTGTGAACACCATAACCTTCAAATAATAAATGTGCAGACAAATCTTTCAGATGCACTCTGAGAGCTATTTTGGAAGACATAACCACAGACCTCTTGAGTTAGATGTAGTGATTGCATAGATGTAGACTACCCTGGCAAAATGTCTTTTCATAACCAAGGCAGAGGATTTCATTAAGAGTGCATTCATTAAGTTATCTTTTCTCTGCCTCTCTTAGTTAATTTGCTTTCTGAGGCTCTCCCAATGTCTCAGCTCAAAGGAGAGTATGTCAAAAAGAATTTTCAGTTCTTCCAGAAGCTCATTTCTGTCTGGTGTAAGTTGGGAGGGAAGGAACTCCAAAAGAAACAACACCCTCTTCATAATAACCATTAACCAAAGAGGCTCAGCTATTACTGGTACAAAGAATCTCAGCTGGTTAAACTGCCTACATTTCTCTCTGAAGTTAACAGTAGAATAGCCAAGTAGAATTCATTCCCCAGATGTTACAAGTGCTCTGAAATATGTTTGAAACTATCTAAATACTTTACACTTCTTATAAATTCATAACTTGATCCCAGAAGAGGATCCAGTGCGCTCACCATGGACTAATAAACATTTAGAAAAGTTAAATTACTTAGAGATATTTAAGTATCATACAAATATGTGTAAAGTGTAGACACTCTTCAGCATAAAACCCAACCTGCAAAGATCTTTGTCTATTTAATTGCATTTTGGTTCACCCATTTAATAAAGAGGATTATTTTTTAACCTCTCCAGTTCCAAACAGAACTTCAGATTCTATTACAACAGAGTGGAGGAAGAGAAATCTTAAACCAAGGGCATTTAGTCACCTGCAGAGTGAGAGAGATTGAAAAGGAAAATGGATTTACTGCCTTCCACATCAGTTTGCAGGCAATTTGTGTTTGAATTCCTCTTAAATCAATTTCTGCATAATATTAGTGGTCTGAAATGATGCAAAATGGTATTGGAACACAGCCTCCTTTTGCAGCACAGATAAATTCTCTCCTTGAGCCCTTGTTATTCTTCTAGTCATCTGTTTTCCTTTCATTTATTCTTTCATGATGTGCTGTGCCTTCTGACGAGTGAAACGTGAATAGGAAGTGGAAAGGAGCAAGCTTTGTCTCTACTACCAGTGTGCCTCATACATTTGTGAAGAAGCAGACCTGCATCATAAAACCAACCGAAAGCCACGGAGTTACCTCTCTAAAAAATGTAATGGACTGTACTGAAAGCCTAACTTTGACTGATGTGAGGTTTGGGACTTTATCCAGGTAAGAATTCATGCAGCAATGAGCACAGATAAGGCAGATGACCCAGAGTAGGGCCAAACTGTTTACCAGCAGATGTGTTTTTGAAAATCTTCCTTAACTGGTCATGGCAGCGGAAAATACCCTGCTGTTAAACGCATCTGCAATCCACTGCACTCCCAATCCACCTACAAAAATTCTGACCTTTAAAGAAATGATGGAGAAGCTGGTGATTTTTTCCATGGCATTGAAGCTCAGTCTATTTTAGGCTCCAAGGCAATTGCAGCCCTTTTTGCTCCCTATTTCACATCACTTTTAAGTCTTGTTCTGGCCACTATGAACCCTTCAGCACTTCTCCCTGCGCAACCACTCGAGTCAAGATCTGTGATTTGTGATTTGCAGATGACATGTACATTTCTTGGCTGATGGCTGTTAAAGCAGTTTGCAAACCTAAGGCAATAAAGTGCAGGGATGCAGTTGGAGCTTTCTATTGCCACACTAAATTGCCATTCTCATGCAAATGAATAACAAGCTTCTCTCAGATTGAAAATGAAGCATTGTAAATTTCTGCATTAATATTTTAAGGAAATAATTTTGTCAATTACCATTATAAACCTTCAATAGAATGTCATATTTAACTAGTCTGGGTATCAAAAACAGTGGTGCAACTTGATGTATAAGAAAAGAAAAAACAAGCAGTTTCTGCATTCATCAAATCTAGGTCCTTTAATCCCCTCAGTGTGGAAATCAATTTATTACTGAGCTGTAGAACAGAGTAACAGTATGTAAAGTGTTAACGCAATTATTTATACATTTCTGATCATCTTTCATTTAAATATTTATAAAATACATACTGGGAAGTTTATACCTTTTAGAAAACTCAGTTTCTATGTCATTTTCTTAAAACATTCACTTCTCCTAAAAGATATCTAAAAAGAAAACCTCCTGAATTTTGTTTTAAGTGACACTAAAAATGTACAAACAAAATGTAATCTTAAACAGAAAATAATATGATTACCATCAGAAGGATTACTGTGGTTTGTTGTTCAGAGAGCAGGAAACACAAAATGATTGTTTCAAACACTCGGTCCTGGCTTGCAAAAAACCAAATGTATTGAAGTGCCTCAGTCTTAATGTGCATCCTAAAGTCTACATATTGTATAAATTCCTAATCCTGTCAAAATGTAAGTCTGAAGATTAGCAGAATGTATAATAAATGATTTCATGTCATTACACATAAAAATAGTATTGCTAAATCAAGTGTGGCCCTTTATAAATGTAAAAAAGCCTAACTTAAGCAGATTTGTGCTTTATAATTCTGCAGATCGGAGGAGAAAAAAGCAAGGTCGACTAAAACAGATTCCTCATTTCTCTGATATAAATCAGTTTGTCTTCACGCACATGCAAAAAGACACTGGCATAGATTTCTTTAGCAAATAACTTAATATTTATTGAGATTTCTTGTACATTTAATTATTAATGTCAACAGTGTTACAGTATTTCTATGAGGTTGCTATTACTGACCCCGTACCTGTTGGGTTTTTTTCCCCTTCATATTATTTCTTCTACAAGCATGAAGGCATAACACTTACCAATTATTTTGTGTGACAGAGTCAAAAAGACTTATGGTCACTAGATCTCTTATTTGTCAAAATTTCAGGCCTTGACTGACTGTTGTCTACAAATATCGTTTAGTTTAGTTGTTTTATAGTTAATTCATTTGGTACATTAATGATAAACATTTACGGAACTGCCATTTCTCAGTGTATTAAAATGAATCTTGTAGAAATGTTCAGTGAAGCCAGAAGAAAATGTAAACCACGTGTACAGTTCTTTGTTCAGCAGTAGATGTAACCTAGACACAGTAATGCTACTGTTACAAGGTGTGGTGATTTGGGCTGTTAGGTAGAATATTACAGGCACATTCCTGTACAAAAGATCTTTTATTATGTTTATCCTTACCCCTTAATGAGATAAAATCACTAGAATATCAGAGAAAGGTCAAATTGCAAACCTGTTCTGTTGTATATATATTATAAATATGAAGAATGTTAGAAATAATGCATGAACACACTCCTTTTGCTGAGTTGTGACACTTTTGCATGGTTTACAATGGAAAATAAGTCAGTAATCATCTTGTTGGTGGAAAAATTGTTTTTAGACAGTCTTTTTCCTCCTGCACCTTTTAAATAAGCCAGCCAACCAGAGAACTCAGTGACTGAAGTCAGTAGACAGCTGCAAGATGCAGCACAATTGAGCTCAGTAGTAAAACTCTCACTGACTTCAATAGAGGCAAATTTCTCCCCAACATTTTCAAAGGTGCCTGGAGGGTGTGCATCACCAACTTAAGGAATTTTAAGGAAGTATTTCACACTGATTGAAAATCATATTTTTCAGATATTTCTTATCCAGACTCTGACATGTAAAAATAGCTCTTATAACAAGCACTAAAATAGGGCAGCTCCGGTTCCTTAATGACGAAAATAGCTCTGATCCACCTTTTCTGATCAACTGGCATGTTGTACCAGTTTTGCACATTCTTAAGTGTACTGATCCAGATTCTGAGGGTCTTACATGCACAGCAACCCTCCAGTCATCAAGGACAGCAGGAGCTCTGCTAGAGTCAAACCCTCAGGACTAGACATAAAATCTACTCACAGGCTCATTATTTCTTTCACTTGAAGAACTAAAAATGACCAAAAGTCATTTAGTCATATAGTCATAACTATCATTTATAGAAGGAAATTAAATGTCCTGGTACTCTAAGTCTTCAATTAAATCAGGAGCATATCTGGCATTGACTGTCTTCAACAGAGACTATTAACACATTTATTGAGCAAGACTGTCTCTGGGTCTGACACATATAGGCACTGGGAGAGGGAGTACTGAAGACTGAGTTTAAAAGCACAACACTGTAATCTGTCATTATTTTCTCTCTTTTTAAATTCACTAGTAGACTCTCAAGAGTCAGATCTCTGCCTTTGTGCAAGCCAAGGAGCTTCTTCCTAATGTTCGTTGTTTGGGGAAGGAACACATCTGCTTCTCATCTGCTGTCTGGGAACAAAGGCACCAACCAGCCCAATACCATCCCTCACACGCCCCTCTCCAAAGATCCCCAGACTCTCCATGCACAGAACAGCACTACTCCAGCAATTCAGCAGACAGAAGTTGTTGAATCCTGAACTCGTAGAAATCCATTTTCAGCCCTTCTTCCACACTGCTGGCAGTGGGTATTATATGCTATTTCTTACAGTGCAAAGGGAGGCAAAGAGTAGGGTATAGGACTGGTATGGTTGGTGTAGGTAACACAATACTACTCCATAATTTGTTATCCCAGGAATTCCTTGTGTTTCAAATTGTAGTGTGGCTGTGGGAGCTGTATGGTGCTCATGAACAGGTGCTCAGCAAGAAAAGAAAGACATGTGTTTATCAACCTATACTCTGGGTCAGCTTCAGGCAGTTCATTCTTTTTGTACCTCCAGTGAGCAAGCTGTGAGGGAGCTTAAATGACCTTATGAGAGGGATCCAGATCTTAAAATAAATATGTCACCTATGCTTTATCGGGGAAATAGGCAGGAGAATCCCCAGTGCCCCAGTTTCTGTTCCTCTAAGAACGCCAACCTCCTTGAAAAAAGATCCAATGGCATGCTGAGGTCTGTACTAAATCAGGGCACAATTTTTTCCCCCTGCTATTTCTTTGGAAAATGGCAGCCAAATCAAAATCTTATATGGGAAAGAAAGAATGTGAATAGTATTCAACGTCGGTAAGGGCAATAATCAAAAATTTTTGTTCCAATATTCTCAAAACTAAAAATTCCAGTGTTGGAGAGCATTTTTAAAACAAATTTTCAAATACAGGCTTAAAAAATACTAAACTTAAAAAAACCCAAAACAACTGAAAAAAAAAAGAAAATGCAAGAACCATTTCAGAGATAACCATTCCAGATACTCCAAACAGAAGATTTCTTGATCTGGATAAAACTCCTTGTTTATTCCTTCAGGGTTTTGTTTTTGGTGTTTTGTGGTGGTTTTTTTTTCAGAACAGAAACCAGACAATCTCTAAATACCACTGACTGTTCAAAACAAGTGCTTGCCTGCCACTTACAGTAGGACCAGTGCCCTTGACCCTATACTTACCAGCATAAGATTCAGGGCTTTAACATAAGAGTACATGTATATAATAAGCAAAGAAAACAGTTAAATCATTTAAAAGTGACAAATACTTTGGCTTTATACAGTCCAAGTGTCTTCATTAGTGACCACTGAAGCCAACAAAGATATTCCCTCTTTGGGTGAATTTTGGATATGACTATATTTTTCCTTTGTTATAGGAAATGCTACTATGTCACTAGTACCTCTGATGAGCAGAGTATAACAAGCAACAGATTCCCCAGGAAAACACTTCCTATCTGTTAGAAAAAGATGACAGTTTTCAAATAGATGATACATGATTTAGGTTTGTTGGTGAGTTATGTTCACTGGCTTTCACATTAAATCTATCACTGAATACACATTTATCATGGTAACAAGAGAGCATCACTTAATAGAGCTGCTAATATTCCCTCTCAGGATATATCATGGTAAGCATAATTTAAAAAAAAAATATCTGCAGTGCATCTTTAAGTGTGTTGTATTAATTACAATATTCATTAAATAAGGAAATGAATAGCAATCAGAGAAAGCATGATGGATGAAGAAGGAACTATAGAACTGAACAGTGATCTGGGGAATAGCTCTGATATGGTGATTGTTTTCTTCCAGCATGCTCTTTAGTGTTGCCTTTTACCCCAGAAAAGCTTTCAGATCACAGCTGCTTCTATATTGATGAGTATGGGGAAAAGAACAAACTCTAGCTGTGAATGTTCGATCAATCTTTATATAGGTAATATTGTCATTCTCCAGCTGATTTATGTAATGATTTTAGTTTGTGCCAGGAAAGCCGTAATAGAAATCCACTCCCATGCAATTAATTGTTTAAATCAAATACACATGCTTCCTGCACAGGATGTTTATGCCTAAATGTAGGAGACAAGACTATACTTCTTGAATAAACGATGCAGAAACTGGTTGAAGTTTACTTTCTGCTATCCAGGGACCATAGTTGCTTCTTGCCTTCTTCAAATGTAGTCTATTTAATCTCCTGGAGTGTAGGAAATTATGTTCAAAATCTCTGTGATCCTCTATCCATAGTAAGTTATGCAAGTAGTGACAAGTATACACCATAAATCTTGAGATTCTGTCTTTAATGTGTGGCTACAGACTGTTGATCAAGAGAGCCTGAAAGAAAAACATTATTTTCAGGTGTGAAAAACCATCACCTTTATCAAATAATTTCTCTTGCATCTCTCCCAAGGCATTGTACCCTATTTAAACTTGGGAGGTTAAATTTGTAGCATTCATTATGACTGAAAATTTAGTTCACACAATCATGATGTTCCCCTTATTAAGTGTTACTGTTAAACAATATTAAAATAAGGACAATGTGATTGGCCTTTTGAAAGGTTCACAAGGTATTTATTTTTTGTCCTGCCTCTTAATTGTGTCTGCTTTTTAAGATTCTGATATGCAAGCTAATATTGCTGCTGTATGCCTTCTTTGCCACATATTATCTGATTTATCTATGCATATCTTACAATTTACAGTTCTGCCTGGTGTGTATAATTGAAATGCTTATGGGTAATGTAAATGTCTTTTGACAGAGCTATGTCTTGAATATTTGGTTGGTAGGTTTTCTTGAACCTCATAACAAATCAGAAATAAATTCTGGCAGATAGTCTGACAGTTTTACCGTACTTAGAAAAATACATTCTGTAAGAATCTTCACCCATGCCATACTATGACTTATTAGATAGAATAAAGACAAGCTTCAGAAACTATAGCAAGAGTTACCCATACTAAAAGTGGCTGCTTCACCCACTAGTTCTCTCCCAACCCAATTCGACCCTAGTTCATCACTACCCCTTGACAAATAGTCTCCAGCCTCCAAAATAACTGTTCTTTTGTTAGTAATTTTCAGTAGCCACTGTCATGACATGTAAAGCACTGGACAGGGTATTGATCCAGCCGTGCTTGCTGCTGGCAGTGGGTTCAGAGGCCTGAAGGGTTTCTTCAGTTAAACTTTGGGGAGATTGCACATTCAATCCTGAGTGCAGGACTCTTGATGCACATAGTCAATGTGTACAATATGGAGTGCTTTCCTACTACCCATGGCCACAGAGCAAGGAGCACTTCAGGAGCTTTGGAATGTGCCAAGATTTTTGCTAGATGTAGTCAAGTTCCTGCTGCATCCATGCAGCATTGCTGACCAGCAGAACTGGCAGATACAAGAAAGTTGTTTCTGCATCTGTCCAAAATGGGTAATGGTGAATGCGTGCTCAGAAATGTTTTTCCATCCTCTTGCTAGGGGTGAGTTATCTCCATATTACCTCTTACTGTGGGATGAACCTACTTGGCCCGGTGCAGTCCTGAATTATCATCAAACATTTGTTATTAGTGCAAGATCATTTACTTGGATGAAAAATCTTTCCAAAGCACCATGTTCATTGTACTAATTGTGTTCTTCTCTCTAACCAGATAGGAAATAAACTGGACAGGAGCTGGGCAGCAGTTCAAGCAGGCACCAATACTCCATTTTTGGGTGAGAGTTCCTACGTTTAGAAGGCAGTTTGTTAATCATTATTCCTTTCCTCTCTGCATGCAGGTCCTTTTCAAGACACTGAGATATCAAGGCTCAGATTTTCAGTCAGTGACTTCAGCAAGAGCTGCACTTCTCTTTACAATTCTTCTCAGACTAATTGAAGGGAAAAAATCCAAACCTGTAGGATGTGGGAGTCTGATCTTACTATGGAAAAAGGAAGAGACATTGATTCCTCTACTCCATTGGCCACAAAGCCTATTCTGGATAGAGGAATTGAGATGTTGCTGAGCTTTCATTTTAATAGACATGGGAGCATCAAAAGGTACTTTTTTTTTTTAATTTTAAGATTTTGAAGTGCTTGGGGGAGCAACACCAAAACCTGATGTAATTCCCCTGGAAGTCACTCTGATGCACTGGAAATGCCACATCTCCACTCCTGGGACCCAGGGCAATTATCTGGGGAAAACAGAATAATTTCCAAACTACTGACTTACCTGTAGGTTTAGGTCAGTGTGTCATGATGGTTTTCAGCAAAAGGCTCGCAGTGGTCTTTAAAAACTGACAAATTATAAAGCTGTTTGTTGCAACTTGCAAGCCAGGAGGGTATGGGACGTCAGCAGCCATGGAGGAAAGGTGTTGTAAAAGTAAGTGGAAGTAGACTCTTCTTGCAGGACTTCTCTGCTGAGATATGACAGCTATGGCAAAACCATTTACTGCCATCAAGAGGCAGCTATGAGACAAGAGTATGAAATATGCTGTTCTTTATCCAGGAAACATAGTGTTTCCCAATGACCAATTTATTATTTTCACCATGTCCAGCACTATGGAAGGGTGCATCAGGGATCTGCCTTTCTCTCCTCTGAATAACTAAAGTCAGGCTGCAACACGTGAAATAATTAGGCTGACTAGAATTTACGGCTCTAGGTGGAGTTTCTTCTTTTTGTTGGGTTTGTGAGTCATGACAATGAGAGTTACCACATGAGCATGATGCAAAATGTACACACTCATTTCTTTTTCATTTTTCATTTTCATCCTGCTTTATGACTCAGATCAGTTCTAGCATAGTCCAGCTCTCTTAGGCACGAGTTTCTACAATGATTAGGTATCATCTTTAAAAATTAGAGCAACAGACAGATCATGCGAGCCATGCTCTTTCATTTTTTACTCTGATCTTCAGATAGTAAGTCCCGCATGGCTTTCAGAGAGGCCTGTCTTGTTTAATGTGGACTTTGTTGGGCTGTAATTTATTTTACTTAATTATTTATGGCTACATTATGTATATTAGCTACACTTGTCTAAATAACAAGGGTTGCAATGGAAGACTGCCTGTTCAGCTGATTAATTCCTGTTACTTTCTGCATTTCTTAAGGTGATTTTGTGATGAGTTTAGATTACCGTTTATTGTTTCTGGATTTGTGTCTAGCAGGAACACTCTGGGACAGCAGGAAGAATAGACACAAGCAGAACTTAAGTAAATGGACACATAATATTGGATCTGTTTTGCACTTGAAGATGATTTCAGAAGAACAGGGAAATGTTTGAGAATTCAGTTAATAAAAGATCACTCTAAACTAATTTTTTTTAGTTAAAAGTGCACTTAAATCAAGAGCTCATTTTATTTCTTACAGTTATAAATTTGAGACTCTTGCCAATTTTTTTATTCTATCTTTCATTCATGAAAATAAGACAGTGAGTAAATGGAAACTTACCCAGAAAAAAGAAATAGATTGGAAGATTGGTTTCTTGTCTGACAGATTCTTTTGTCTGCTTTTTACTGCTTGCTAACAGCTTGCAGCCATGGCAGGTAGCTAGCAGACCAAGTGCAGATTAACCATTTTAATATTTATTGATAGGAAAATACCTTGAGCACACTTCTAATGTGGGTTCCTTGGACATAAAGGCATCAATGGCTCTATAAAATGTAAATACATTCTTAATTACCTCAAGTGCCCCTCCTGCCCAAGTGGCTCTTTCAGTGAAACACATCTCACTGGTAATGAGCACAAATATTGCTAATGGACTATCAAGGGCATATCTTATAATCTTTTTTTCTTGGGTGCTATGCTGGTAGTGTGTAGGGTTTGCTTCTTGTTCAGTTTAGGAAAGTTGGGGGGGCTACAGTAAGGAAGCTCCTTCCTACAGTAAGGAAGCTCTTCCTAAATGAAGACCACCACAGTCTTATTCTGACTGTCCTTGTGTTTCTTACAGTCTGGTTTGGGCTCTCAGTGTCAGTAAGAGGAGACAAAAGCACTTTGAAATGTGTTATAGCTTTTGGGTTTTTTTCCCAAAGGAAATGCTTCCCCAGAAATTCCTTTCATTTTTCTGCTCCCTATTTCTGTTTCAGGAACAAACTCCACTCCTGCTTTTTAGCCTCTCTTAGAATTATCATCTCACATTACTCCGTGGTCTGAGTTTATTCCTTCAATTCTCACACTTTGAGGTGGATGTTACATTCTGAAAATTTCTAGTAGGAGAAGCCCAAACTCTGAGGGAGGAAATTTCTGGATTTGGAACACCACCTGAATGAGGCCCTGTGGTGGGGATATTACCATGAAAGGAGTTGTAAGGTGTGAGAAATGGAGTTTGCAAATTTTTTTTCAGAACAACAGAAGGCTGCTTAGAGGCTGCAGAGTGAAAGGTATAATTTAATGGGCAGAGAAAAGGGCCACAGTGCCTTTTTTGAGAGTTGTAGATGGAGAGAAACTGGTAAAAAGAAATTACCCCACACTGCTGCACACTGACTTAGAAACTGTGTACTGACATTTGAGAGTTGTATGTGGCTTTCTTGAAAACCTGCATGAGGGCAGATGATAAAAAGCTCTGAAACCTGCTGCTTCTTGAGAGGCTGAGATTCAGGCCTGGCTCTGCTGCGTTGCTGCCTGGAAAAATAAGCTGTATGATTCTAAGTCTTGTTGCCTTTGACTAAAGAAAGCATGGATAAATGTAGGCTTGGAATGAGCAGGGTTCATCTGGGATATCAAGGGCAAGCAGTTAATATATTTAAGGTGCAGTTTCAGTTCTTTGAGAGGGATTTTATGGTGACTGCAATGCAATTCACTCACCCAGAAAGGTCTTTGTAGCCTTCTTTTTATTTGTAAAATAGGCCTACTGCTACCACCAGGAATTGTGAGAAGATGCACTCACTAGCTGTGAAAACCACAAATGGTGCAACCGCAAGTAGCATGGAAATGTCCATGTGTAAGGGAAAATTCTTCATGCTGCTACCAAGAGTTTGAGGGGAGTTGAAGATGTGGAGGTATCTGAGCCTCATTCACTGCTGCTGACATACCTTAAATGTCCTCCGTACACTATGTGCTCTATGAGAAGGATGCGGCTTTTGATAAAGCAGTGTCTGATTCCCCATTTGCATTTCTTGTTCAAAAATCAAAGAACTATTTGGAAAGTGGGCAGAGCAGGAAGGAGAAATGAGTGTGTCACAGAGTAATTTGGTGAAGACTTTGTACGCAGCTCTTCTGATGCTTTCTCTGATCCTCAAGAAGTGGATTATCATGGGAGAAATCAGTTTATTCTATCATAGTCTTACAATGACCCTTTTAATAGAGAGGATTATGTCACTGTAGACTATGTTAGCCTAGACAGTGACCTTGAGCTCTCCTGTTATGGTTTCTTTTGTTTGTGGCAGAGATGCTGTGGTTCGAAGTTGTGCAGTGTTTCTCCTGGGGTTTCTTGGGTGTGACAGCAGGTCACACTGCTGCAGCCGTGGCACTAAATGGGGATAGATGACTGTGAGAGTACAAAAGATTCAAGGCAAAGAAAAAAGACCTGAGGAGAGAAAAACAGTAAAAACTGGAGCAGAAAGGGAACTGATCTAGAGAGCTTGCCTAGTCCTTTGGTGGAGACTGCATCCAGTGCTGGAGAATACAAAGTGTTTCAGAGAGGAAGTAGATTTACTCTTTCTGCTCCTGTGCTATAATCAGATATGTGTCTCATTTACTTTTCCCTCTTCTTCCCCTCTCTGCAGATATATAGACTTGGTAGTAGGAAGTTCATCATGCTGCACAAAATTAGCACATCTGTAATTTATATGCCTTTTAAATTCTAGTTACTTTTCATAATAGAAGAGCTGAGGTTCCCAGCAAATCATTTATGGTACCAGAAAGCTGTGGAAGAAGATTGCTTACTTCCTAATTCAGTGTGACCCAAAGAAGTGAGAGAAATAACTCAGGGCTACGTTGTTTCCTCTGGAGTGTTTTATACTGGAGTGGCCCACAGCAATAAGTGCTTAAGTGGCATAAGGGAATAGAGGAAGAGTATATAACCAGAGATGATATCTTTTCTAATAGCATTTTTAAGAATTAAAGAATATGACTTAGAAAATAGGATAACTGAAGCACAATGAGCTAGAAAAGGAGCTTTTTCATTAGGGGACAGACTAATGAAAGACTAGAGTTCTCAGACATGAGTTTGACTTCGGAGTGATTTTTTTTTTCCTCAAACTTGTTTGGAGGAGATTTGCCAGCCTCTTCTGTGCTTCCCATAAGCTCAGAAACAGTCCTTTTGTCATATTTGATGTGGATATATAGTACTCTGAGTTGTTTGGTTTTTTTAAATAAGATAGTATAGGATGTAATGAACATCTAGCAAAACCATATGGAGCAATTATCTCCCCTCAGATTATGAATCTTGAGAAAGCATAAAGCAGTTCTTCAAGGCTCTGTGTATCTGGAGGTATCATGTAAAATACCTGGAGGAACATTTGTGTTGTTACACAAATTCATTTTCCTAAACATAGTGAAATTTCTATAACAATTTTGGAAATGTGCATTAGCAGGTAGAATCACTGCTGTAAGAACACTTGATCTGTTGATTTTACTTTCATGGTGGACTCTTTACAGTCTGTATCATTTCCACTCCACTTCACTGATGGTGGAAAAGCTTTTTTCATGGTTTATTTAGCAGAAAGTCATTTTGATTAGCAAGATGAGTAATACTTTACAGCTGTTTGCAATTACTGCATCTGTTCTATCAGTGGATTCAAATATTGGAGGCTCTATTGACAGAAATGTGAAATGCGGTAGAAATGGGTACAAGAGGGACACACCGACATGCATGCACACTTCATGGGTCCAGTCGTGTTAAGAGAAATCAAACAGCATGTTAGTTTAAAATCTGTGCCACAAACTAAAGAGCTGGATTTTATGAATTTGAAAAGCAGGATTTCCTGTTTGCAGGCATAGAGATTTAGTAGAGGTTTTGTCAAAAGCAGAGTTGGCAGCAGGTCAAGGGAGGAGATTCTGTCTCTGTGCTCTGCTCTGGTGAGAGCCCACCTGGAGTACTACATCCAAGTCTGGGGCCCCCATCACAGGAAGGATATCAACCAGTCAGAGCAACTCCAGAGGAGGGGCCACTAAGTTGATTAGAGGGATGGAGTACCTCTCCTACAAGGAAGGGCTGAGAGAATTGGGATTGTTCAGCCTGGAAAAGAGAAGGCTTCAGGGTGACTTAATTGCAGCCTTCCAGTACCTGAAGGGAGCATACAAGAAAGATGGAGAGGGACTTTTTACGAGAGCATGTAGTGACAGGACAAGGAGGAATGGCTTCAAATTGAAAGAGAGTAGGTCTAGATTAGATATTAGGAAGAAATTCTTTATTGCGAGGGTGGCGAGGCAGTGGAACGAGTTTCCCAGAGAAGTTGTAGATGCCTCCTCCCTGGAAGTGTTCCAAGCCAGGTTTGAAGGGGCACTGAGCAACCAGGTCTTGTGAAAGGTGCCCCTGCCCATGGCATGAGGATTGGAACTAGATGATCTTTCAGGTCCCTTCCAACTCAAGCTATTATATGATTCTGTGATTTCAGGGCAGAACCTAAGCTTCTTGGTTCTGTGAAAGCTCTGTGCTTTTATGATGCAGATGAGTAGGTGATCTGGTCTAGTAGTTTTGTACCATCTTTCAGGATGAATTTCTGAGTCCTTTGGATTTATCCATGTTCAGGATGTTCTCAGGAACATGGTGACTGAAGTGAGAGAGTTAGTACCTCTGTAGCATGGAGTGCCTCTTGAGCGCCGATTTCACTGCACCATTCCCCATGATTTGGTCCTTCTTTTCAGACCTCGGGTTATTTGTGTTGTCGTTTGTTTCAATGTCAATTTCTATGGTTCTGAAGTATTCAGAGTCGCCTGTGATTGCAGGAGCAGTGTCTGTGCCTGATCAGATTTGCTTGTTACTTCTTCAATAACTAAGAAATGAAGCATTACTAGGTGTTCTGAACTGGTGTTTTATTTATTCAGATAAATAATAGCCGTGACACAAAGAGAATGGAGAATCTGAAGTTTGCCACTGGTGGTGGGTGGGGACTTTGCCCTGGGCATGGCCGAGGTGTTCAAGCTCTGAGAGGCACTGGTCATGTGCAGCTGCTTCTCAGGCCAGCTGCCATCCCAAACTGTCTTCTTTTTCTCTAGATTGCCAGCACACTCTCTCTTGCCAAATACTGTTTGGGTGTATAAATGATGTTTTATTTCCTTTAGAGACCCTGGAAAAAAAAGGTTTAAGGAAGTTTTGATTCCCCAGTAAAATTGGTTTGGGATGGCACACAAACTGTCTCCATCCTTGGATATGGTAATAGTATTTTTGTCTCAGCCTTGCCTTTAGAAAGATTGATGTTGTTTACAGTGCTTTCTATGAGTTTGCATTGTATCAGAGTCCTGACATTCATCAGTAAAATTTATGTGATATATTAGCTTGTCCATTTCTTTAGGTTAGGCAGAAATGAACTGAGCAGATTTTGATGTCTCTATGTATGAGACATCTTAATGCCACATTTCTTTCCCCCATTACACACTACTGAAGTAAGTACATTCTTATAGCAAATATTAACACCAATCTATGTAAGTGATCTTACTGAAATTTGGTCTTTCTCATTTGTAGGCAGAACTGTCTTTCTAGAATACTATTCCCATATCTGAAACAGCAGCTACAGCCTATAAAGTAATGAACCTCCATTGCTTACAAAGTGAAAAACTGTATGTGAGTGGTCTCTCAAATACCTTGTGAAATTATTAGTGTACCAGGACTTTGTGTCAATGTCTCATTGCATATTTACAAATGATGGAGGAAACTTATTTTTGTGAATGAGAACTGAATGACTCATGAATGTTAGCTGAAGAGTTAAACTAATCCACCTTACTTCCCCCAAACAGAATGAACTCTACTTATTGTGTTCCAGCCTTTATTATGTAGCTGTAATTGCTTGAGTATTTTGAAAGCCACATAAATGAGAGTAGATAAGAAAAAAAATATGATTATTCATGTTTATCAAATAAAATAAAAGTAATGTCCGGGAGAGTCAGACTTACTAATTAAAAGAACTTAGAAGAAAGGACTAAAAATATATTGAAATGTGGCAAACTAATCTGAAAGTCTGTCTGAAAATAAAAACCTCTTGCAAAGCAAGAGGCCCCTATAGCTGCAAAATTTAGATTCAGGTGCATTTGCAATCACAAACAGCAGCACCTATGCTGTGCTGTTAAAGAGTGTTTTCCAGCTCAGCTTGATGGGCATGTTGATGCAAGTTTGACAAAGAAAACATAATTCATTTTGCCAGTGATGGAGATTTTAACACTTGCTTGAAATAACTGATAATCTGGCAAAAGAGAGTTAAAGTATTACTGCACAGTATTTCGTTTGACTAATAACAAAAGCTGTTTATAAACTCTGAGAACCATGTTTGAAGGACAGTGAAGAAACATTGTTTTAATGAATTTTACAACAACTATAAAAATTGTTTTTTCACTCATTTTCTGTTCTCCACAAAGAAAAACAGGAAAAATGATCAGATAAGTAATTTGTCATTGCTGGTACACTTCACACACAGGATGGGGGACAGGTGGTGAGAAAGATCTGCATACAATTGAGAAGGCTGTAACGGAGATGATCAGAAATCTCCCAAGGAGGGAAGTCTATGAACATATAGATAGAATACAGGGCAATACCTTTTCTTTCATGCCCTTCAATGTGT
The DNA here is from genome assembly GCF_001715985.3 of Manacus vitellinus. NCBI lineage: Eukaryota > Metazoa > Chordata > Aves > Passeriformes > Pipridae > Manacus > Manacus vitellinus. Next base: position 1,399,428 of record NW_021939546.1, on the reverse strand, counting down.
TTTTTGCTTTTATTTAAATTCCTTCTTTCTTGCTGCTTTGTGATAGTAAAGGGATCCAACTGCCCTTTACTCACTATCTCATGTTGTGTCACATTATCACCTTGCTTAGAAGCAAACGTTATGTAGGAGCACTGTCCAGTGCATGTTTTCCTGTGCTACCTCCATCCAGCATTTTAGCTGCATTTGCAGTGCCAGGGTCCCTAGGAGGGTGAAGTTGTTTCCTGCTTCAGAGAGGAGATGGGATGTTAAAACTCTCTGAGTTCAGGCTGGGCTCAGGCTGCCCTTAGGGTTCTGCAGGGATGCCAGGGCTGTCCCACTGGAGTGATATATAGGCACCCACAGAGCACATTGGAAGGCTTCTTGCAACATATATGGCCTCCCCAGCTGAGATAATGCGGTTGGAGGAGTTGCACCTTTTGCCTCATATCAAGACAAGATGATGTGTCACCAGTACAATTTCTACTGGTGGTAACTACTACTGTTGCAAGGACTTGGTAAACTGCAAACTCTGTGCTTTTGGCTGCCCCAACAATTTCAGCTGCTTGGCCTAGCTGTGGAGAACACGAGGGAGTAATCTCTGTGTTCCCCAGACAACTGGCAGTGTGGAGATTTACAAAAGTGCATTGGCCTTCAGCAGCAGCTGCAAAGAGATGGGGATCACCCAAGTGGTAGAGCAAGGGTACCGCACATGGTCTCACTCTCAAGCATGCCAGTTGCATGGTGGAGAATCCCTTAATGTCATATATTACTGAAGGAATGTAAATAGATCTGGGAAAGTCAAAATGCAGGGGAACCTAAGCTGCACTCAACATCCCTCCGTTCCAAATTCAGCGCTGCAGTGAAGGCTGGGGCTCTGTTAGGAAGTGAGTAGAAAGGGTTTCACACTTGCCCTGTCTAGATACATGCATAGGGTGAGAACAGACCTTGTGCAAGACAAAATTTCCCCACCCTGGATTAAGAAGTAATATCTCACATTACATCTAGATTTTCTCCCTCTGCTTTCTACTTTGATTTTTATTTTCTTTCCTGCTGTTCTTGAAGATCTGGATGTCTGTGAATTAATATTCCAGTGAGTCTGGGGAGCTGTAAATGTTGGCTCATTAGTTCACAGGTTGTGCTCTAAGAATAACGAAGTTTTATCAGTGTCAGGCAATGCGACTTTTACCATTCTGGGGATGGGGAAGTCATATCTATCTGCTCTGGTACATTTTCTGTGCCATGTTGAACAGCTACAAAGGCACACTTTTTTACTGGAATCATGATACTAGATTATGATTAAAACTGAAACACATCAGGAATCATCAGATTTTGTTGCATAAATATTAAATAAGATTTTTTTAAAAGTAACCAAACCAGTCACATCTTAAGTGCTTAAAATGGGACATGTGATTTCAAAGTGGTGAATGTTGACTAAAAAAAGAAAGGGGAAAACATTTTTACACTGAAAAGTGGATTGTGTACCATCTCTAACATTAATTTTCAATTTTAAATGCAAAGCAGATTAATATTTATTTATGAGTGGGGTCTGCTGTATCATGCAAATTCTTTGTGCAATATTGAGATAATTATTGTAGTTCAGTATTTTCCATTCTGTCACACATTCATTCTTTACATTTCTTGGGATTTTTTTTTACCAGTACATAAGTGAAGACTTCTGAGCTGCACACCACAGGGGACATACAATTCCGAAAGGGGCAGAGATGGAAAAAGTGGAGTTTCAACCTTTACAGATGAGAATGTTTGTCCATTTAACAATAATAAAAAACCTACCCAACTCAAAAAATATTTTCAGAAAATTGAAGTCCCAACAATAGCTTGCAGGAGCTATGGGGCTGCAAAGAATTATTCTGTGACCAGCAACAAAAGTAACGGTCCAAGAATCAAGCTACCACTTGGTAACTGCATACACACAAAGGGCTAGTGCAAGGTTTCTTTGATCCGGTTCTTTACAATAAAAGAAATTGTTGTTTAATGGTAAAAAACTATGAACTCAAATAAAACAGAGAAAAGGGTAAAAGAGAAGAAGGATGGAAAAAGAAAGGCTAGGGAATTTAGGGAAGCTCACTGTCTCTTCCAGTAAAAGGATGTCCGGACAAATAAGGATGACATTTCTGCTGTCCCACTTATCCTTTTACATTTCTCCCCTCCCTTTGCACAGTAAACATGTGTAAATACCTGAAGAGCAGTGCCCTAACTTTGGTGTCTGTTCCCTTCTCATGCTGGGGAAGGCTCTGGATGAGGCTGTACTGTACCTGCTCCCAGCAATTAAAATAGCATTGCCTTGAACGGAATGTGTTAGCTTAAAACATGAGAAAGTGTGAATGGAAGAAAGGAGTCACTTTTCTCTTTCTTGGCTTCTTCACGGTTGCCCCCTTCTTCTTCTCTGTCCTCAGTGGCATGAAAGACTCACCCAGCCTCAGTGACCTCCACTGACAGTCTGCAGGCTGCAGTGGTTTCCCACTGCTGGGGAGTTTTTCAAACCAGTGGCCCTCCAGACATACAGTCCTACTTCAAGAAGCTGCGTAATGCTCACTGTCAAAACCTCTAGAAGCAGAGCCAACCCTGGAGCCCCAGTGTTTGCTGGGACTGTACTGTGTCATGTGAATCATTGGAGTGGGCTTGCTGGCCAGCAGCTTCTGCTGTTGTTTCTAGAGAGAGCTGTAAGATATCAGAGCTTCAGAGAGAATCAGCGCTGCTCTGGCCTGAGCCTTAAGGTCAAACCTGCAGCAAACTGCTACAAATTCACCCACAGAAGACAGGGCATTTCTGGTTTCCCATGTGAACCCAGCCTTCACACGAGTCCACGCTGGTCCTGCCATGGTGCTGTGAGCCCAGAAAGCTTGTGGTTTTGTAAGTATAGGCATCTCTGTGGGAACTGCTAGAAAATTTTGTGCTTGTGTGTCCGGGTCTTCCTACAAATATGTCTCTTAAGAAGATGGTAGAAAAGACCTATCCAGAACTATTTCTAGTCCACTAAACCAAAGGTGAGAATGTATTTTCCTCTTCCTTATTGTATCCCATCTCTCAGTAGATTTTTCCATTACAGTCTTCCAGTAGATCTCCTTTCTCTTACTGTGGCCTTTCCAGTAGGATCCCTTACAGTTTATCACCTAGAAAGTGTCCTTCCTTCCACAAATCTCAGCTTGCTCTTTTCCTTTGCTACAATTCACCTGAACTCTACTTATTAATGTAAAATAAAAAAGATGTAACTCTCATTGCATAGTCACAGGAAGGCCTGTAAATTCTATAAAAAAGACAAAGTTGGAAAAAGGATGGGAAACAAAGAAAAGAATTGAAATAAGTCACTTTAAAGGTTTGTGAAAGTGTGAAAATATTTACTTTGGTTGTCCAATATTTGTCATTCATTTAATCAATTAATTTACTTCTCACAGCCAAAACACTGCCATTAAAAAGGCTTACTCAGATGCTTTACCGTGTTCATATTGATTCATTTTCAGTGAAAATATCAATATCTTTGTATAGATCTAGACCTTAAAGTTACTTAATTATTGATTGAGAAACAGTTGCTCAGACTGAGGAGGCAGATTTCTGCTGTGTTCAACAATAATAAGAAACCAAGCTTTTGCATGAACAGACATTGTGTAGGACCATCCTTATTCAGTGTATTAGTTGTCAGAGGGGAGCAGAAGTCTACCAAAATGACTTTTCTGTGACCTAGTGTTGTCAACGCTTCCCATTTCATTCATCAACTATTGAAAACTAAATTAGAGAACTATGTACCCTTTTCAGTAATTGTTTCTTACTGTCACTGTGAAGACAGAATGAACTTTCACGGTGAAAACGGTAATAGTAAATAAAACATTCAAATAATGTTGCTTTTCTGGCAGCTTCTGAGCATAGTTTTGAAGCATGAGGACTGTTATATGTTGAGATATAATTGATTTAAACATTTGGTGGTTTTGGTGGCCTGTGGTTTCTGCTGAAACAACTGGTGGTGAAACAACGTTGGAATTTCATCTCAGATTCTATAGCTAATTTATTGGTTTGTAAGAAAACAGCGTTTTGAAATTTTTCAGAGAAAAAAAAAAGGAAAAAGAAAAAAGTTTTCTAATTACAATGATTGTAAGTGAGGAGCACAAAGCTGGACCCTTAGATTTCCTTGGGGTAAAAGGAAAACCTGCTGCTGTGAATGCAAATGAGGTAGTTCTGTGGAGATCCTGAAAAAAGGTATAGCAGAATAACTAGATATAACCTAAGTCACCCAGTGCCTCTGTAGAGTCTTTAAATCTTAGACTCTTGCACTTCACAGCCATGGGCTAAATGATGAGTTGCAGACACTGTGACAGCCAAAGCTGGCTCAAGGCTCCTCATCAAGGCTAGCAAACTTGAATATTGTCACCCCAAGAATGAGGGCTTGGGGAAAGGTGGAAGCCCAGTCCTGCATTCCATAGGAAGTGGAGGAAGCCAAAGGAGCAGAGTTGGGCTCTTCCCTCCAGAAGTATCTCCAATACAATACAGCATTTTTCTCTAGTGTCAGCGGCAGCACAATCCTGTATATCCAAGTGTCTGCTGTAGGGTAATCCAGGTACTGGCAAGGGTCAGTTTTAATGTGTGACCCTGGGTTTGCCAGTGTGGTGCCACAGGTAGTTGCCGTTTCTGTCCATGCCAGGATGCGACCTTCTGGCCAAAGCCTAGAAATACAGAAGCAATCATCCTACATCAGCCATGTGTTGACTCTGACCTGGGGCAAGAGCAAATGTTTCAAAGGAGGTAAGAGATCATAGCATGAAAAACACAAAAGAGTCTGCTCAATAGAAATCTGCAATTTGCAAGTACTAAGATATAGAATGGCTTGTGTTGGTAGGGACATTAAAGATCATCTAGTTCCAAATCCCCCCAACACAAGCAGGGATGCCACCTAATGGATCAGGTTGCTCAGGAGCCCATCAGTTGTCAGTTGTGGAATGATTTCAATGTGAAAAAAACTATCTGGTTGTTTTGTTTGTTTGTTAGTTTGTTTTATTTTTTGTTTTAGTTTTCCAAATAGTTTGTAAAAGACCACAGTTGAAGGACTCAAAATGCACAAATACGCTTATTGGTAACGATGCCTCATTTACTAAATGCTGCATCTGACATTAACCAGACGTCTGTCTGTCTGTCTGTTTGTCTGTCTGTCTGTCAAGGTATTATTTTCAGTAATTCTCTAGGTGAGATAGACCAGTTTGAAAATGCTGACAGCTCTACAAGACTTTACTGCATCCAGGACAAACAGCAATGGAACGTTGGTCTGGAAGAATGCAGGGAGTTGAATTGGAAGTCAGCTGTTTTGGTGTTGACAATGTCAAGGTTAGTCTGTCTATCCTGGCCAACTGAGTCAATGGGATAACCCAGTTGTTGGTAACTAAAGGCTGTATCAGCCTCATATGTTTTAGGTCCTCAATTCTGGGGTAATAAACTGGGTAATAAATGGAAGGCCTTTGATCTCACATGTAAATGAGAGTTGTCCAGTGTACAGCTGGGTCAGATGAAATTGTGAGCTGATGTTCAGAAGGAAAAAACAGCCCTATTAGGATGGCTTTTCCCTGGATGAATTTAGATAAGAAAAATATAGTTTAATAACATTTAAAATAATTTTTTTGTCCTGCAGCATATATAACTACTACAAACGATAGCATATCAAAAATAGAAAAATATGAGAATAGAATAGATTTATTCTGCTTTTGCATATTCTACATCTCTTACAAAAAACGAAACCTTTAAAATGGAAAGTTGCAGAGTTCTGAGCCTCATTGTGTCCACGGGACCTGATCTTGCATGAAATCATGCTGTTTACTGTTCAATTGTTAGGACACTAATAAAGAATAAATGCCACTATGATAAAGTAAAAGTGTCTGTGTAAAACTGGCCTGTGATCAGAGTCAGGACAGGTTACTCTATGCTGCAAATCAGCCAAGAAGATGGTAGATCAACTCTTTTCCCATATAAGGAATGATAATTGTACTACATTAAGAAAGATTCCTTAAGACATACCCAGTATGTATCAGCCTACTTATAGTATAGTTTTAGAGCAAATCTTCCATTAAAAATGCCAGAATGAGAAACAGAGATTAAATTTATGCTTTAATTTGTTTTGGTTTTGTAATGTTGATTTTTTATTGATTTTAATTACAGGTCATTGAATTCTGTGTTGCAAATCGCTTACTCTGTATGTGTGAAGGGTGCAAAACATTCTTTTAGAAAGATCATACTCTTTTTTGAAAGATCATCCACTTTTACCTGCATGTGCCTCCTTTCCCCATGGCGTTCATATGCAGAGTGATGTGGCACTCTGGTTACCCTTTGTTAAGCAAAAACATTATAAATATGACCTGTACGTTGGCATTTACATGAGTTTGGGGCAAATATCATTGGCAGGGCACACGTCAGAGTTTCTTTTTAATCATGCCAGGGAGTAACACTCATTTTAATGAAGACTGTGCACTTTATTTTACCCTATACCATGCATCAAAGAGGAAGCTTCCATGAGCATGTTGAGCACAGGAAGTAATTGGGTTTACATCAGTATGTGGAAACTGCCTCAGCAAAATTTTCTTAGTCATGATGACTTCTTCTTGCTATTGCTGGTGTCTCTGGAGAGTATGTAATTTTTTATCTTTGCATGCAAAGATCAGAAAAACTGATTGGAGACTTTAAAAAAGGAACTAACCTCTAATGCCTATATTCAATGAATTCTCAGTTATTCAGAGCTGGGAGGTAGATTCAGAGCACAAAGACAACTTCCTGCACGGGCTCATTTTTTCCATAATGCTCTAGGAGCAGCAGAACAGAGATGAATGGAAAGTGTAAATTGACTCACATTTTTCAACACTGACCAGTGTGATAGAGATGGTCTGTTTCTGAAAGGAAATTTTCTTCATCATTATCTGAAAAATCAGTTCAGCTTCTCCTTGTTGTGTAACATCTGTGTACTTTGTTACCGTGCCTTGGTTACCTGAAAAATAATTTGTTAGGGAAAATCTATGCAGGGAACAATCAATTCAATTTATTTATTTTTGCTTGGTCTTTATTTTGAAAATTCACAGACATTATTAATTTCCCATGTGGTTCTTTTCCTTTCACTGTCAGTATGTTGGTGACCCTGTGTCTTTGTTGGCTCTGCTCAACAGGTGAAGCAGCAGTGTCCATGTCCAGACATTCTTTCAATAGTGATCCAGAAGTAAGAAGGCTCTGCACAAGCCACTGTACTCTCCTAAAATCCTTCAGCAAGTTTTAAAAAAATCACAGGTGTCTAAACACAGATTTCACATATGGTGAAATGGCTGTGTTCCATGTATCTGGAAGGCAGTGGCCGTTTGCAAGCAGGATATTCTTATAGGGCCTGATTTCCAGATAACCTCTGCGTGGAAAACGTGAGTCTATTGAACACCTAAGTTTTATGTGACTTAGAATGGTTATCTGTGTCTATAGGTACTTTATTTTGCACCTGATAGTGTTCTAAGGCCGTGTATAAATTACGAGCAAAGTTATGCATCTATACATAAGCCTTTAACATGGCTGCTATTCATTGCTATGATGAACATGTTTCAACTACTGTGATGATTTTTGCCTCAGATATCCATGTTATTGTTTTGGATATTTTAAAGCTCACTATTAAATCTTAAGGACCGAATAACTGAACTGAGTAAAACAGCACAGCTCTCTGACTTCAGCAGAGAGAGCCTGATTTACACCAGCTGAGAATCTGATTGTCGCTTTTGAGCTGTCGTAATTGCTTAAGTGAAACAGACAAAGTAATTGGTGCAAACTAATAGAACTGATGGAAAAAGATTCAGTGTTTGTCAATACCAACTATGCTATGGAGAACCTGATCAATGAATTAGTCTATCAATTAATTAGCCTAGGCAGAAAATGACTCCCTGTTCCGTTAGTCCATGAAAAGATCAATAAAGTCAAATGTCTAGTTTAGTGTTTCTCACGTAATGATTATATTATGAGAAGAAGAAGAAAAACAATGTTTATACTGTTTCAATTACAGTTTTCAAGTGTTCAATTAACAAAAAGATACTCAGATAGTCCTGTTAGAAAGATTAAAAGCAGAAACTTTAGGATTTTAATGCTGTAAAGTTACTTGTCGTCCTGTCTATTTAAACTGCATCTTCAAGGGACTGATATTTCTATAAAGAAATGATTCTCTGGTATAAGGATTCACATATGCTGAGCAACCATTTTGTCAGTTCCTCTACGTGGGAAATTGTGGCAAGAACATCAGGCTTTTAGGGCAAATCCTTCATTTTGGCAGGGGCTAGACTGAGCCACCTCTCTGGGATGACTTTGGCAGTTCACAGCTGTTGTTGTGTCATCATCAGAAACATACTGGGCAGAAAACTGAGAACTCAACCTTTTTCTGTTTTAATTGGCTGCAGTCTTATTATTTCTGCTAAGTGTGGCCTGGTCACTCACACTTTGAATTTTGCATATTCATAATTGACTTTACAGCAAAAATAAGCAAATACATCTTCTGTTACAATCTGCTAAAGTCCCTAATTATAAAGCCTTTAATGTCTGGCTGTTTGCCCTGTAGTATGAAAGAGAGGCAAGCGTTCTTGCTTTCATGCACACACATTTGGTGGTTACAAACTTTAAAAGTATGCTTTGCACTACAGAGTTTTAGATATCATTTGTATAAAATGTGAGAAGGGAAAATCATGTGAAAACCGAAGTAGCTAGCTATTAGTCAGGCTTGGAAGCTGATGAAAGGAGATTTTGTGAAGGGAGACAAAAAAAAAGTCCAGATTACCTGAAAATAAGATTTTACTGAAAGGAAAAATTTGTTGCAGTAATGCTGTGATAATCTGCTGTGATGAATAATAAACGTACGGCAAATATCAAAATAAGGCTACCTACAGTCAGTGAATAATTACAGCTTTGAGATCATCTAGGCTTTGGTGAACATGTAGATTACTCTTAATGTCAGTCATAACCTTTTACCTTTTTCAGTCTGTTTACAGACTACAATACTGTCTTTAAAAGCTTAGTCTTTTGCAGAAAAATTATGTGTTACTTCATGTTTCATATTCCAGTAGCAGTTTTTCTATTAAAAACAGATTCAATTTTAAGTAACTAGTGATGATATGTTCAATGTGAGTTAGCTGGATGAAAAACTGTTGGCAGTCCTCCTGTTTTGCAGGGATTAGCTGAACTAGTCAGAATAAAATTTAAATGTGCCTACTTTTCTCAGTTTCAGCATATTCTACCTAAAATTTGCACTTGGTACATGCTCAAAGATATAAAAAATAAGATAATGTCTCACTTTGATGTAGGGAATGGTAACTTCCAAGCTGTTGCACAGGGAATCATAGGAGATACATATCCACCCCACTTTGTGTCCTCCTGAATGCCTAGTTTTGAAGCAGAGGATCCCATGCATCTCACCACTGTGTGAATATGGTGGTTGTGTTACCTCTTTGCAGGAGGTGTTTGAGGCCTGCAGAACAGCAGATGAAAAATTGGTGACAGAGGGAGTAAATGTATTTAACCTGTTTTCATATGGACAACTATTCTGGGACAAAGGAGATAAACACAGACTGTCACACTGACAGTCCTTTCTTCCAAAATTCACAGCGTGATGCCAATGTCATATTCCTAAAATACAACCTTGCCTCAAGGATTGACTGAGTCAGAATAAGGCAGTAAACTTCTACTTACCTGGCACACTTCCCAGATGAATGTCCCGAAAAGGGCTTTTCTCAATCCAAACTCAACAGAGCATGGGCATCTGTTTCCTGACAGTGAATATCTGTAGGTTAGGAAAAATCCTTTATGGATTTACGTAGCCTCAATATCCCTAAACAGTTCCTATAAGAATATATTAAGGCTGAAACTTTCTTTGGAGCGTGCAGGAATTGCACAACATTGTCAGCAGGACATTTTTAATGAAGATGTGGCAGATGTGCAGGTCTAGGGATCAGTCTCTTATAATGGTCCTCTATGAGAGTAACCCATATTCATCACTGCCAAATCCTTAATTCATGATGTCACTAACCCTGATGTGGATTATCTAGGTAAAAATTGCTATTAAACCCCCTGATGAGGGCACTACATTTTCATAACAACCATTATGTTCTAATGCACCTACAGATAGATGAAGTAAAGATACAACTTCACTTACCATTTCTGCAGCTGGTCGTAGGTGACAGCAATCTTTTCACAGACACTTCTGGAGACACCAACTTGCATGTCTAAAGATAAGAGACTTTTTAAAAAAAAAAATTATCAGCAATCAAGTGAGAAATATATGTTTTTTTTCTGGGTATGAATAAGAGTAAGAATCTAACCAAATATGCCTTAAAGCCAGCCAGGAGGGCAGGAAATCTGACTGCAATCCTTGATCACCCCCAGCACATACACACATCTATTTGGCTTTTCAGAGGAAAGAGATACCCCTCATCTGTTGGTAAATAGGTACCTTGAGGACTCATGCAGCACATTAATAGAAATCTAGTTTCTTCTATTATTCGTCTTTTGCTTGACTGTGGGACTTTCTCTGCATAAAACAGCGGAGTGCTGCTTCACTGGATCTGAGCAATCATGGAGGTGGTTTTAGTAGCAGTGCAAAAAAGTTCAGCTTCTTCAGGCTTTTGCATTTAAAGTCAGCCTTCAGGCTTTTGCATTTACAGGGTTGGTAGCTGCAGGCCAATGTATGCGATACAAACATTGCCATCAGGAAACATTGGCCCAACTCCTTACCTGGTTCAGGATGACTTGCAAGTGTCACTGTGATGAGGTTGCAGTGGAAGAGACAAGGATCCCACACTTGGTTCACCAAACATTTCCAGTCACTCTTCATATTAACATAGCACTCATGTCTCATTTATGGACAGGGACCAACTTGTGCTTGGCACTTACCATGAAACTCTGGGCCCCAAATTGCTTACACCCATCTGCCAGCACATGAAGAGGGCAAGGGGGCAAGGAAACTTGCTCAGCTCTGATGGGACAGGAGAGAGAGCCCCATAGCCTGCAGTCTTAAGCATGCCAGCTCTCTAAACATCTCTACCTCTTTTTTTCTAATAGGCAAAGTAGAGTTTCTTAAGGAGGAGTTTGAAGATCAGTGAAGTAACTTTACTGTTCTTTACAAGGAACCTTTCTGCAGCCTGAGCTACCAGCTGGTAGATACCATGAGTGAGTAATAATACCACAGATGGAGTAATTCCTTTGATTTTTTTTTTTTTTTTAGGTGGGGGGGGAAGAATACTGTATTCTTTTGCTTTAATTAATATGCTTATTCAAGCTAAATATGGGGACAAATGCCTGGTGCTATTAGCCAATCTCACGTAACATTGTTATAATAAGGAACTAGAAAAAGATAAGTATGACAAAAGCTTAGCATAGCCAGCTATGGAGTCATGTTAATTTTAGACTCCAAGATCCTTTTGAAAAATGTCTGATGGCCATGTGGTTACCCCAGGTGGCACCAAACCCCATGGAGTTTGCAGCCAGGTCCCCACCAACAGGGGATCTCAGTGCAGTAGAGTCCACCTGGAAGCTGGCAAGGAGGCAGAGCTGGCTGTTGTCTGAGTAGTGTCATGCTGCCTCTGCCTGGCTGTGACATGTCTGGCCCAGCAGGAGTAGGGGGTGAATGGTGCCTTCCAGATCCAATTGGGAGCAAAGAGGACTAGTGCACATCAGCTGATAAGGCTGGCACAGCTTTTCTTACTAATGTTGAATAAATCCCCAAAGGCTGTGGAAGCCAGTAAGCAACTAAAAGTTCTAGTGCTTGTCAGAGTAATCTTATCCCAATGATCCACGTCTGTTGGTTCAGCAAAATGAGGGCTAGAAATGTCATGAGAATAGGATCTCTCCACAGAGCCCCATAATTCTGCTTCCAGTCTCCTGGGGCAGCAGCAAGAACTTAGGTGAATAAAAATGGTAAATAGTATTCACAGGAGGAAAAATTTCTCTGTAATCACAGGAGCTTTGCATAGAGTTTCATTCTTGACTTTGAAATTGTGAAACATTTGCCTTACATTTGCCTTGGTTCTGGTTTGTATTTTTTACTGAAACATACATCAGATATTTTCCCCAGTGTAGTTCTTGCAAAAATAACAAGCTCTAAAGCTTGTCCAGTATGCTTCAGCAAACCAAGCAGTAACACTCACTGCACTGGACCATGACCATATGTACATGCAGGGCTGTCTTTTTATTTTCCATTCCCATGTTCAGACAGTGTCACAATGTCTTTGATACAAATGATTTCATTGACTTAATAGTTGATTGTGTACCACAGAAGTTTGCAATAGCCTCGGAGGTCATGTTTAATGACACTGTTTTGCAGAGCCCAGCCAGTGCCTTCAACATGCACAGCTCAGCTCTCCATGTGCTTTGAGCTGTACCATAATCCTCTTCATGCCCTAGATTGCCCATAGCCTTCTAAGTAGGAGAAGCTTCATGCGGGAGTGTCCTCACATCCCCACTGGAGACATGGGATCTTTCAGGCAGGACAGTGGGTACCTTTGCATTGCTTTGTGCCACTGGAGTTGGTAGAGATTTTACATACCACATTTCAACTTTTTTTTTTCTGCTCCCACTGCCCAGATAATTCAAGCAGGATCTAACAGCTGACGCAGAAGCAATCCTCATGGCCTATCTAGATAGACAAAAAGGTGAACCTGTTTTGTCCAGGGGCCTACATTTTCTAAATATAATATCTAATCTACTAAATCAGCTTCTTGGGTAGCCTATTGCTGTAGGAAAAAATAGGTGATTTAATTGCTGATTTTTCATGCATTTCCTGCATTGAACTCTGTCTAGAACTTGACAGTACTCATTCGGGAGACCTGGAAAGGAAATTTCTGTAAGGTGGAGACATTTGCTTATAACTGGTATAAAAATAATCTGGTTAAAACTGTGTTTAGTGTCTCATGCAAAAGAGTCTTGAAGAGTCAATTAGACATGCACAAACTAACGAACTGCAAAAAAAGGCTTTCCCTCCATTAAATGCCTCTCCGTAATCATCAATATTCTTAAAAAGTGTAATGATTTCTTATCAGTGCTTGAATGAACCGTAAAACTACCTTTTGAAATATTGATATTTCCACAATTTTGAACACAAGAATGTTTTCCCTTCTATATAGAAGCTGACGGGCCATTGACTTGCAGTATATTTTATTCCTGCTGAAGAACATACTGTATAATGCAAATAAGTACTCAGCCTGCATTTTTCTTCTAACAGGTCTATGAGGCTCCTTTGTTTCACATGCTTTAGCTTTTGATTTAAGGCTTAATCAAGGCATTCTCTGCGTGGGGTGTTTTGTATGAATAAGGGAGATAGCTATCTTCATCTTTGAAACTGAAAGCAGAAACATTTCACAAATGGTTTATGCTCACATTTGTGAGGATACTTTATCAACATCAGATCTAAGGGATGATTTTCATCTGGGCAAATCATGGTAGCTCAGTTGGTGTCCGTGAGCTGCAGTGATTTACATGGCTGAATGTCTGGATCCTGCAACACTCAACATCACAAAGGAGAATACAGCCATAGATGAGAATTGTGGAACATATGTTATACTGAACTTTCTTGTTCTACAGTGGATTGTAAGCACAGTTGATCTCAGAACTAGTATCTACAGGTAAATATCTAGCTAACGAAAAGTCAATGGGACATTATTTTCTTCAGAAAATGCACTTCCATCATCTCTGAAAGAATACCAGACTGACTTCCCCAACAACCCATATCAGTCAGAAAGAGATATAGGGGTGTCAGAAACTCAATATTTGGCAGACAGATCGATATTTATGAAATACAGTATTTCCGTTTTTGCTTTTCAAATTTCTCATGTGTGTGGTTTATTTAATGCTGTTATACTCTAGATGACAAGACAATTTAAACATGTAATACATCAAAAGAAAGCATTAAGTGATTTAAGATTTCTTCTATTTCTAAAGAAAAATTTACTTTCATTTTGGAAGAAAAGTAGGTTTTGAAGACTCCAGGTCCTGTATTTCTCCCTCTCCAGTCTGCTCTGCTAATGACATCAAGTTGGCTCCCCCTGTGTTTTTTTTAAGGGGTTTTGGGGGGGTTTGTGGGGTTTTTTTTTAAGGAAGAAAGCATAAGTAACATTGACTGAAAATCCTTAATGATGGAAGCAAAGGAAATGATAGGCTGGGCGAAGAGCCATCCATCCCTGGTGTCTCATGGTGGCTGTCTGTGAGTGGCCATGCCCTAGGAGTTCCCTCTTCCGTGCTGCACACGCCTGCCCCTGTGCCGTAGTCCGTAGTCCGTGAGTCCTGGAAGATGCCGCTGCAGCTGTCTCTGGAGCCATCTTGCAAAGTGAGTAACCAAAATTTTGGATTTAAAGCTACTTCTTAATTTGTGTTCTGGCACAGACAGTGCTGCACCTCACTATAACTCTCTCAGTGCTACAGTAGAGTTTCTGCTGTTGCCACTTTTGGTGAACTTGCCCTAATATTAAAAACGTGTTTGTGGAAAAAAAGCTGGTGCAGAAACATATGTGTTTCTTATCCCAATCTGGACTGAAGAAATCTGCCAGTTGCCTAGAATACTCATATAATTGTAGACATACCTTTATCTCTAGTCTTATAACTACATGACAGGAAAATGCAAATCCTTCACTATGCTACAATTTAACAGCAGGACTCACTGAAGCCTTACAATATTTATTAGGTCTTTTATTTATTGTCAGTTGCCTCCTTTTAAATATGGCATGGACACACACCGACACCAACACTGTATTTTACTTATGTCAGTAGGTGTGGATCATTTTCCAAAACAAGTAAAAAGAGTTTTAAAAGGTGTCTGTCATCTGTGAAGCTTTTTATTAACCAGTGTCAGCCACTGGAAATTATGTACAAACTAAAGCCAATGGAACAAAAGTTAATTATCTAGTACAGCTATTGTTATTATGTAGAGGAGCCAGCCCCTATTGATTAATGAGTCAGTGCTATGTTTGCTCACAGGAATATTAATATCTCATGCACAAGAGAAGTCATTAAAATGAGCAAGGAAGACCTTGACTTTAAACTTAAAGTGCACAGTGCTCTAGTTATCTGAATCATTTTGTCAGGTATAGCATCACAGTTATAAATTATTGAAACAAGTAGTTATTGTAAAGATAGTTCACATACCCTGTTTTAAATTAAACAAGTCGATACGCTTTTCCCATTATGTTCTTCACGGTTACAATTAGGAGACTTTAGGTGGACAGAAAAAGAGTTAGGAGATAGAATAAGACTCTGGTGTGTGAGCCTTTGCCTCACCTAACCCCTCACAGCATGAAAAAACTGAGTAATACTGGGTCCACGCTGAGCTGATGGAAAGGGTGGGTGTAGTGGACAAACGCAGGATAGGTCAAGAGAGATCTCTCATAAAGTGACTGCAGAGCTTTGCAGATGGCCTGATAATAATTAGCAAGTAGGTATTAAGGCATATTTCAGAATCCAGATTCAACACAGTCCCTCTTCTAATATTCCCAAAGCTACCAAATTATGCACTGGAAAACCTACATTATTATTTTATGAAAATGTATGTTATGGCATTAAGAATATGATAATACTTTACTGAAAATACAATTGCACCTGCTTTTACATCATACTAAGACCTCAAACTTAAAAAAGTCAACATAGATCTGCAAAGTTGAGGTCTAGGATTCATTTACACTAATGCTATGTTACATCACTCTGACAGAGTAGAGGGACATTTAGGTGGGAGTATATTTTGTTGTATCTAATCTACATGCTATTGTCAAGAGCAAGCCAAAAGCAGTCCTGGTATAAATGAGAATCAGGTGTCATGTAACCTAAGAGGAGAAGATATCAAAAGGGAATATAATTTAATTATATTAACATATAAGTACAATAGGAAAAAAAAGTTAAAACTTTAAGTTATTGAAAATATTAAGCAGTATTTTGGGGATTTTTTTGTAGGTATACTGTAGGTGATGCAAATTTGTTTCTGTAAAGATGCAGACGTAATTTTGAATTACACATTGTGCCTCCTCAAGCTTAACAGATTACTCCTGTAAATCATGGTGAGCATATGTCTTGGGGTCTTAATCCACCCAGAATTAAACTCCATTCTTGGTAAAATGGATCTGTGGGACCAAACCTGTATCTCTAGAGACCTGTGAGTCTCTACCAAGCTGAGTGAGCAGTAAATGTTTCTCTTTCTTCAACATAACTAATTTCCAGGACCAACTGTTACCTTATTTGGCTTGCTCTCATGGCAGAACAAGAAACAAATCTCCAGAAGTGGATGATCAATAAGAAACTGTCCAGAGGATAAGAACAGAAACAGCTAGTGGTCTGGAAAACATGATCTACTAGGGAAGATTGAGTGAGTGGGGTAATTTAACCTGGAGAAAGAGACTGAGGGAGTGTAACAGACTTCCAACAAATATGAAAAAAGTTATGGAAAGGAAGGAGGGAATTATTGTGCCGTGTGTTCAATTCATATAAATAATTGATTTTCAAGGGTAGATAGATCAAAGTGTAATCTGTTTAAACTGTAGCAAGGAAGATGTCAATTAAGAATGATTGGAGGTAGACTGCGTGGTGAGGTCAAGGCAATTCATCCCCTTTTTCCTTTTGTGTTCCATTGTTTTGAAGCCTTTTCCTCGTGCTGGTCCTGCAACAGAGGATGTGAATGGGTTGTAGGAGGAATACAGACTGTCTAGAGAGTTGCAAGGTGGAGGGAATTTGGCCTCTTCATCCTACTTCCCTCTCTGTTCCAGCAACCTCTTTTGCAGGGCCCGAGGCAATGTGCAATATTGCTGTGCCATGAGTCTGGATGTGGCTGACCCAGAGAGCCTCACAGGATACAAGAATTCAACAGGGGGGACACACAGGGGAGAGCAGGAATGATTTTTTTAACTGGAACCTCAGCCAAATGTCAACAGAATTTTGGGTAAGGTAGCAAAGCTGCTTCTGGTCAAGAGGATACCTCAGTGCAAGAGAATTCCCAGCTGCAAGCAGTGGGAAGATGAGAGCATCTTAAAGTAGAAATTACAGAAATCTTATATAATGGAGCCTAAATCCAGAGTACTTGTAATTCTTTTGTTGTGGATTGTGCCAGCATGGAGAACTAGCACTTCATCCTGAGTCTGGGATATGAGACCAGGTGTGTGTGTACACAGCAGCCAGGAGAACTCTTCTCCTGGGCCCCAGGACATGCACCGGTATGGGCTGGGCTGGCACTGAGTGCGCTAAATGAGACAGTAGTCTCAAGAGACAAATTCTGCTCTTAATTAGTCCAATCCACCTTATTGATGTCAATTTGTCCGAGCATTTTCCTGGCTGTTGATGAGCTACTATCCAAAGAATTTGAAATCAAATGTTTCAATGCCAGACACAGAGCCATAAAAAATGACACCTTCTCAGAGGACACCTTTAAGGTTCTTGAGCTATATTACAGATACATTTCTGGTAATCTGATGAATAAATATTTTGGGCTGAGTTAAGTCTGAGTTTAGCTTTCTTAGTCATGGGTGGATTTTTGTTCCCACTCTGATAACTTGCAAGGAGTAAAGAAATCAAAATAGACCTCATGATTTCAATTAAACATCTTATATTTTTGTATTTTTTAAAAAAAACTATGACATTTGCACTGAGATGTTTTAAGGTTAATAGATTACCTCTGAATCCCAAGGAAATCAAGCTTCCTGTGCCTGCCTGTCATTTACTGGAGTGGTTACTTATCTGTCAATATTTCTTCCTTTTTTTCAAGTCCCAGGCCTACTTGATCTTGTCCATTTGGCACTGCTGGAGGAATAACAAGTTTCTTCCCATCATGCACCTTTCTGGGATACATCATGACAGAGAAATCTCAAAGCCCAGGTCAATTATAACAGAAGATGTGTAGCACCTCTGCCCCCACAGCGTCTTCTGGGGATCCACTCAGCAAAATGATATAAAACTATTTCCGAAGACTTCCCGTGGTCTGGCACTACTTAGAACTAAGTAACTGGCACAATGTAAGGAAATATGCATATGCACCTCAGCTCACCTCCTGCTTTGCCAAGGAGTAAACTAACGTTATGTGCGGGGAGGAGCCTGAGGCTGGCAGATTCCTCACCGTACAGTAATTACTTTTTAATTAGAATTCATTGAATAAGGGATAGATACCTTCCGTACCTTCTCCCACTGATGATTTTAATATTCCCCTGTCAGGTATTATGAGGCAGTAGCTGACAGTGAGTTACATGAAGTAATCCTGTAGCTGGTAGCGACTTACATAAAGTACCCAACTTAACCATTTGTCTTAGATAAAATATGATCCCCATCCTTACTTCTTTCCATGGAGTCTGTCACTGGCGTGTTGATGTAGTGTTTGTTTACTCTCATTCCTGCAAGAGGAAATATCATAGTTCATGTATCAAATTACTGTAACTGACTGGAGCATTTTTATTTAAAATAATGTATAGTGATATATTTTCATAGTGTCATTGATGTATTTTCAGGACTTCTAATTTTTGCAAGCATATAATCTGAATATCATTTATCTGGGTGTGCAGTTGTAAAATCTATGGTAATATCTGATCTCATTATAAAAATCAGCACTTAAGAATGGACTAGAGTAACTAAATCTGAAACTGACTGGATATTTGCGGTATTTTGATAGAAATAAGAAAAAAATTCAGGGTTTTTTTCTTTTTGCTGCAGGGCCTCTAAACACAATCTGACATGTGATGTATTTTTGAAGTCAAAGTTAATAATTCTCTTTACATAAAAAATAAATACCCCCTATTGAATACATGCTCTAAAATTAGAATTGCATATTTCTAAGTAATATACCTAAGGAAAGTGATTTATTCTAATGCAATAATGGCATAGATTTACAAAGCTTGAGTGATACAATGTTTCTCGTTATGGTTGTAAAATATTTGTTGCCACTGTGGGATTTTCTAGATCATTATTTTAAAAAAGGAAAAACCTACTTTGACAGATGAACTGGGGCCATTCTGAGCAAATCACAGATACTTCATATAACAAGGCCTCCAAAGAGGGGAGCACAGACTTATTACTATGGCAACCCAGATCAAAACACTATTTTAGTGGAGAGTTTCCAGTTTTACAATGCAATGATGATTGTTTATAGTACTATTGAAACCAGATTCAGCAAAGGTTCAAGAAATGAGCTGACAAGAGGAAAATCATTATAGATAAACTGGGGATACGTGAATGACATATTGTGGAATCTGCTATTATTTGATCAAATGATGAAATTGTTATACAAACATAGATAAATAGTAGTAGATGATAGAGTGTGATGGACCCTGTTTTGTTCGTTGTGTTATATTGTATAATTATTGGTTCAATGCTGAAAAACACAAAAGCAGATTTAATAATATAAATTACTTAACTTTGGAAAAAAACTAATAATTTATAAGATTTAAATTAAAAAATGCTTTCATTCCCAAATCATTTAGTAACACCTACATAATAACAAACATCACCTACACTTGGTGTTTAAACAGCACCTCTGGTGGGGTGTTTTTCTGAAAGTGCATCAGATGGCACATGGGCTGGATAATACATGCTTAATCCTATATCAGCTAATCAGTGCTTAAAAACTATTAGTCCTACAGCTGTAAACCTCCTCAAACCTCTCTCATATCTGCAGTGGCAGGGAAAGGAGATTTTTTTTTTGTGGCAATAGCCTAGGAGCCACTCTGGGTACCCTCCAGCTAGTTTCTGCCTTGTATCTGCTGGCTCAGAGAAATGAGTTGGTTATTAACCTCCTTCCTTGCTGTAATGGTCCTACTGGTTTCAATATAGGAACCACAGGAGTCTGGGGACAGCGATCTGTTTTCTGCTTAGGATTATTTCTCAACGCAAGAGCCATGGATGAGATTACTTGTTCTGGCTTCCTTCCAAGTTCATGCTATCCTTCACCTCAAGATCTTGAGTAAATCATGACCATTCCCCTCACCAACCTTCTTTCTAGCCCCACTTCTCAACTTTATAACATTAATGCTCAAAATCCTGAGTTCACCTGTCCATATAATTTGGGCAGTGTGGTTAAAGCCTCTGCTCCCACAGCATGAAAAGAAGTTCCTAATGTCTTGTCTAAGGGCTATAGAAGCAGCTCCTGTGCAGGAAAAATGTTGCCAGCCTGAGAAAAAAATCTGGAAAGAAGAAAGGCGAATGAAGACTGATCCCAGCAAATTTCCTATACCTGTAAATAGTCTGATCATGCCTGAGCACGCCTCTGGCACAGGTCTTCCCTCTGCAGGATGAAGCTTGCTTGCTTGATGTTTCTCTCAGGGGGACTCGCTGATGGGACAGCTCTGAGACCAGCAGGGCCCCAGGACCTCCTGAGACAGGGTCTTACTTCTCCATCCCCAGGACAGTTTTCTTCATGGGATCCCCAAGGTGAAAGTGTCTGTAAGCTCAGGGCAGTTTTATTCCCTTAAAGAAATAAGAGATTTACTTACAGAAGCCTTTAATAGTTGGACTGAAGGTACAAAGTGGGTGAAATGTTTTCAGAAAGGTGATTTACTATGTAGTTTGTATATTATTGGGGGTAGAGAGGCTTTAGCTCTTCATGGAAGTTTGAAGCAAAATTTTGCCTTACATTTGGTATTTCAGATGATGCAGGGAAAGCATTTTCTGGCGTAGTCATACTTGGACCAGAATACAAAACACATCCTTTAGTAAACTGTGAAGCTTTAACTTGTTCAAATGACACTTTCCCAGCAAATCATTTTGAACTTGAAAGCATTAGAGGGGTCACATTTTTACACAGCTGATCTACTGCTGAACAATCTTTCTTTAGGCCTTAAGAACATCCAGCCTTTTTTCAACACAAGTTATCATGCCTCATCCCTGAATTACATTTTCCTGAGTTTATGACCATTTCAAGGAAAATTAAGCCACTCCATTAACATCTGAGACCAGAGCACCCTTCAAAAATCCAATCCAGTAGAGCAGTTAATGGTATTTATTGCTCTTTCCTACTGCACTTGTATTTTCTCTGCCATGTGAGGACTATTCAGACATCATCATACAAGTAACAGGAGTGTACTCCTTGTCTCAACTCCTAAGAGATGCCATTGGCACATACTTACTCATGGAGCAATTATAATCTAAAAGACTTCCTAGAATACAGATTGAGTCCCCATGTAAGTATAAGGAAGCAGTGAGTGTTTTCCACTGTTCATACACTCTTGCCTTTTCCATCTAACCTCACAAACATCTGTCTTCAGCCAAGAAACAGCAACAAGGATGTCAACAGCTGTTCTGTTCAGCCAAGAACAGTGCTGATGTTAAAGTTTTCCAAGATCACTGAGTTCCTACATTATTAATCAAGGGCTTCAGAAATAATTCTGCTGACAAACTACTTATGAGGCTTGTCTCCTGTCTTCAAAGTATGGTCAGTTCCCTGTCATGTAGCATGGAGCACAGATGAAGGCTGCTGTTCAGCTGGTGAGGACTGCATTAGTCACTTGGAGGTCATAAGAAACATCTGACAGAAATGGCCAAGGTAACCTTAGGTCCCTCATTGCCCCCTTTTTTTTTTGGCACAGTTACATTTATTCTGGAATGTCTCCATATAATGTGAATCTCCAGGAGTTCTTGTAACAACAATGGCAAAGAACATTTTTGCCTTTATTCATCCTTGCTCCCCAATACTTACTTCTGGTTATCCAGCTTACCTGGTGGATATCCAGCCCTGCATAGTGGATGTCCTGTGTGGCCAATGGTAGGCAGCATCTGAAGACTGTAGTCACTTGTTTACTTGATATTTCTGATAGTGCTTCCCACACAGAGGGTACCAGAGAGATGGTTTCTGTCTTCCTATGAGAGTTCTTGATGGCTGAGATAACCAAGACAGTAAAGATACTAGTCTTCTCATTTAATGAAAAGAAGTATACCAGCACAGACTCTTTTTTTGCCTTAGGCCCTATTCAGTCTGACTTACATTCTCTTGAACTTCAAGCTATCAGGTCATTGTCTGAGGCCTCTGGTAGGTCTGGGATGGTGAAAATGGCCTGAGCCTTGATTTTTCCAAACCAGTTTAAAAAATCTGAAAATACGAAGTGAGCTCATCATTTTGACATTAAATAGAAACAGTCTTCAAGGGGAAAAAAACCTCATCCAACACCCCAGTTATGACCATTGCATGAAACCTCTCATAGGCTGAACAAAGCAGCAATATGAAAATGTTGAATATGAAAAATAAGTCTATGAGACAGAAACAGAACAACCTGCTGGCTCAGAAATGTCTCTGTTCTTCTCTTGGTCATTTTCTTCGGGTCAAACTTTCAACAACTTGTATCAGCCGGAATGTCTTTAGCATTTTATCCCAGCCCACAGAGCAAGTAAGAGCTTTGTTTAATAGCAGCTTCTTGATACAAAATATCTCATGAATTTGAAATGCAAAATGGCTCCCACATTTCAGAAAACTGCCAAGTGAAGATGCCTCTGTAACAGCACAACAGTGGCTCTGGGGAAGACTGTTTCCAAGGAAGAGCAGCACAGAGCCAGGTTTGCATGGGTTTCTGCTCTCTATCATTCATATATATGTTAAAAAATAATTGCATAACCTGATCATCTCCATGCTTAGAAGTCAGCACAGCTTTATTCCTAACCAGCTCCCCTGCCACAGGAAAAATCCTCTCCATCTATCTCATCTATCAGCTTTGTGTAAGTGCTCCATCCAGTTCTCAGTACTGTTTTTATCAACAAGCATTGTCAGGTTAAAAACTGGGTGACTTACGTCCAGTAAGCAATCTGAAGAATTCAGTGCCACAGAAACATGCTTAATGCTGGATAACCATCCACCTTTCCCAAGTGAATTTTTAATGGCTAGGGCTGCATTTCATAATGTGCCGAGCAGAAGGAGCTGTGATTAAGCCCCACACTCTGTGATTTCCATCCAAAATTTTCTGCTCAGCGGTAACAAAATCTTATGTAGTTTTCACTAAACTCTCCTCCAATTTCCCACTGGCTTTTAGTATGTGCAGATAATTCAGAATAAAGCCCCTTGTCACAGTAATATGTGTTCTAGCGTAGCACGGAGGAGCTGTTTCACCATGTAAAAGCCATATTGCCAAGCTGTATTATGCTTTACCTGTCACCATGCCAGGAAACATTTAACAAGGAAGGAATACAAGGAGAGTGAATGTGTTGCCAGCTATTCAATATAGGCCATTTACTGTTAAACTGTGGCAAGGTGCTGGAGTTTAAATGCACCCTGGTTTTCTTCTGATACTGATAGCAAAAAGCTGAAAGGTTTTGCACTGTTGAACCACTGTTCAGTGCTGCTAATTTGGACCTGGACCATCTCACTAGGTCTGTATGGTTCACTGGTCTTTCCTGAGCCTCAAGGGGTTGTTTTGTTTGTTTTCAAAAGGTTTATGCTCCAGAAAGTGAGTGTTTGGCCGAGTGACCAGTTTCTGTTTCTGTGAGAGAGGGTGGCCCAGACTGCTTGAGTCCACTGACTGCCTGGTTATGCAGGTAGAAGGCTCAGTCTCATGCAAAAACTAGGACAACCTCTTAGGTACAAGTGTCTTGCCATTGTAATGCCTTCGTCATCCTGACAGTTCAAAGCCCTGAGGTTCTTGCTGGTGCTCCCCATGCAACAGGTGAACAGTTAGGCCTTTGAACAGCCCTAACACTCACCAACAGAAAGGGTAGCATAACTTTTCCCTCTTGGAGGATGTCCAACAGTGTTACCCTTCAGTTCTGCTTCCTGCTGCAGGCGCTGTCTGTGCTGTTCACGTGAAGCACTAGTTCGGTGACAGCCATGGAGCTGGGACTGTAGGATGTGTCCTCCCTTTAGGTAAGGAAGAAAAACAGCATCTGCAGTGTACGTGGTCCTGGCATCTGGTAAATTGAACTTTGTCTTATTTTCTAGAAAATGGAGTGACTTTGGTGGAAAAACTCAGATGTGCCTTTATGCAGCCCTGCTCTGGACAGCCCACGGTCTGCAGAATGGCAGAGGTCTGCCTTCAAGTTACTGCAGGGAGAAGAGGGGACAGACTCACAAGTCTGGCATTCAGCAAGATGATCTGGCATAAAGCACCACCCAATAAGTCTTAGTAAGTAGCTGTGTAGTTAAGCTGTGACGTTATGGGTATTTGTAGTTTGTATGACTCAATGCTTTTATTGTTTTAATTGTTTGATTTTTCTGTGGTTGCTTTGGGCTGTTTTTGGAGCACACTGGCAAGTACTTACAGTGTGCTTTTGGAGTGAAAATTAAGACCATGGATGCGGAGTAGTGAAAGAGTAGCTCATAGAGAGGGCCTCTGCCAGCCTTTGTCCTCTTGAAGTGTGAAGCTGTGTGCCTCACTTCAAAATATCCCGAAGACTGGTTTAAGTACTGCTCTGAAACCCAGAGAGACCAATGACTGTTGCAAAAACGACGTTGATGAGTGTTTTGCAACAACCTTGTTATAATGTGATCTGCTGCGATCGGGTGTGTTATTCTGTCACTTAAGCACGTGTCACTGTAATACAGTTTGAATCCAGGGCACAAGGGGATTGAGGTGCCCTCCATTTACAGTTGTTTCCATGTAGGAACCTTGAGCTACAGGGAGGAAAACCTGAGCAAGGCAAGATATTATTCTCTGAGTGAGACCCCTTGAGGACCTTGTAGTGCTTAAAATGTGGGTGAACATTGCAAAGTGTGGCTACACAACAACTCTGGGCCTCCACAGAGGCTTCACTGGGTACTGGGGAAGAACAAGGCTGCTCTGAGCCACATGAGCTGTGAGGGAATTGGCAAGGCTGGTGTTGATGGCTGTACCTGGGCTTCTCCTTCCCCTGCTGCCCCTGTAAGGAGTCCTCAAGCCACAGATCTGACTGATCCTCCCATTCTTTTTAAGTGCTTCGAAAAGGCTATTTCAAAGTGGAAACAAAAGGTCCAATTAGATGCAATCAGCAGTTCTATCTCTCCTTCCTCCCCCCAGTTGTGCTGCCTCACTGACCCCGGCAGTCATTTTATTAGTCCCCTCTTGACTGGGCTCTAAGTCTCCCCACCTGGTGCTCCACTGCTAATTGGTACAATTAGCCTCTCCCTCCCTGGGCTAATTGCTTAAGACTGTCTCACCATTCTCATGGGGACCAGAAGAAACTTGTCTGCAACCACAGAGACACCAAGGGGAAAGTGGGGAGCTGGGATGGGCTGGTTTACTGTTATCCATTCTTCTCACGTTCGCTCACACAAAGCTCATAACTCTTTCTCTGAAAAACATAACATTTCTCTGGTTCATACTACCAATAAAGTAACAGGCTCTGCAGCACCAGGGAACCAGTCGTAGGATCTTGTAGGGCCCTTCGTGGCATTCGAGCACTTGGGCTGCTAATACGCACAAGGTAAAACTCCTTAGCTGTCTGCCCAAGGTCTTTGTAAGACACGTTTCATGCAAACACCTGTCTGGAAAATATTGCTGGAAGTTGCTCAGAGGCTTGCAGTAGTAGAAAAGTTAATATCCAGATTGTTTAAAAGGAGCTGCAAACAAAAGCCCTATTGGCTCTTCAAAAGAATAGTGTGATCTCTATACAAAAAAAATACATGCTCTTGAAACAACTACATGTTTAATATTAATACAAGTATTTGTTTGTGACTATATTTGAAATGGCTTCAGATGACAGTTGTCCTCTGTTGTCCTCAGTAGATAGGGAGCCTTGGTGAGAAGAATCTGCTTAGAATTAGAGAGTACATTTATAAAAGAAAATATTGAAACTGCTTTTTCATACCGGGACCTGACAGTATTTATAATACCTTCACTTTTCTAAAAGTACTTTAATTAGTTCTTTAAATTGCACTACTGCTCATACTGTTCATCACTGGCCATTAATATAACTAGGATGAAAATCTGATAGTTGACTGAAGCTGACCACTAGACCTGCAAGGACACAAACAGCATCCCCGACTCTCAGCAGAGGGCTCAGGCCTGTCAACTGAACTCTTGGAATGCAGACAAGATCTGCACGCTGGTGCCAGGGCAGCCGGAGGGGGTTCGTCACTCTGTGCTTCACTTGCATAGAGGTAGTTGTTGGGACCTTACAAGGTACAGTGAGCTACCTCCAAACAGTGCTCATTGCACATGTGGGTTCAAGGTGACAATATCCAAGCAGACCTACCAACAGCAGAACTTGGTTATTTTCTCTCCAGTGTAAGTAACATTTTGTCAGTGAAATGGCAGAGTCCAGATTTAAAGACAGCTCTACAGCCACACTCGGGGGAAGAACAGGAGTCGATAAAAATCGTCTTCTTATGGGTAAATCATGTGTAAGCTATCCTAGCTGAAATTGGTAGGTAAGGATTTAGAGGTGTGCTTAGGGATATGACTTTCCAAATACAGGGATCCAGACAAGCGCTGGGGAGTTTTCCCCCATGTGTGTCTGGAGCTCTTGCCATGTTGATGAGTGAATCCAGCAGAAGACCAGAGTCAGCTCAGTGGAAGATCAAGCTAAACCCGGGTGACACCAGAGCTGGTCTCATGTACTCAAAGAGCTTTCCCTGCATGGAAATGATTTTGTGTAGGTTCGACCTACAGTAAAACACCCTGCCTATCCAGGGAAAGGGAGGAGTAGAGAGGGAGTCCCTGACAGTTTGAACTTGTCAACCTGGAGATCAAACCCCTGTAGATTATGCCATGTAAATAAGTACTCTGTTCTCATGTAGATACTCAACTTGCCAGGCAAATGAAATGGTGTTTAGGGCATAAGCAGTGGGTTTTTTAGTTTAAATTCTCAAAAAATATTGCTGAATGTACACTCTTTGTGTTCGGGTAAGAGAAGCTAAGGGAATTAGACAGAAAAGAGATTGCTGTGCAGTTGGTTTTATGGACATACCCTAAATGAAAGAATACCTGTGGATGAGGTATTTGCTGTTGTTGAGACCACATATGTGAATGGGCAGAAGCTAAGTTTCTGTCAAGCTTGATAATGCGGCTAGTGTTTTCCAAGAGTTACTGCATTTTCCTAATAAAATGACCTCTATGAGATGAGCCAGTGTTTATTTCAAGCTATATGTTTTGCGCTATCCCAGCTTCTTCAACCTTCTTCAGGTTTGACCTCAGTTTTTCAAACTGTGTTCGTCTCATAAAACTATTCATATATCCAGACATGGGGATGTACATCAAGATATAGTTTGTGGATAGACACTGACACTTAGAAAAAAACCATCAGATCAGGAAAACATCTGCCATGAACAAAGGTTTAAGGAACTGTTCTTGTCTCATGGAGAATATGGATGGATGATGCAGGGTGCTTCATTGGCTTTGCTGTGAACTTTACAGTGTACAGCTTGCGTGGGGAAGGCTATGCAGTGAGGGGGGCAGAGGTTGGCACAAACAACCTGAAGCTAGTGGGAGGTAGGTTGGGCCACTGAAGCACTCAGTGCCCTTGAGTAAGTGGCTTGACTTGCTCATTCCTTAGGGTGACCTTGGACAAGGCTCTTAAATTCCTTTTCCTCAGTCAACCCAGCTGGTGAATTTGTTTGGGGGTGAAGAAACACCAAAATGACATTGAAAAGCAAGCTGTGCCCCTGCATTGCCCTTTCCAGGGTAAACAAATCATACCCCAACATCCCCCCCAGCCCGCCATCGGGGGTTTTCAGTGTGTCCTTTGTGGAGCCCTGTGGAAAAGCCTAGATGCAACATAAACTACACAAATGGTACACTTGCATATTCAAATATAGCACAATGTTTGTTCATCTCTCAAAACGTGTGTACAGTGCTGATCACTGTATTATCTGTGTGCTTTCTGCTAATTAGCAATGCAAATATAGAGAGATTCTTCTCCTTTCCTCCTTTTCCATAAGCAGAAAAAAAAAGCATTACTTTTTCTCTTCTGTTACCTTTTCCTTGATAAAAAAATAGCTAGATATAATAAACCACTGTATTCAGCATCTAGTGAAAAGATAATATTATAAGTGTGAAAGATGGTTTTCCTGAAAAAGGACAGTTTTATTCATTGGCTAACAGAAAGCATTACTTTTACAGTTCAGGGTAGAAACTGCTATAATTCTGGTCGTATTGTTTCTTCTGGCAGGGAATAAACTCTCTCTCTTTTTTTATACCTAGAGGTGAGTTTTTACTCTTTCTCTTTGAATTATACTGGTGGTCATCAGAGTGGTGGTGGAAAAAGAGTGTGATGTTGCTGGAGTACTTCAGATGTAGTTGCTCAAAGCACTGCCACTATAATTCAAAGTGAAGAGAGTAAAACTTACAGCAGGCGCTCCAAAATGGAGGACACCAAGGTCTTTGTTTACTGTCCTCGTCCTCCTTCCCTTTGGGCAAGAGCCAGCATCTGACATCTGCGTTGCTAGGTGCATGGAGTTACCCAGCCAATTACACACCGCTGCAAAACGCGAGCCGGCTGCACACGCCAGGCGAGCACAGGGAATGGGGAGGAGAGGGCCAGGAAAGAAGAGGTGCCCCCAGTGCCATCTGGGGACACTCAGAGTCACTGGGCAGTGCAGGGTGCAGGGACTGCTTCCTGCTGCTGATAGCTCTCATCAGGACCAGCAGACTGATTTAGGAAATAAGGATTTGAATACATCTCTTCTAGATGAAGAGTTGCACACCTGTAATCAGCAGCACTTCACTGCTGAAAACTAGTTGGGGTGAAAAGAAAAAGTGATTGTGTTTCCAAGCTTCTTTCACCCGTAACCTCAATATTTTGCACATTCTGCAAAATATTTAAGCAGATTTGTATTTTTATAAACCTTACAGTAAATCACAAAATTTTACTTTGTCTATATTCCTAGAAGGATGTGTATTTATATGTAATGGATCTGGGTCAAAGTCAGGGATATCAAAATCCAAAGTTTTCAAGACATTTAAACATTTGTGATGCTGTCATGTGCAGCTCCCCTTTGTGTTTGTTTCAAGAAGGGATTCTGGGGAAGAGTCATATGATTTAGTGTGACCATTCCCAAATATATCATTATTACACAAAATTACTCAATCCTTTTTCTTTATCCTTTGGGTAAAGTGTGAATGTTCTCCCCATGGATCTGAATGCATGCACTTGGCACAGATATATCCTAACACATGAAAACAGTGACCTGGACATGCACAGAGCTCTTTTGAACAGCTGAGCACACCTTCTACTAATTTTCTTGAACTGAAACCAGATCCCATCATTGGCGTAAGCCGTGCTGTGGGACACCTGAGTGGAGACGAAAAGTGTTCCTGTGCTTTTTGCTTCACATGGCTCCTGTCTGAGCAATGAACAACACCGGTTCTGCCCTCAGTGTAGATGAATCTAAACCTAAATTAAGAGAACTACCTCTCTGGACACATATTAATATAATGGCCCTTAGCTGCATACCACAGACAGAGTGGGTGCATACGCAGAACTTTTTTCCAGTCAGACATGTTTTTTTAAAGGTAGTTTTTAAGATGGAAAAATGTAAACTTTTCTTTAAGGATTACCTGAATCTCTGTGTAATTTATGGCAGCACCTTGACACTGGAAGAAATTGCATCACATCGCCATGAAAAAACACAACGTAGTGAAAACAGTGAGATTAGACATAAACTTGCAAGGTCTGCTTGTAATATGGAGCAACAATACATGAACATACTGTTCTGCTGCTGCTACTCTGGAGAAAGAATGAAGGTAAAACGTGTGAGAAAGCCACAGTTAAATTACTCACTATTAGCCCCTACAGTGTGCTTCCAACCTGCATTGATATATATATACAGAGAGAGCTAGAATGTCACAGTTAAATTTTTTTTACTAGTATAATGAGGAAAGAGACCAACAGAAGAAGTTCCCTTGGCTAATTTTCTAGCCAGCAGCCACTGCAATGTTCCCACTAGGAGAGACTGAAGAAGTGAGAGAGTGATATAATAAATAATGACTGGCTCTGCTGGTAAGGAGAAATTATCACTGTGCTTGGGGGATCTAAGTATGTGCTCACCCAAGATACGGGGAGGGGGAGGGGGCCAGGAGCACTCTGTTGTGTCTTGAGAAGAACATTCAGCGATGTTTGAATTAAAAAGGATTTCAGCCACTGCTTTGTCTGCTAAAACAGTAATGAGAACAGCTGGATTGAGCGGTTCTGGATGAAATACATGAAAAGATGTGTAAGGAGTTTCCAGTCTAAGCTCTTGTTCTAAATCTCCTCCTGAAAATGGAGGTGTAAAGCAAGGGTAGGTTCACAACCAGGCTGAAAGGTGGGAAGTCCCACTGATTCTCCCAGGTAATGCACTCCTGTGCCATGGGCACAGCCCCGTGATAGGTCCTGCCCTTGGTGGGCTACTTGCCCTCTGGCACAAGGCTAAGTAGGCTGGAGCTATGGAGAAATTCCCTCTCTGAGGGGATCCAAGCAGAGGCCGAGGAGGCTGTGTTCAGCTTGGGATCTCACTGCAGCCACGGCTAAGGCTGCACTGCTGGGATCCATGAGCTGTTCTGGTGGGAAGTAGCACTGAAATGGTCCAACTCTGGCTGTAATGCCTCCTCAGGCATAAAAATTAGCTTCATATTTTAAAATCTGAAAGGCTTTTTTTCTTTAGCATAGATAAAAAAGGAGAGGAAAAAAAAAAGTCACATCAGTAAGCTGAGCACTGTGTGCTTGTGCCTGTGTGTTTCTATGAAAAGCCCTGTCTTGCAATGTGGCACTTGCCCCTGCAGGCAGGCACAGTCCTTAGAAACAAAAAGGTGCAGTTCAGAGAAAAGGTCTCTTACAGGAAAGAAAACAAGTGTTATGGCTTTGCCAAACACCAGTTATTAGGCTTGGTACAGGGCAGCTGGGTACGGTGTGATGGGCTGTGATGCAGATGTCAGTTCAGATGGTCAAATTGTTCTGCCTACCCTTAGGTTCTATTAATTAAACTACATAGAAAAAGTCATAGGAGTTGGGTTTGCTAAAATCTCTTGACCTTCAATGGTGAAAGAGTGAGATCAGCTATTTTTGTGAGACTTGTGTTATTTTAGAAAAAAACCCCAACAAACTCCTTAGAAAGGCTTGAAGAATTTTGGAGCCATCAAATCTGAATTAGATTCTGGACTCAGGCTTCAATTGCAGACTGTAGTTTAAACCCTATAGCTGAACAGGGCCTCCTTTCCCATTTCCAAAAATAGTATGCTACTTTTTACATTTTGCCACATGTGCTGTTTCATATACAGAAATAAATAATCTGGGATTTAATATGATTTAGTTAATTTAAATGAAAGCAACTTTCACATATAGAGTTGAATATTCTGCTTCCTAGTCTACATTTCAAGCTTTTTTGCAAAAGAAAAGCAGCACCCTTTTTTTTTTTTTTGCTCCGGCATCAGGAAAATCTGCATGGTGAGATGCATTTCTCACCACATGCCGACTGCAAATTGTATTTGAAATGGAAAGTATCAATTAAATCAGCCTTTCTGAACTGCCTGGTGACAGCTGCCATGCTACTGAATGTTGATGACACTTGTAATATCAACAGATTTGGGCCCTTGCACTGGAGAATATGAAACACATTCTAGCCATTTAAATATGGGTTTAGCAAGCAGATTAAGATCATAATTTCCATCATTAAAGACAATAATGTTCACTTTTGTTCATGAATACACTCAGTAACATCTACACTGGTGCTGGTTTTGTCCGATGGTTTCAAACCCCCGCACAAGCTCATGGAGGGGCAAAATGAGATTGGTGCGCTGGGTCAGCGGGAGGCTGGGCCGATTGCTCGGATAAGCAAAACTGCCCTGGGAATCCACAGATCTGAGACTGATAAGGGAGCTCCTTAGCTGGGCTAGTCAGGAATCTTGCCCTGGCTTGGGAGACAGGGCTGCTCCTCACTCACTTAGCCCCACCACAACAGGAATCAGGAGGCAACGCTGGAAACATGGAGAATTTATAAAACACTGATTTGCTTAAGCTGATTATTCTTTGGAATAATTGTTGGGTTTGAGTGAGGCTGCATTTTTTTCCAGGTTGCAGTTCCTGAGCTGAAGTGAAAGATGGCAGACATGCCAGGGGAGAGAATTCCAATGGGACTCTCAGCATCCCTGATAGACAGTGTGCCTGTTTTTTGCCCTGTGGGCTTCTTTATTTTGCTAAGCTCATAAAAATCTTGTATTTAGTCCAAATGAAAATATTTATTTTATTTTAATTCTTTAAAATCTTCCAGGAGCAGGTAGAGGCATCCTTGTTTTCAGAGAAGCTGCAACCTGTGGTGAAGAGGAGGTGTTGCTACAGTGGAAAAATAAGTAATTTAGCAAAACCAAAATTCCTTTGCCATCCTTGCATAAAAAAAAAATCCCCTGTAGACATGAGGCATGGTCTGGTGCCAACACAGAATGTGAGAAATCCAGCTTCTGCAAAGTCTCATGGAAAACATGACCTGGGTATTGCTTTTATGAATAGCAGATGCACTGCATATTTC
This sequence comes from Manacus vitellinus, assembly GCF_001715985.3. Lineage (NCBI taxonomy): Eukaryota > Metazoa > Chordata > Aves > Passeriformes > Pipridae > Manacus > Manacus vitellinus. The sequence continues at coordinate 1,367,114 of NW_021939546.1, read as the reverse complement.
ATACAAGCAGTGTGCCTAATCATGTATAGTGTACACTACTTAGGTTAACAATATAAACTAGACCCTGAGAAATACAGCTATTGTAATCTTTTCATTATTTATCCATTTTAATCTCTATTAGGAGACTATGTATAATTTATTTTTTATTTCTGCAATGAATAATATAACTAAGATCTCTTTATACTTATTATTTGAAAATTCTGTTTTAAAGCACTCTGTTGGATAACATTCACTATATTTTCCTTTTTTTGATAATAAAAGTGAAAATAATATGCTAAGCTTTTGTACTGGAATGCATATTAAAACACCCTTATATGCAGTGATATGCCTGGCACTCCAGAGATTTGACAACTGCTTTAGCTGTGCACTGAGACCTTGGAGTTGTATGGCCCAGCACCAAAGACCTGAATATTCATGTTAAATTGTTGGATTTCTGTGCTTTCAAAATCTTGTTTTAAATTTCTTCTCCTCTTCAATCCTATCCAGATTTTATCCCCCTTAAAGCTGTTGTTGCCAACATCAGAGCCGCTCATTTTGCCGACAGAGTTTTAATGATTACTGGGCACGGACCTTATTGCAGCCTGGAATAGGCAAAATCCCCGGTGGGCAAGGGGTGAGTAAGAGATTTCCTGGTCAGACAAACACAATCCAAAAACCATGGCTTCTCCAAGTATCTCTCTTGGTAGTCTTGAGCCCTTATCTCAAGCTGTAGAAAGCTTCCCAAAATGTCCAATGTTCAGGGATTTTCTCCCTAGTGAGGCTGAAAGAGTCTGGATGCATAGGGCCTTCAAAATGAAAACTCCTCTTCAAAGATGCAAATTGCTAAATATTATTAATCATAGTCTGAGAGTCTCCTCAAACAAAATCCCAACAAATTTTGGGGATGAAAATAAAAAGGGCTGCCTCCATCAGTTTGTTTCTTAAAGGGAAGGGGGTCAAGGGGCAATGCAGAAAGACAAGGACAGAAAAATGTGACCCAGCTCTCAGTTGTGAAAGACATATTCCTTGAGAGGCCTTCTGTCCAGCCTGTGCTAAAATCCTGGCAGCCATAGAGAAGACAGGTCCCTATGCTGCCCACTGCCATCGACCTGCATCCTTCAGCAGAGCTTTGCTCTGATTGTCGGGGACCTGACTCAGCTCCCCACAAGAGGTGGCAAGCAGAAAGTCTGCTCCAAATCTTGTCCATAAGAGTTCCTCCCCTCTTCTAATAGTTGCCATCACTCCCACAGGAGCTCTGGAAAAACAGAGCTGAGGAAAAGGAATGGAGCATTTCTGGTCCCATGGGGTTTATTTACCAAATTAAAGGATTGGTACAACCTATTAAATGAGTCTTGTTGGTCTGCAGACACATGATTGCCAAATTAATTTGGTAGCTCCTTTCAAAATTTCCCATATGACCGTGAAGAGACAGCATTGGTCCATTTTAATTCAGGATTGAAATTCTTCAGGAGGTATCAGTTTAACTCCTCTGTGGTGTCCCTGCTGCCCTCCCTCCCTTGCAATTCGCAGCAGCAGCATCTACAGTAATAGAGATCAGCTGTATAGTTTAAGCGAGAGCCAGGAGTTTTGGACACCAAGAAAGCAGCCCTCCCCACTCCCTGCCTCATGGAAGGAAAGACATTGTGCCCATGGATGTAGGGCCCCAGGGTGGTTTTAAATTAGCTGAAGACTCTTGCATGAAGTTTGACTGCAGGAACAGTGTGGTAAAACACATATTACCACTTTCCTACATTCTAGTTAATCACTATTTTCTAGAATAGTTAAACTGCCATCCCCTTCCAGAGAATAATTACTGCTATTTAATTGTATTTATAATTTAGTATACACCTGAAAAATATGCTATAAAATATCAGGGGGGTTCCCTTTAATACTGGTGTTCCATTTACAAACTGTCACATTTATAATGCGTCTTTAATCTTCTGTGGTCTGCTAGAATTTTATATTAAAGTCTGCTTTGTGCTTTAAATATTAAAGATTCTGCAGTACTTCAAAAGGTGATAATGCCTGATGCTCTGGTGGTGCTTAAATCTCAACAGCTAAATATATTGAGGAATGTTCGGTGGCCCTGGCTTAATTAAACATGTATGTGTATTTTCAAATGCAATCTTTTTCTGCTTGTTAGGTTTTTGACAAACCTCCAAACAGGTCCAGGTGGAACAAAGCATGTAAACAAGCTTGTGAATGCAAGCTTAAAACACTCAAATTAGCACCTTCTTACAATTAATATGCAAACCCTGGGATCTCTGTTATTGATAATGCCATTTAATATTATTTGCAGCTGAGCCTTATATTCTAGCCTTTTAATTTTTCTAAGCTGTGTCCACTTTAATTATGTGAAAATGTGCTGTTAGAGACTAGTCATCCAATGAGACCCTATTTACTACAAGAAACTTACTCTACTCTGTGTAACAGTATAAATCACAAGTCTATGAGAGCATTTCTGTACACCATTTGCTTTACAGTGTTTAATGGTCTAATTTAGCACATACGACTAAACCTGGAGCCATCGAGGTATGCACATAGGTTAAAACATAGTCTTTCATTGTTTTCATTGCTTGTTCCCCACCTCTCATGGGTTAATAAATTCACTTATTGCATTTTCTCCTAGATTGGATTTCAAGTGCTATAGGGGAGCCAAATTCTCTCTGGTAGGAACAGGCATGATACCCACTGATGAGGCTCTGCTCAGAGCCAGGGCAGGATGTGAGCCCCTCTCAGCATCCTGCTACCAAGTGATACGTTTATTAGAAACAGACTTTTTTTATGTGAATAAAATTGCTCTGACTGCAGCATCCACTCTTGCAGGTTTCTAGCAACAGAAAAATGTTTCAGAAGGATTTTGTTCCTTACAAAGTAACAGAACAGCAAAGCTTGACAGCCCCAAAACATGCAGAGATTGTGCCCCACGGCTGGTCCATTCATGCAGCCACTTTCACTGGCAGTCGTGTTGATCCGACCACTCTTGCCCAGTTAGAGTAATTGCTGCAGTCACGGACAGTGTGTGTAACTAAGGTCTTGTGTTAATGACATGCTGCTTCTGCTATCTTAAAATTAGCCTATATCCAAATGACCTGACCTGTCATTTCTTTTTAAATTTTGCACTTCAAACTGTAGGTTTTCTATTATAGTGCTTCATATTTTTAAAAAGAGAAACATGTATGAATACAGACATAGTCATGCATAAGAATATGATATGGTATATATATCAACAAACCAAATAGCTCTGCATGTATGTGGGAACATTGCCTTCCAGTTCTGCATAAATAACAGACTGGCCATCATTTGAACGTGGAAGGAAACATTCCATACATGAAGAGATGTGGGGAATTATTTCATCTGTTTTGGTGCCAATATGCAGCAATTTTCTGAATGCTTTTGAAATATGATGAAAATATCTAGGAATGCACCCAAGAAATGTTCTTTTATTGTACTGTAATAAGTAAGGTGATGGCAGAAACTGGGGAAGCTGAAATAGAGCTACTGCAGTTTTACAGGTGAGGCAATGTTAGCGGGAAATGACAAGCAGGCTATAGTTATTATAATATCCAGGGCAAATCAACAAGCATGCACAGTGATAGACAAATCTAAATTAATCATAGCAAGGCTGTTGTGGCATTTTAATGTAAACTTATTCTACTGTAGGGAAACCTGTAAGAATATTGTAAAATAGGTGAAATATGAGTCATCATATGTTGCTAACAAAATGTTTTGTCTCAAAAATACAAATGCAAGCTGAACTACTGCAGCTGCCTATTGTTAAGAAATCTAACTTTTCTTAATTTTATTTCAGCAACACCTGAAAAGCTTAATGATTGCTTTTGGCAGATGTAGGACTACTATAATTTTAAATCTCTTGAACAAACACTGAGAAACCAGCTCCCCCCATTTTATCTTGCATTTTAATGTTCTCCTGTTCAACAGAAGGGGACTGGTTAGCTAGTTGTCATTAAGTCCTTATAACTGAAAACTGTTTGTTTCCCTGGAGAATTCAGCATGTTTTCTCAGTCTGTAACCATCACCTATAATTAAAATGTCGTCCTAACAACATCAAGGTGCAGAGAGTAAAAGAGTCAGTTCACCTCTGGAACTGCATGCTTTATGGAGCTCCACAGCCCCTCAGAAATGGAAGCTCAGAGAAACTGTCTCTGTGATCTTTAATGGATTTTTAAAGATGACAAGAAAGGAAATGGGAAACTAAAGGCATGGAAGACATAAATTCCCTAAAGGTGCATTCTGAAGTAAATCAGAGCAACTGAAAAAGTGAATTCTTTGAGCCCTGGGATATCTCCAGGTTTTTCAGCTGGACACTTACAGCTTGTCAGGTCCCTGAACACCTCTGCTCTGGGCATGCTTTGACACAGCGAGTCACAGAAAGATGAACAACATCACCTGAAGTGCTGTTTGAGGGGCAGAAAATTGCTCCCATTGCACACTGCTGCCTTTACTCTAAATCACATGACTTATTACAACCTTCCCTCTATAAAAGAAGTGCCATTTAGGTATGTTAACTTCTCCAGCTGCAGTAGGCATCCTTCTCTCCTTATTTCCACAACAGTTAAATGCAGTCAAAGAAAGAGGTGAAGATCAAGTTTTATAAAATCAAACTTGAATTATTCTCAGGGCTACAGCTGCATGAAAGCTAAATAACAACAGGCAAGAACAAGAAGCTTAAAAAAACTCTGTGTTACCCAATATATGTTAGTTAGATATTTCTGTTTCTCTAAACTGGTAGGGGAAAGAAGAAAATCAGTTTGCCTTCCAAAGATATCTGACTACAGTTTTGCTTTGTAGTTCTCAGTGACTAATACAGGCTGAGGCTGAACATCATCAAAGTCTCTGGAAGAAAAAAAAGACTCTATTTTTAAGCAGTTTCATTTATGTCTTCGATGTATGAGATCATGTAATGTGTATTCATCAATCAAATAGAATTTGGATATAGGGTTTACAGGCAAAATTACAATGCCAGTCTCATGTCTTGATGAAAATATTTTAGCACAGGCACAAACACATGAACTGTATATATTTGACTGAGAAGGGATTTAGTGCAGACAACATGATCCTACCACACTGAGGACTCGGCCCTGTTCCCGAGACTTTGCTCAGCATGGAGGACCCAATCCACCATATAGTGCTGGGGAACCAATAGGACCCAAATCTGTCAGAACAGACACTGGTGTCTGTATGGTGACACCAGCCTGCCAGAGCTTTAGGCTGAAACACTGGAGGAGTTACTGCATTGTAGTACTTAATTACTTTGGACTCTTCTGGATGTTCATCTTTACTAAAAAAAAAAGTCCATTTTAAAATTTGACCTCTTACCTCCTATTTGTCTGCAATGTATTGGTAAACAATTTGATTAATTGTGATTCTTGTGTTCTAAGCTAGCTTTAGAGAAACTACAATTCCCACCTTTTATATTTTTTATGTGCAACGCATATGTTGTCCTTATCTCTCCTCCAGAAAAACAAAACAAAACAAAACACCTTCTATAAAGTGAAAAGAGGGACATTGGTAAAGACAGTGGTGAGTATTGAAGAAGGT
>NW_021939546.1:1294073-1356573 GCF_001715985.3 Manacus vitellinus | reverse complement strand
CATGTTTCTTACAAGTGACTGTTACTAAGGTATCTTTATTAGCCACTCATGGGAGATGAAATTGGTACAGCTGGATTAGATGCAAGAGAAGAGGTTTCCCTATACTACATAACTCAGTGGGATTACAAAAATCGTGTTCTGCACAGAACATGGATCTCCTCTGGGAAAAGGGAGTGGAAGGGTGAGAGGCAGCACAGAGGAGCATTTGCAAGGTGATCTGCTTCCAGCACATGGAAGACCAGGAGCAGGTGTCCCACACCCCAGGCAGGGTGGTCTGTTCTGCAGGACACTGCCAACAATCCCTGTGGGCTGGGAAGTAGATGATAGCCTCACCCACAGTCTCCCTCAAATTTGGCTTGCTAGCATTCTTTTGGATTTCAGTAAAGTATCAGTTAATGTTGGTGTGCCAGTATTTTTAAATAAGTAGATTTTATTCATAAAGCTGAAATAAAAAGACTTGGTACATGAGGAACCGCCACCATTTTTTGAAACCCACCACCAACTGAATTACCTGGCTAATATGACACTCCATCGTGGCGAGACATGACAGCAGAGTATGGCAGGATTTGCTTTGTTTTGGAGGGTGAAGATGCTGAATGATTGGCCTACTCTGAGGCCTGGATATCCCTGGCTGTTCTCCAAAATGAAGCCATTCACTGAAGGCAAAGCATATCTTAAATATGGCCACCAAACAGAAAGACATATACAAGATCCTGTCTTAATGCAAGAAGTTAGAGAAGATGGTCTACTTTCCTTTTCTGTACATTTTCTGACCTAACATTTCCTTACTATTTTTCCTTTCCTTACATTTTTAGGACTCAATATCATTTTCTCTGCATCACATAACCAAGTCAGGGTGTTTCTGAGTGAGGAAGACAGCTGCCATATAGCTGACGAGCAAGTGGTTTTCTGCTAGTTGCTCTGGTAGCCAGCCAGGTGTTCTCATAAGCAGGAACACCAGTACAATGGCAGTATCAAGATGTTGTCTTCTGAATCCTGTCCACTTGAGGCCTGGAGGGGATAAAGAGACCAAATAACTGTAAGATCCAGAAGAAATGCTGCAAACAGTCTGAGAGTTTGCATAGATCAAAGTTTTCTTCTCAGAGCAGACTCCAGTTGGCTGACTGAGACACCATCCTCTGTCTCAAAGAAACGCAATGCCACACAGTTTTCCATGAAGAAGAGTTGCTGTACATGGGTGTTCATGTCTCATAGCAGCAGTATGAGACAACACAGATTCTTGAAGCACACCTGCAGATCCAGAAGTAGTCCAAAATACATGGCTATTTCTGAAACAACACAACCATCATGCATTTGATGGTTTTCTATATCCAGATGGACATTACTTACATGGCCAATCATTAAGTAAACCATATGGCCATATCTCTTTTTTGTTGCGTATTTCTCTCATATGTCAGTGTCTGGAATACATTTGGAGTAGTTGACTGGAATAGGGGCAGAAGTTTGTCCTTTCCACCTTACAAGCATTTTAGCAGCCAGTGAGCTCTAGCAGGCTGCAGAAAGGCAGATTCTGTATGTTTCCTTGCACTGGGTTTCTTTTTGTAATTCCACTATGCTCTCTCCAGACAGTGCCATTAGAGCATGTAAAATTTAATTTCCATCTCATCAGTGTCAGAAGCTGATCAAAGATTGCCCACAAAAAAATTATTGTGCTACTGGCTGCATCCAGAACATATGGGCATAGCATTACTCACCATGGCCTCCACAGCTCCTCCAGCAATTATCATCTAGGAGAAGAGGCATGTCATATACTTTAAAGGCAGACACACATTTCCCAATATATTTCCTAATAGCAAACACCTCTAATTCTAGTGCAGCAAGATAAGTCACAAATCGAGCCTTATTTAAATCTGTAATGTAAAGAGTTGACCTCATTGTCACCTAAACCGCAGTGCCTGGGGCGTGTGTGTTATCAGCTGCTTGCGTGTACTTTGTCTGGGGGCAGCCCTCCAGTGTGAGCAAACACGGCTCCTGCCTAGGGCAGCGAGGCTGATAGGGTGGCAAGAAACAACAGAACTGGGATTTTTCCTCTTCTAATACCAGCTTCTTTTTTCTGCCATAATATACTGAGGAATGACACGTTCCTTACACTCCTCACACCAAGGGGTATTTTATGTTGGCTAAACAACATAAAGTATGTCATTTTACTTAACCATCTTTGTAATCTCAGATAATGAAGCCACCAGGCACATATTAAAAATTAGCATCGCTACCCAGAGTAGACATTTGGGTCCTGGGTAGACTTCTCCTCTGGCTTTGTTTGGAAAAATTATCATTAACGTGCGGAAATACAGTTTATGGGAAATGGCCAGAGCCTCTACAATGTGCTCAAATTGCACCATTTTCTGGGGAAAGCCCCTGCTGCCCTTTCCTCAAGCCCCTGGGGGCACTTTGATCATTATTTTTTGGTATTCCCTCATCTTGGCTACTACAAGAAATGAAACCCAGTGAGGTGCTGTTGGTGGCCACCCCAATGGGGCACAGGCTGAGAAGGGCCACTGGAGCCCTGGAAACATGGTGAGCCACCAGCTGTCAGGGAGGAGGAGGCCTGAGGGTCCTGTCAGGCTCTGTGTTCACTGTTAGCAAACTTGTTAGCCACAGAGGTTTGTTCTGTGCCATTCTGTCTTTTTCTTGGGCAACTGACATTAGTGTAAGCATGGCCAAAAGCAAAGTCAAAGTCCCTTTTTGGAGCCCTCGAGAATTTATAGGGCACAAGGGCATCACCTCAAAGTAACCACTGGTCACTGAAAATAATGTGCTGAGGAATTTCCGTATCTCATCAACTTCATGAGGGCTGCAGAGATAAGAACAAGAAAGCTTGCTGATTGATACACTGCTTATTTGAAAACCATTTGAGGATACTGCACATAGACATGCAGCTTTTTGTACCTTCTTGTTTGTTTTCATGTAGATGTGCATCAAAAATGATGCCTCCTCCTGCCGTATCTGGGGTACTATCTTTGTTCAGGAAATTCACTTTGATTGAATTTCTTTTTCTATGGACTCACACAAATCCCATAGACTATCATTTTGTTATTTTTTTTATTATAAATAACCATATATATATTAGATAAATATATAGTTGCTTCTTGCCTCCCCTGAGTGCAAAGATGAGCAAATATATCACTTCCACTCTGACTCTGTCTACGTGATGATGAAGTTTCCCTCCTTCTGTTTTATACCCTCTGAGATAGGGACTTGCTTTGAATTATGTTCTTTCTTTCTTTCCTCCTTCAGAATATCTTTCTGCTGTGGTCACCTCTCTGTCTGTCCACGTAACAGAAGAATACAATATAGAAACCCTCTACTTTGACATTTCCATCAGGAATAAACTTCCCTGTGTGGCTGCCCTTTGCTAACTTCCCATTTGTGTTTGAGTTTGCTTCAGAGAGTAAATAAGGAGCCATTCCCAGAAGCGCTCTTTGTGAAAAGCCACTACAAGCTAAAGGTAGCTTTCAAATCATGCCAGATTGTAATGTTTGTATATAAAAATGAACTTTTAAAAAACTATTGCCATAGTAAGGTAAAAGTTAGTTACCTGTCTGCAAAGTACTTAAGCAAAATATGTACTTAGGAAACATATCTTCTAATTTTGTTTTTGAAGCAAAATTCTGTGTTATAGAAATTACTTGAACCGTCTTTCTCTCTGTTGCCTTTTTTTCAGTAGTGATTTTTAGATTCCCTAGGTCTTGCATGTCATTGTAACAGATTGTATTGACCACAAATGATGTGTGCAGATACAGTCCTTCAGCAGTTTAAATTTATTCTCTTCTGGAGAATTATGATAGAAAAAGGAGTGTTAGAATAAAAAAATTCCTTCTACGTATTTTTAGGAAACTGTGCTTTGGAAAGGTGAGACCAAGAGTAGAGGATATGACGTGCTGGGCATCCTGCACTTTAAGACCAGATGTGCCTCCACCAAAGGAGAGGTTTGCTTATTCCTGTGCAGTGGAGCATCTAAAGCCAGCAGGACAAAGTGAATCAGGTCATGAATGTACAGTTTGGAGCTTATCTTGTTTGAAGCAGTAATTGCACTGCCCAACACTTGCTAAGAAGCTGCTGTTTGCAAGGCAAATATTTTGTATCAAGCCATTACTGGGTTTGTTACAAGCTGCGGACACATAATAAAAAATGACTACAGTAATATCTTGATGATAGTCCCTACACTGATCAACTGCAAATGATCTGATTAACAGTCAGCTGCTGATTCCCAGTTTAATTAATCCTGATGGGCTATTGATGCGCCGCAACTGTTTGTCCTAATAATGAGGTTTGAAATTAGACTGCGACAAGCCACTTAGACAGCTGCCAAGGAAAATAATCATTTAGAAAGGCGAGCAATGGAGACGGGAGAGGAGGAATGGCTGCTATTTGACAGAAAATTCACATGGCTGTGTCACATGTGTTTTATTTTTACATTTGGAGCACATTAACTGTACCAGCAGTAAGTGGTGACTGCGAGACACATAACTAGCTTTACAATTAAGAATGCTACTTCTCATCAGTATGCAAAAGCTAAACATGAAACATGAAGTGTGTTAATAGCAGAATATATGTAGCTACAGACCATTGAACAATTTAGGTCAGTCCTTTGCAATGTTTAATTAGACTAATATATCTGTTTGCAATTAATAACAGATGTGACAAGCTAATGTGTCCATGTACTGACAAATTAACCTTTGCCCATCAGCTGCTCGGATCTGTGAGAAAACTGCCATGTTTTGCCTCTGTTCAACTGAACCTAAATAAAATTGCAGGATAATTATAAACATAAATGTTAATAGAATGTGCTTTCCACGGGAAGCAGAGACCAAAGGCAAGTATTTCTCAGCCAGGTTGTCATACTGTACTTTGCCACGTGACAAAACCTGCAAATTATATTTTTCCATTTGTCTCAGTGCAATTAGTGTGTGGTTTGACAGATGCTAGTTCGATAGTCCTCACTGCCAATGGACTCAGGACATACCAGAAACCCTAAATTAGTAGCCAGGGTAAGAATGCTTCTGTAGCCATTCAATCTTTGGCTTTATTTGCTGTCTGCAAGCAAACGTGCCCTCAATTTGTGACAAGCCTTGCCACTGAAGTGATGTGGCAGACATGTCTGTCAGGACTTGGGCTGAGGCCATCAGCATATTTCGGATAAGTAATGGGAGCATCTCTCACCCCCTGGGCTGGTGGTCTGTTTGCATTTCCAATATTACCTCTCTCTCACTCTCCTTCTCTCTCTCACTCGCTCCCCACATATATATATATTTTTTTTTTAATTATAGGCATCTTATATGTATATTAGATATACATATTGTAGGCATCTTTCCCTGCTCTGCATCAAGCTCTGTTAAGAAACCCCTGTAATTGATGGGATTTATTGAGACTGTGTGTGTGTGTATGTATATATGTATGTATGTATATGTATACATTCACACACATATACATACACACATAAATGTACACATACATATACCTATTATTTATAGTAAATATATTTACACATAATATTAGAATATAAGATTTCAAATTCCGTTAAATTATTTTCCTCTAAATTTGATCTAAACTACAACCTTTTTATCTTTAAGATTTCAAAAGTGAGTGGCAGGTTTGGATGTTCCACATCTGCATGCTTACCACTTCTGCAAAATCAGCCTCTTTGGGCACGTTGATGTTGGCACGTTGGCTTCCTCTAAGTTCTCTCTGTTAATGGCTCTCAAAGACTAGATACTGACCCAGGCCCAGCACTGCCATTCTTGAAAGTCTTGCATTGCATTTTTGCATGCATGTTGATCAGGAATATATTAATATCTGGCATCCCTAGAGGCTGGCTTTGTGCTGAGATGGTGTGAAACCTGTTGTATGATTCAACATGACATATCCTCAGGAACAACCAAGCCTGGGACTACCCCTGGGATCCAAGAGATGAGCCCTCCAGCACTGGACACTTGGAGATATTTTCAGCACATACTCTTGATAGGCACTTGTCACTAATACCTAAAGTTTTGATCCTGGGATCAAGCCCATCTTTGGATCATATTTATAGCATCACATCTGAGACTGAGTAGTATCAAGTCAGCAGCAGCCTAGAACTGGCAAGAGGATTTGAGGAAAAACCCATAAAAATAGGGCAACATTAAAATGCAAAGGAGCTATCAATGACTGATACTGCTACCGCTCCTTTGGACACCTGCTTTGTACTACTCAAATATACACATAAGGACTAGATGTATATCAACATCCCTCACCCAAATAAGTGTCAAGAGGTAAAGCATTATTATCTTTCAGCCATAAAACCCCAGTCTCCACTCATTTTCCCTCCTAAAGGTCAGACTTTCACAGCCTGCATGTACTGCCCCTAAAATGAATGCCACACTGTCATCAGCATTCAGCACCACAGCTGCAGAATAAAGGGAGCCCAGCCAGCCACATGAGAAAGAGGAGATAAGAAGAAGGCAGAAAGCAAAAATAAAATGCCTTAAGTCTGTGCAGCAGACTTTTGCCCTCTCTCACTAATCAATTGTCCTCCTGGTGTTCGTTCTCTCCACCGAGCGACTGGCGTGTGGCATGGGCTGTGGAGAGACCAGCAATACACGGCATAGCCCCAGCCCATGTGGGCGAGAGCAGCAGTAAGATGTTGTGCAGCTCTTCCACCCAAAGAGCAAGGAAATGCTGCTCCTACAGCACAGAGGATTCGTCTTTCTAAGCTCTGACAAACATTAAGGGAGACCCTTCCTCTCCTTTCACTCAGTGGAAGTTTCTCTTTACAGTGAAATGTTTCTCTACAAAAGCTGTCCTTTCCAAGGGGAGTGGAGATGGAGATGCTCCACATTTGGTGGCACCTCTCCCTGCTTTGTTAGGCTCTCTTAATAAACTCATGTTATTGATGGGATTTATTGAGAGTGGACCTTGGGCAGAGTGGTCACCAGCCATGCTCATCAGTGTTGCAGGAACAAGTCACAGGACATTCCTACATCTTAAGGGCGAATATTCTGCCCTATAACATGCGTCTTAAAGCAAATTTTTTGAAGTGAAATTACGACCATTTGGAACTCTGAATGGGCATTTTTCAATTCTACCTTGGAATTATTAGTTTGATTTTTTTTTTTCCTTCTGATCTGATAGGAATATTCATCCTTCAAATTAAAAATAAATTAGAAAGGTACGTAATCTGGATCAACCAACATCTTGGAGTGCAGCCTATTCTGACATATCAACAGTCCTGGAAAAATTAAGCAATCCCATTCTTTCCCTCGAAGCTCTGATGTGAGGACAGTAGAAGTGTGGGTAGAAGGGAGAGACTGTGTGCTGAGAACCACAGCATTACAGCTGTTTACACAGAAAGGAACAAGCCCTACAACAAAAAAGTGCCACCAAAACCAGTTAATGTACAGTCTCTATGCATGCTCACAGAAGAGTCATATCTCTGCCTAAGCAACGGGTGGAGTTTCAGATGCTTGTCTTTCTTTCTGGCTTGAGTTTTGCTGTGTGTGTTTGGTAATGGGACAATGTGGGGCATGTTGGGCATATGTTTGTCTTGCCAGAGCAGCAGAGGGGAAGAGTTGCACTGTGCTTAGGTACTGTAAGTGCCCAGAGCATGACCTGCAGTGGGCCTGTGCCAGCTACACTATGGACTTGTCTTTTCAGTAGGTTTGCTTTTAATAATTGTAAAACAGCTTATGTGTTTGAAGGAGGGAATAGATTTGAGATTACTCCTGCCCCCTTTTTGCCCTGTGCATCCTTGGGAGCATGGCAGAAAGGTAGCTGCTTGCACTCAGGGGAAAAAAAAAGTGTAATGGATTGGAAAAGCGTATACTTACTTTGAAAAGTTCATCCCACATGTTCCTGGTAGTTAAGAAAAAAAAAGTAATCTATAAATGCTACATAACTTTTTCATGAATGTGGCCTTTCGCTAGGCTGAACTGCCAAAAATGGGTTTGAACCACTACAATACTGTATCCTGACAGCTTCCCATGTAAGGAAGCCTGTTTGTGTGCTTCCAGGAAACTGCTGTGACAGCTGTATATGAACCTAAATAGCAGGAGATATAGAAACAGTAATTTTTAAATGATGTGTGAGACTTTGGAGTGGATTTATCCCTCTCATCCCTGTTCTGAAAAGCTCCTCACCAATGAGTGAGTGGTTTACTGCCTTGTGTGAGGCTTTTGAGCTGAGGGATGTACCTGCGCCTGTTTCTGCAGGAAGCCAATACAGAACTTTGGAAAACTGAGCAGTTTAAAACCAAAGACAGTTCCTGTCCTTCAAGTTAGCATGTTCCTGCCACAGCAAATCTCACTGCAGAGGTGCCAAAGGTGGGTGTTATGTGCAGGATCCCAGCACAATGCCCAATCCACTGCTGAACACTGGATACTCTCTTCTGAGTGTTTACATAGCAAAGAGGAAATGAATGAAAATCTGATATTCAACATATAGGCAAGCATAATGGAAAGGGTAGAATTAATTCTTTGACCATCATTCTTGCTATTTTACTTAAAAATGTGAGGCTTTGTAATGTTTCTTCATGCACACCTGAACTTTTGTGTCTCTCACTGCAAGACTTACATCGTTTCTCTGTAGAGCTACAATCAAAGGATACATGTATGAGGGGGCTAATAATTTTCAGAGATTTTTGTTTCAAGCCATTAAAGCTGAAATACATTACTCCCTTTCCAAAGCTTTCAGAAAATAAGCAGATGAAAGCTCTGGGCTTTCTGTTGTTCTTGTTCTTCCACTTGTACAAATAACACATAATAACACCTGCATTCAAAAACTGGGGGTTTTTGCCCTTCATATCCCAAAACAGTATAAATTGATGTGGTTCACATCAGCTATTAAAAATTCCTTTCTAGCTTCGCCTCAATTTATAGCAAAGCAATATGGCTCTGGTAGACTGGTATTATGGATACATGGTATTACTGCATAACCTATCATATGAAATTAGATTCTCTATCAAAAACAAAAGTTTTAGCAGGATGAAATTATGATTCTGTGAGCAGGTCTCCTGCTCTGGCATCAACATTGATGCAAAATTGATGAAACTTCCAAGTGAAATTGCATTGTTTGATCTTCACAGTCCTGGAATAACATAGCCTAAAGCTACAGTTTCTGTAAACTTACTTTGCACAAACGACTTAGCCGGTACTGATGTATTGACATAGTGTGCCCATGAATGACATTAGGGCTACTTAGAAAAGAGACAAAATAACAGCAAAAGAATGCAGCAATTGGTTCTGAAATTACCTTTTTCCAGTGAACCTCTCTGAAAAATTACCTTTTTCTGCTGAGTCTCACTCAAAAATTACCTTTTCCAACTGAAGCTGTCTCAAAGTGCCTTGATGTTAAGCAATATAGTTTTTAGTTGAAAATGTCACAAGGCCATGAAAAGAAATTGATAGAAAATTTCAGGGTTCCTTGTTGATATTTGAAGCAGCCTGTGGATTTTTGTTCTTTAACACAGATCTTCTCTGCTGTGCTACCACTTTGATTTCTGTATTGCCCAAACCAGCATGTTTCTAGGCTTAATGGCTTCAGCGGGAGGAATGTGAAGGTGATTTAGTTATTTCTGTGGAGGTGATGTTACCAGGAGGAAATTGGTAAACACACGTCTTCTGAGCCCTTTCCAATCACATAGAAGGGTTGGTTTGTTTTTAATCATGAATTAGAATAAATAATCTCTCTAAATGTCTTTCTTTTTAATGTATATATAAATGCAGTAGTACTCTGATTATCTGAACTACTTAGGTGAAGGTGTTCAGATATTTGTCTACTTATGGGGTTGACAGGAAATAGTGATCCAAAGCTTGTGAAAATCAAGGGAAGGGCTCCCACAGCCTCAGCAGGCTTTAGTTCGACCTGTAACTGGAAGTTAAGAGACCAGGTGACTGCCAGCAGGAATTTAGAGTGGAGGATTGCACAGGCAGGGATCAGGTTTTTCTGTACTTGATAAGACCAAAGCCTCAGGCTGTTCATGCAGGTGGATCTAACACCTGTACACAGCCTCAGTGAACTATGTCAGGCAAAAGAGGCAGTGCATTAGCAAAACTGGGAGCCAGGAGAGAGTAAGATTAAAGGTACCTGAATAAGGTACCACAAGACAACTAGGGGATAGTTTTACAGTGCAGTGGCAGTAATTGCGTGTGTACAAAGGAGTAAGGTACTTTGCATTTACTAGGGGTATAAGCATGGATGCAGGCAATTACTGCAGAGGAGCTGACTCTCTGCAAGCTCTCACCCTTATAAAGCACTCACATGTTCATGATATGGGAGAGAATTCATCTCACTTGCAACCAGGTACTTGGTCTAAATTAGCAATTAAGGTTTCCTCAGTAGTCACTGGAGACAGATACCCTTCCTGGTTTCTCTGACCTGTCCTTGTGGGATTTTTATCCCTTCTGATCACAGATCTTTAGGAAGTCCTGGGCATTCCAGCTGCCTGCATGCAGTCAACCTAACATGCTCCATCACACGCACAGTGCCTTCACAGAGGTGGCACCTTTGAGGCACATACCCAGCTTTCTGGTTAACCTGGAAGACACAGCACCGAACCTCTTGTGCACTGCTATTGATGTCCTCTTCCCAACAGCCCCTGTCCAGCTCCTGAAGGAACGGCCTTGAGGCAGCTGTCTCTTCCTATTGACAGTGGAGGAACATCAAAGACAACCATGACTGAATGGGGCAGTCCCAACACGAAGATGTGGGAGCAAGAGCTGGCTGCACAGATTCTCTGGGCTGATGTAAATGAGCTGTTGATACAAGATTAACTTTACCCCCGAAACATAATGCAGGAACAACAGCTTATGGAGACAGTGAACAATGAGCTGCCCAAAAAGAAGGCAGAAATGCAGTCTTGGACTGTGCAACTCCCCAGAGGACTATGTTTCCATCTGGATTTCATGGGGGTAAGTTGTACACAAGTTGTGATTTTAAGCATGACTTGTTTGAAACAGACAAATGATAAACAGATAAATTAATTCAACTCAAATGTTATTAGACATGATATTAAGAAGATTGATTACAAATCCCTTTTGGTTATGTATTATGCTACACAGGAAACAGGACAATGAATTTAAGGAAGGATACTTGAACATCACCTATTATCAGTCGATGAACACTGCAAGATCAGCTTTGAAGTTTATATTTAATTAATATATTGAGCAGATTTAACCAGATAAAAGCCTACAGGAGGAACAAAATACTTCTCATAGAAACATGCATCTTGTGTAAGTTTTTCAGGCACTGTAGAATATGTTTATTACAAGTTATGACATTACAAACTGATGCCTCTGAATTCAGGGAAAGCACAGGATTAATCAGAACTATTCAAAATGTGAAATATTCACTGCTTCCCTGAAAAAACCTATACAATACCTTCATTAATGTCATGTATATTGACTTAAATCATCAGTCAATGCTCTCTGCCTGTGGCTTTGACATAGTTACTGAGATTGTAACTACAACTGGCTGGAAATAAGAACGTTGTGCATTGTGAAAGCATTTGAGGTTTCAGAACTTCTTATCAATATCTGTAACTGCAGAAAAATGAACCCTTCTGTGTTATTGCATTAACTAAAGTTTAATGAAACTGATGGAGTTGCCATTACGCATTTTGGGGTGTATGTATGTGCCTTGGTAGCTGTGGAGCGGTGCTGTGGTCCAGCGTGTCCAAGAAGGAGTGTGCTGGCTCTGAGTACCGCCTGGGCAGTGGTAGGAAGGTCTCAGAGATCTGACACACACAGAGTTTTTGCACAGTTTTGAAGCTGGAGGCTACCTTTGCCAGTCCTCTCTCAGCTCATGGAAGGCTTGAGGGGCTTTTCCAGAAATGGCGAAAAGAAGGATGTGAATGTAAGTACTTATAATTACATTATAACAGTAATTTTCAGTATGCATATGCAGTAAGAACATTTGAGGTAGGGACAATCTTTTTGGTAGTGGATGCTAATTCTTAAAAAATCCTGTTTTTCTTGTGCCAGTCCAAATCTTTCTGGGTGCAAACAGTTTGCCAGGACTGATGTGGGGAAAAGGGAGGCACCTTTCCCCGTGTGGCTCAGGCAAGGAGCTCTATGGAGCATTTTAACCTACAGTCAGCAGTGAGGGGCCTCGAGGGTGATGCCAGTACAGGAGGCACAGGTACCTGTGCAGAGGTGAGTGCTCTGTAGAACAGGGTGCAGTGACAGCCAAGGAGCAAATAGCAGAAGGTTCACAAGCAAATCCTGCAGATGACAACCTCCACACAGTGTTAGTGCCCTTTCTGTAGAGGCTGGGAAGCCACGTTCCGTCTTTTTCAAGCCTGCTCCAGTAGCACCCTTGGGAAGGGATTTTTTCAGTAGGTCCCCTTGAGGTCGTGGAATAATATCACATGGAAGTGTAACTATAATAGGCCAAAACGATGATTTCTATGAAAATCACTTACAAAGTAAAATCATGTAGCTCCTGAAGGAAAGAGTGCTCTGAATATTTCAATTTAAATGATGTGGGATGTGTCTCTTTCCAAATCAGCACCCATTTCAGAGGAGTGAGCTCTGGGAGCCCACAGCCCAGCCAGGCTCTGGGTCTGCCTCCACTGAGCTCAGTTTTTGGGGCTGCATGTGGCCACGTGCGATAACAGCTCCCAGAGAAAAGCTGTTCTGTTGGAGGAATTGTCTGTTTGTTAATCAGGAGACACAGGCCAGCTCTTTTAGCAATAATTAACATGGTGCACTCGAGTATCCTGTCATGGAGAGATCACATTTTAACACTCAGCTTCATTTCATGCTGAAACAAATCTATTATAACCTTTGAAATTTTAATTGTTGCTACCTCATTAACCTGCTAATGGACATGTTGCAGGACTCATGTCTGTAATTATACAAAAATTATAGGGGAGAAGTGCAATTCTGTAGATTTCTGAAATCCATTTCCAATAAGCAAGAGCTCTTTTGGGGAGCTAAATTTTGAGGAAAGCTGAATGCTGATGGGTCAGTTTGCTGTTATTTTATAAAGATAGGCTGGGACTGAACACCTTGCATATCTAAACCTCAGAGTGACTAGAAGTTTGAAATACACAGGAAGTGTAGGCTAGAGCAGTGGAGGTCCCCCTTGCAGAATAGATTAGGAAAGTATACCCCTATTTGAAATTTCTGGCTTACATGGATAGGAAGGCTATGATATCTCCTGTCCCATTATGAATTTATGTTCCTTAAAAATAAATATGTGAAGTATGGAATAAAAGAGCAGGACTGAAGTCATTAATAAGCCAGATAGGGTACTATCAGAATGTCTGTGGCTGCTCCCATTAGTGGTGGAGCTTGCTTTCCATAACGAGCCCAGTAAAATAACTGCTCTCCAAAAAAATCCTCCTAAAGAATATGCTCAGGTTAAAGTCCAGATCCTCAAATGACCTTGTTTTTTACATCACATATATTTTTAATGTTCTTTCAAATATTCCTGATGTTATTTTCTGCCTAACAAGACTTCCAACAACACGTCGTGTGCCTTCATCCTCGGTAATTTTAGAGGCTGTATCAGTGCCTGGGTAGACGAGATGCCTATTCGCATTTTTGGTGGCTCACTTGTGGATCCCAGCTCCAATTCCATTTACGCGTGAGGAGGAGGAGAGCAATGCCGAGGAATCCGGCCCAGTAGATGCTGAGGCTTGATTCCTCCTGCCCTGCGCGGCCATCGAGCCCCACCCAGGTCCGGGGCCATCCTGCGACTCCCCGCCGGGCAGCTCCGCTGCGGCCGGAGGCGCCGGGTCCCCCAGTGCTATTTGGGAGCCCACCACTAGATGTCCCATGGATTAAACTGGAGTGAAGGATCGTTATATTTGCATCGACAGCCTGACCATGAGGGTTTGCAAGTTTAGTAACGACTGAGTGTATGGAACCACGGCTGCAGGCGGGTCACCTCCGCGCTGGAGCACAGCATCACGCCTGCTGTGCCGGGAGCACGCTGCACCCTTCACTTTGCAAAGAAACAATTATAAAGATCCTGCTCAGTCTAATTTCAAGCCCGTATTTTAAGGCACGGCCATACACACAGCACTCCTGCTGTCAGACCAGGCTGGGGTTAAGGTTTCCGCCACCTCTCCAGCACATAGAACCACCGGCCCCGGGGCCAAGCTTGTCCTTTTATTTTTTTTTTTAAGGACGTACATTTTTAATAGAAGCAGGTGTCACATTTTTCTTTTACAAGAGGAATATAAAACTCTCAGTATTAATTTCTAAGAGACTGAAAACAAATTGAAGATAGTTTTTATTTTCTGTTGTAGTCTGCAGGTGTCCTGGGTTACAAAATGGGGCAGTTCGATAGTTGAAAAACATGAAGTTGGCACTAGCTTCTGCAAATCTCTGCTGGTACCTGAGGGGTCCAGAAATCCTCTTTCATAGTGATGTTCTTTAACACTGACAAACACATATTTTTTTAAAATGCTTAGACCAGGGGAAGCAAAGGAGGAATTCACAAAGATATTTTAAAATCCATTTAAAATATGAAAATAAAGTCTGAAACACTGCACTTTTTTCCAGGGCCCCTTAAGGAGAGTCCCAGAGAGACAGGGGTAGCTTGCTTACCAGAAATACTGGACTGGAACTGGGGAAACAAGCGAGTTGATATTACACAAACACACACCATAAGGGTGAAAAAAAAAAAAAAAAAGGAGAATAGTCACCTGGAGCCAATTGCCATGAACTTGTTTTATGAGCAGGAAAACCTCTGACAATACATAGCTGGCTGAAAAAATGAGACATGATAGTAAAAATACTCATCTAGTACTTACGTCTTGCTCTTTAAGCAAAAAAAAAAAAAAAAGAGATATGAGTTATTGTGTGATCATTTATATATTACAGGGAATATGAGACTCACTTGATTAAAAACTAGCTGAAAGAATAAACCTGTTTCAAAACCCCAGCAGATTAGTTTATATAAGGCCAGGGATTAAGGATATCTCCAATGTCATTTGCCTTTTTTTGGTGTGCTCCGTTATGGCAACCTTGAATATTTCTGCCCTAGCCATAGGCAGTGACATTCTGTAGTGAGGGCAAAAATGAGCAACCACAAGCTTTTCTTCCCACATCTAAACTTCACTGATAAGTAGCTCAAAACATAATTCTTCTCTGTGACCACCCTCAGGCTGCTGAGCACCTGAGCAAACTGCCACCCAGCCCTTCACCTGATGAGCAGGGAACAAGCAGCAGCAGATGAAGAATTAAAGGACTGTCTAGTGGGGACTGTATTTTGGGGTTTTTATTATTAGTACTTTTTTAAGGGGAACTTTACAGGTTTGTTGCTGTTAATTTGATTTACCAATATACCAAAAGAGACAAAAAAAGCAGTTTAAAACCTGGGATCTTCAATACAGCAGCAGAGCCAAAACCCCTGCAAACAGAGCCAAACCCTACAAAGGGCAGGAAGGGAAAAAAAGGTCGAGTCATTCATGGCAGGAGAGGTCTGCCAATGACACTGGCTGTTGTGCTTATCTACACTGTGTGAAAACCTTCTTTATTTAACAAATTAATGTTTCCCATCTTCGGTGAACAGAAACATAAAGCGAGTGACCCAGAGCTGGGTGGTTGGCTCGGTCAGGGCCAGCTGGCTGGGGGTTACGCTGGTACCATGGAAGTCTGAAAGCATGAAATCACAACAGACCAGGACAAACACTTCTGGAAGGCAGAGCACAACGTGGACTTGGATAGGAATTCTGCTTTTTGCTGCTCTGATGGCTTTCCTGGAGACAGAAAGTGTTGGATTTGAAAATGTTGCTGAGGACAAGGGAGAACCAGGAGGAAGGAACCTGAGGAGCAACCTAGGTTAGAATGGCTCATGAGGCATAACAGCACCACAAAGTTCACCATAAATCACACAGTGGATTAGCGTGTTGGTATGGATGTATTGATGGCTGATGTCCTTTGAGTTAAATGACAGAATAAACATGAATTTGTAATCTTAAACCCCCTCCTGCTGTGTTTAATGAATTTTTAGTTCAGGATGTACATAAATAATCAGGCAAGTCAAACAACAGGAATTACATTTTACAATGAAAAATAATTAAAATATAGACTTAGTCTCTGTTATACAAAGAAATGTAAATAACCTCTGCCAAAAAGTGCAGGAGTACACTTGCTGAGCTTTAACAGTCACATGCACTGACAGACAGGAAACATACAAATATTGTCTTTTATTATAACGTGGAAAACATAAATTTGTATCAGGAGTAAAGAGAATTTCTGGAAGCTATTGGAAAATAAGATAAATTTGAGATTTGCATTCAGAAATTACTTTCTAACACAAATAACAGTTCCAATTGAGTTCATTAAGTAAAATTAAAAATGTAATTAAAAATAATATTAAAAATTATTAGAAAAACATCATTAAAATGTGCAACGTGGAGCAGAATATTCTTCTAACTGGGACATGAAGCATTAGTGAAATAACACTGAGTCACATTTGTTATTGCTCGTCTGAAAACTTAACAGGGAAAATTTTCTGCGGCTGAGACTTGATACTCTATAATGCTGGCTTGAGTTTTGCTTTGTGTTGGTTTGTTGTTTTGTTTTGTGAGCATACTGTTATTTCATATTCTTTTTTTCATTCCTCTGTTTAGAAAGAAAAAAGTGAACAAGTGAAGCACAACCTTTGGTAGACTGATCTGTGACACCCCATAATCTTTTGATACTGCCTTGATTTCTAATTGTGTTTTTCACATTTTTTAGCAAAAGAAATATGAAAAAATCAGAAGTGTAACCTATATTATTATACTTTAATGTGATGTTCTACTTTTCTGTTTGTAGTTCTTGAAGTTTTTGTCTTACTTCATTAAACATTTAATAAATCACTGCCAGTTTTGTGACAGATTTTAACCATAACACAAACAGCAGGAGGTGTAAACTCAGTTCAGTTCGTATAGGCATATAATATCCGTGTCGACATCATCATCCCCTCAAGGCATATTGGCAAAACGGCCAATGGAAGCTAAGCTTTTTCCGACAAAGCTTCGAAAATAAAGTTTTCTTCTTTTATCTTACTACAAATCAATTGGAGCCCTTACAGCAAAATCCTATAAAATAACTTCAAACACCGCTTCTTAGTCTAAAAATTTGTATTATGGCTAAAACTCTTTGAAGTTTTATGACTGAAGTTTGGAGAAAAATGATTTAAGTGCTATCTGCTAGACATCAGAGTGTCAAAATTTCTCTCAGTTTTCTTGACACATAAACTGCTACCTACTGTATGTTTTCTAGAGGTTTTTTTTTTTCTTTCTTTTAACCACCTAACACAGCTTGCTTGATAAAAGTTACTTAACTGCAGTTTATCCTGTTGAATTAATACTCTTTCAAGCTTTGGCTTAAAATAACCGATTACTTTATTTTTGATTTTCAGCATCTCTGACAATGCAGGTGGCAAGGAAGTGGGGAAAAGAGCTGCTTTGCAAGTGTCACACTGATTTTTTAATAGAAAAGAAAGCAGGTAAAGTGCCCAAAACAACACATTTGCAAAATGCATAACCGAGTCCTTGGTTTGGGACAAATGTTGGAAGGAGGTTTATTGTGATAAGCTGCTTCACAAAGGGGAGAAAAATTCCTCCTGCAGGAAAAGCTGTAGGGTGGGTGGCTCATAAGACACCCAGAAATGTTGGCAGGAACTCGCGTTTCATGCTGTTCCTTTTGAAACACATCAGTGAAAGAGACCACATCCATATCCCCTCGCGTGCCACAGCATGAGTGGGTGATGGTTAAGTACTTTTTGTTAATTGAGGTACCTAAAGGCCAGAGGAGGACAGGAAGAGGAGGTATCATGTCCAGCTGCCATCAGTCTTTTTTATCAGGCAGAGTTTGGTCCTTTTAAACCAGGCACCCATCAGTGCCCAGTACTGGACATGCTGGTCTGTGTACAAACACCACCATAAAATGTCATTTGGAACAGCTTTATTTGGTTAAAATTTCCATTGAGTGCAAGAATGTGGGAAAGAACTTTGAAACTGGGGACACAAAAAAACCCCCTTGATCTAAACCATGCCTTTTCTGTTTACTTTTTTGATTTATTAAAGAAATTATCAGAAAATAATGTCAAAAGTATTCTTCATAGAAGAAAAATGGTGTTGCATTGTCAGAGTTGCATCAAAGCGATATGTGTCAGAATTCGGTACATGGTTTGCATAAAAAATTAAGGAAGGAGCATGAAATCTTCTGCAGAGAGCAATGGTAAAAAAATGTAAAAAAACCCCTACAACTGTGTCATTCTGCATACTGCAGCCTTGCAAAATTTTATTCACCCAAGATGGGTGATTTGTTTTGATAGGCAAGCAGAATATAATAATTTGAGGGAAGAAGGCGGGAAAAGGGAGGAGGTCCATTATCATCACCTTGGAAAAGAGTGGATGAGTAGATTTTGTGCCTGAGCTGGTAAATTTGTAGTACATTTTTATATGGCTGAAATAATATAATAAACTGCCTTAAATATAAATGCCCTTTAGAAACTACTCCATAGTGAACAGTTAAAATGATGGCATACCAAAGAACTTCCTCAACAGAGCCTGCTGTTGCTGCTAATTTGCTGAAGTAGATCTGCTGTCTTTACTTCTTTGTTGATCTTGATGTACCTCAAGGCATGCTGGGGGCTTACCCATCATGTGCTGGCTCATAACAAGGCAAGACAAGGGAGCTCGACTGTAGCGTACAAGAAACTGAAGTGTGGGTCCAAAAGGTTACAGGAAGCCATCAACTATTTAGAACAGGCGAGCTGGAAGAAGATCTCACCAAGGAAAACATTGCATGAAGTCAAATGGTATGTTCCCCCAGCAGCCTGTTAGCAGTGGTGGAAGCAGAGCTCTGTGTGGGCAGGGCAATCCAGAGCATGCTAAGGACAGAGCCCTGGAAGGCCACATCATGCTTGATAAGCTTTTGATGCAGAACAATTGCAAATTGCCATTAATGCTCCAACAGAACAGAGATACGCAAGATCTTTCCCTGCTCTCATGTGGCATTAGGTCAAAAGAGTGGATAATAACAGCAATATTAGTCCCACCAGAGAGCTGCGCTCACACGCTACAGCGACACCTGGGCATGGTTTTGGCATCTACTCACGCATTACCATGATCTAACTTCCAGTCTCTCTCATGTCACACAACACATGTCACTGAGCAGGCCCTGGGTTCTAGGAGGCAGCTCTGAAAACGTGCCTTGCCTTTTCATGATCTTTTCACCTGGCCTTTTATGACATAGTAGGTAAAGGAAGCCATGACATGCTATAAGACAATGGCTTGGTGGGTATTAAACCTCCTGGCAAACAGTTTAACACACTCTTCCTAAACTAATTCTCCACTATAAACCACCAGGCTGCAATGCAGATGATAAAGCTCCATCTGACAACACAATCCAGACTTCACACTACCAGTCACATCGATCAACATCTGAACTAATGTCAGAGTCTTCTCTTACTAATGAGCTGCTGCACTGAGATGCAGCCTTGCTATCAGTCAGATACCTGTAATGAGGTAGAATGAATGGCAAGACCCCACTTCAGACACTTTCTCTCATCTAGTCACAGAGGGGCTTCGTTGTTCTCTCATTTTGGTACAGACAAAGAGTATCTTCCTGAAGGTCTCTACCAGCATCACACAGTTACTCTAGCACCTATTTTATATGTTATCTGCAGCTGTTTGGAGAATTTCTACTAGGAATTAATTTTGGGGTTTTTTCCACCTTCTAATAATTTGCAATCCCGGTGCTTGACTATAGGGGCTGTAGTCCCAGTGCTTGCATATAAGAGTATCTTCATGTACACTTTAAATTCAAATAAAAATACCTTGTCAAGTTGGACATGTTCATGTAGCACTCTGCTATCCGTAAATTATCTGGCTACAAGGCATGTTTGTCCAGCTGCTCATGCTTTGATTTTAAGCTGCAGCTACCATGCAGTGTTGTATCCTATTTACACACCCCTTAATGTCACTGGAGAAACCAGAGGGATATGCTCCAAATCCATAGCTTTCCATCACTGTAACAAAGCCACAGTAATGATTTCTTTATTTTTCTTTGCCTGTCATACTACTGCTGAATGGTTTGAACTAAAGTTACTGCCAGACCCAGAGGTTCTGCCCAAACCAGATCTAGGACAGTTTGCTAAGAAGGTAATTTACAGCTGCAGTGATTGAAGAACCCATAAACTGTAGG
This sequence comes from Manacus vitellinus, assembly GCF_001715985.3. Classification (NCBI taxonomy): domain Eukaryota; kingdom Metazoa; phylum Chordata; class Aves; order Passeriformes; family Pipridae; genus Manacus; species Manacus vitellinus. The sequence goes on along the minus strand of NW_021939546.1, from coordinate 1,336,423 downwards.
AGAGGAAAAGCTTATGAACAGTAAGGAAAGCTCCAACATTTGTTACAATCTCTCACTCTCTTCTTCAGTTACTAAATTAAGAGCAGGGTTGTTTTCTGTACTAGGGTTTACTTTCTGCACAGACAAGTTGGGTATTATTTGTTGCTCCTATTAAAACAATAATTACAGAAAGGTTGGGCTTGGGTTTGTATTGCAAACTGAGGTTGTGACTTTTATCTTTCTCAACTTCCCAAATATTTCAGTCAGGTTTTGTTTTTCTTTGTCTTAAAACCAACATCTTATGTCTCTCAGTGGCAGGTCTCAGCATGCAATTATTTATGCACGTCTCATTCCATGCCACATAAAAAGGGTTATCAAGTTTGTATCTTTAAGACTAATGAGCTGTTGGTTAACACTTTTGAGGCAATTAACCAGCAGTATCACTTCTTATCCACTGACAGAGACATTGTTACATTCAAATTTCTCCACGGGACAACACATACATCTGGAGTTCAGCACCTGCTTGTTTGCTTTACAGACAAGGCTGCAGGTGATGGGCAATGGGAAGTCATAAATGACCTGCCCACCGGACCCCAGTACAGTGGTTCACGTGGTCTCTGACATCAACTGACAATGTATTGGGGCAGGTAAGTTAGTGGCATTCAGCAGAAGCATTTGCATTTGTTCCACCACACATGCAGCCCCTCTCAGACCAGTTACCAGAGCACGGCAGCTTTTCACACCACCAAGCACCTCTCGTGCTGCCTGTGTAGAGACCCAGCCAGGACTTCTCAATGCCCTGTCAGTGTTTGGATGCTGCAGTGGTCCCTCAGGGCCAGTGGCATCTGGCTTAGGCTAAAGCCACCCTTCAGGTTCCTCTGACTGCTGCCAAGGGACCAATAAAGCAGCCAAGATCAGGGCAGAGCAAATAATCTTCGACAATTTTTCTGGCCATTATCTTTGACCAAGGATACACAGAGGAAAATCTGCTGAGGTTGTGATGAAGTCTCCCAGGGTGTGTCCTCTGTGAAGACCCAGAGACTTTAATTTTCATGCTCAAGCACCTACAAGGGAAGTAACCTGGAATGTTCAGAGTTTTCCTGAACCTCTAACACATATGGCTTTAAAACATTTACTTTTATTTCCTGAACAGCTGAGATTTCTTGCTCTAAAATAATTTTTTGTGAAAACACTCATGCTTCACACACACCTCATTGAAAATATTTTTCTATTTCCAGGATTAGTATTTCATTTGAAGTTTACTTTTTATTAATAGAAATGGAGGGTCTCATTTTCTTTTCTAGTATGTCCTTGTCATAAAACCATTTTTTGCCACACTGCACTTTGCAGAACCCTTGATGACCCACTTTGCTGTGGGAGGAAAATGTCGTGGCTCCAGGAGCAGCAGTCCCACTCCTGCTAGTCCAGTCCAGCACACATGTGTGGCCCGAAAGTCCCTGTGCTGGACACCCACCAACAGCTCCTGCTGCAGAGCAATGCTTGGGGCACCACGGGAGGTACGGGAGGTACGGGACAGAGCTGCTTCCTCACTGGGGCAGGCCGTGCAGAGGGACCTGCCTGCACACCTTCTCTGCTAATAAGGCATGGCAATTCTAAAGGTATTGTAAATAAAATAAATCCTTGAGGCTACAGGGAGGTAATGTTCCACCTGAGATTCATATGCAAACTCTGAAATATTAAAAGTGCCCTAGTGAAGGCATTGCTAATTAAAAGGATAAAATGTGCATATATAGGGAACAGATTATTTAAAAAATAAATTATTTCTTATTAAGATAATAGTGTCTCAATGTTGAAAGAGCTGGATAGTAGTTTACACTGTAAAATGATCTCTTAAACATGTTCCTGTTAACATCAATACAGCTATTGACAAGCAGATTCAATTTTGTTTTACTTTGAGAGAGCAGACAATAGCAAGTTTTACTACCGCTATCTTATTTTACAAGCATTAATGAACAATTAACCAACACTAGCACTCTTTCCATCTGTAATCCTGTAGTAGGATCACTAATCTCCACCACTAGCAGCTAATGATGAAGGCCTCTTAAGCTTTACTTCTTATCTCAGCCAGTTCTTAATACTCGCATAAGTATGCTTTCTGAGCAGGGTGGCCCCCTATTGCTCTGCGACTTGAATACAAAAGACTGGTGAAATTTTTGAAGGGTTTTCTGTTCAATAACACTTCTATACTTATGTTTGCCTTCCTACAACAACAAACACAAGTGATCAGCAGAGGACTAACAAGGTCACTAAGGGCTCTGTGTTTCCATACTTGTTCTAATACTTATAAGAATGTATTCATGCCCTATTATATATATTCCCTGGCTGCTCAGGCAGAAGCTCTAAACTAAACTAAACTGAAATGAAATAAAAGGGAAAAAACAGAAGACTAAAACAGTGTTTACTTCAAGAACAAGTCTGCTGTTTGTATCGAACAAAAGGAAGTTGGAAAGTGGCTGCCATTAAAAATACATGCAAGATAAACTGAAATTTTTATAGTACACAGTACACATGACATTTTCTAACTTCTTTTTCAGAGTGTTCCTGTGTATACCGTACACACAAGATCTGTGTACTGGGATGGCAGGGGAATTCACCATTCTGTTACGCTTTTCTGGAATAGCTAAGCCAAGTAAGGTAGCAACAACTTCCCAGACAGGAAGCTGTAAGCACAGTGGGTTCTGTCCCAGTCCCCATCAGGAGAAGGTCCTCCATAGTCAGGGCAGTCACCTCAGTACTAAAATTTTGTGCAATTAAAAATTAGACACATGGTCCTTCATCTCCTCCATGGATATCTTTTGCTTTCAAGAGAAACAGATAGGCCTAAGTAAGAGTAACACATTTTCCCTAGTCCATTTTATTTGTTCCATACACAGTGCTTGAACATATTCGCCCCAACCCAAGCAGAATGCACAACAACTCAGCAGTTGTCCTGGCCTAAATGAAAGCCTTGACACAACTACTCCAACTGGGCCCAAAACATCCACTGCAGCTGCTGAGATTGTTGGAGATGGGAAACAACAGTTGAGTAGCAATAGGTTGTTCCAGTCAGGGAGATGATCCACTCCCATTAAAAGCTCACCCTGACCCTGCTTGCATTAAGCTATGTGGCTGATGGATGAGCATCAAGTTGCCTTGTCGTACTTGGAGATGGAGGTACATTATCAGATTGCAACAGATTACCAGAAGCTGAGAGCAAACGTATCTACAAGCTATATTCCCAGAGATGTTTTAGCAACAACTAGCAGCATGAGGCATTGCTGAGGAAATGTGCGTATAAGCAGCTAAAAATTGAGAATTAATGTTTCTAATGCAATCAAAACCTGCCTCCTTGTATGCTCTCTTCCAAGGTGTATTCCAGTCTAAGGCATACAAAGCAGCTAAATTCACGTGGCACCCATGGCTGAGAGATGTCTTGCAAAATACTCCTACTGAGTGTCACAAACACTAATTGGCCACTACGCTGATACAGGCTGGTTTTTTGTTGTGTTTGTTCAATGCATATCAAAATGCTGACCTTTACCTTCACCAGGTCTTCTCAGCACAGACAATAAATAGCATTAATTAGAGGGGAAAAAAACCCACTTCTATACCTCTGCAGGAATCATGACTAAGCCTCACTTTTACCACACTGCCTCCTTTTTCTGTGACTGTGACTGCTCATCATGGCCCAGGTGACTGTGACACTTGGCAGACATCTAAGAAGAGGAGTGCCTGCTTGGGCCAGCCCAGCTATCCTCAGAGGGGTAGCTCTCTGGCTGGCCAGCCTTACCTGAAAAGTACAATTAAGATGCTAAAGGAGCCTGGGTGTATGTAGTAGGTGTGAGGATGAAGGCAAGAGAGGTTCTGGGACTACCCACAGTCTTTATTTATTCAAGTAAAACTTGTATTGAAGTCTAGAGGAATTTTGTCAAAGTGAAGCCAATCAAGATGTCAGAAGCAGGCCTTATCAGGAGGTCTGAGTGAGATGTGAGTGAAACGATTGTTTATGGACAAATCACCAACCATTAGTGTGGAAAAAAGGAAGATTTTGATATGTTTCACCCAGCTTTTCCAATTTTAAGCCTTTGCTGTTTGGCTTCATATCTGATGTATGGAGATTTCCTTGATGTGACAGTCACCCACAGTGTGGGTGGATAGCTCAATCCCACTCCCCTCTGCAGGCTTCAAATCTCAGCCGTGACTCCAGGTGACAATGGCAGGATCAAAAGATGGGAAGAGGAGGTGGATGGAGCTAACTTCAGCTTGATAGATTCTAGGTACTCCCATTACATAGGGTACAGTTGAGTGAGTTTCTTTGGATTACCTGTATATTTGATTGTGAGACTCATCTGTTACCCTGGCTGCACAGCAATACTGGAGCCATCTTCAACAGGCTCAGTTGTACCAGTACAAGAGAGAAGCAATTTAAATCTATTAACCTACATTTCTGTATTTAAAGGGCAAATTATTCAGGGCAGAGATCTGGAGTAACACAGCTAACCCCATTCTGATACTTGGCATAGAACTTAGGTCTAGATTTTCCCACATTGCACAACACACGATCAACAGGGAAGATGTTTGGAGTAGAGGAAGCAGTTTAGTCCTGGAACATCTCTCTTTTGTAAATTCTGTTTTGTAAATACCTGTCAGGAATCCAGGGAATCCTGGAAAAGTCATGCAAATGCCAACAGCTTGCAAGATCATTTGTTAAGAGAAGGATTAATAAGAAAACAAAAAATTGATGCTGTGAAGCATATTCTGGGGACTGGACAGAGGGTGGCCTATTTGTCATTACTCTGCACCTCCTGCTCATTTGCACAGCTGTCAACCTCAGGGCTGTTGGGAGTGGCTGGAACAGCAGAGTAGTGATGGGCTGTTGCAGTAGATGAGCATAAGCACAGCCTGGTAAAATGAATCCTTGGATTAAGCATAACAAAGAGGAACTATTTTCTTTCAACTGCTCTCAAAATGCTCATTTACTTCCATTTAATTTTTGTGTTTTTCCAAAGGGATGCCATTTTTACTCATACCTGCTGTACAAAGAAAATGTCAGTGTTTAGTGCATTGTTTCAATTTTTATGATACGATAAAGGGAAAGATAGAAGCTAATTAACATTACTGTTTCCAAGATAGCAAAAGAGCTTGTCTGTGATGATAGTGCTTTGAATTAACCAGGATGAAGCCAAAACCTTGGTTCAACATTTCCACTTTATAGATATCAGATATACTTCTCCACCCCCAACCAGCTCACATATTCATTACCCAAATTGCCTATCCTCAAAGTGATAATATAGTGTGGTACAACATGCCCCGACAGGACACAAATTGACTCTGTGCCTAGATACTATACAGACAGTGTAAAGCAAATATCTCACTCTATTATCTGTTGTCTCTATGAATCAACAGATTACATGGTTCACTGGGTAGTTGAATAACTTTTACACAGTTTGCTCATATCTATTTACACATATTCTACAAAAAATACATTAGCACCAAAGAACAAATGTAAAAAAAGTATACCTGCAGAATCTAGATAAATTACACGTGAAAAAACACAATAAACAGTCGCACTTAAATTTCATATATAACGTCCGTAGATGTGAAAGGAAACTCTTGTCTAGTGACAGAAACCTAAGTCCTGTGGAAGGCCCTAAAACCTGAAGAGGAAACTTTAATTTGTGACAATTTATATTTGTAGATAAGACTATGCACCACATTTTAATGAGCCCTTAGATTTCCACAGAGTAGGGCTGTAATCACAGAGAGTCCTTCACTTATGATTTCTATGGAGTTGCACCTCCACCCATCTCTATTCCCTGATTAGGTCAGAACTCCACCTTTTCCCTGTCTCACTTTACAGAGTAACTCTTCCAGGCAGTCACTGGCTTATCCTCAGACAGTGGCACTAGGAGCTATTGTGTTTGGCTCTTGTCCTGTTGCCTGTCTCCTGTGTCCCTGATACACCTTTTTGCACTAGTGGAAGCAGCTCTCTTCAACAGAGATACAAGCAGGGAGAACTTTGGTCCACCTATCATCAAATGCTTCTTTCTTTTTTTAAAATCTTAGTTTGCCTTGAATTTCTGGGTTGATTATTTCAAACTTAATACAATAATGAAGTAAAATAGTTTAACAGTGTATTGTACCACATAGAAATTTAGTGATAGTATCACAGATTTGCAGCTATTCATCCAATTATATTCAACAGAATGGCAACAGTAATTTATTTTAAGATTAAAACCAAAAACAGGGATGCATTTAACTAAATTTAGTAACATGCAGTACCTGTTTGCAGGTGTGAAATAAACAGTTGTGAAAGAAAGACTTTTCAGTGCTAATTAAGTGGCAAATGAACAGTCAAAAACTGCTGCATATTGGATTTTTAAAAGAGCTTGGGGTTAGGGGGATTTCTAGTGCTCTGAGTTGGTTAATAACATTTAATTTGAAAAGGAAGATTTGTTAAGACTTGTAGATTTTCCTCTGAAAACTATATCTGCTACTTTGTGCAACAAATCCTACATGTTTTTAGTAATGGAAGATGCTGTTGTAACAGCCTTTTGTGCATCCTGATTGAAAATTCAGCTACATAACCTTCACTGAACTGTTTATCTTATGTACTTATTTAACTAACATTCAAACTGACAAGTCTCCTATTTCTGGGCTTTCTTTTTATACTTTAATGTATGCCTTATCAGATGAAGCTCAGATACTACCAAACTTTGCATGTTTTTGATTTTGAACATAAACTGAAGGGCAGAATTCCAGTCTATGTCCTCAGTCATTCAATTTTTCAAGATCTTTGAACAAGACTTCAAACCCTGAAAAAATACAACCCAAATACAGACTTGCTTCTCTGTACAAATACGTGAAAGAAACTGGTATGTCAAGTTTCAGTGTAGGCAAGCCTAATTGAAGCTTTAGCTACATTCGAAACAAGAGGCAGGCATCACTTCCAAACTGCTTTATTCAAGGGCAGAAAGACATTCAGGAATAGAGCTACTCAAATTATTCATTACAAAAAAATTATCCAATTAATTTAGGCAATTTTTCTTATCATTAATAATTCACAAACTGCTCCTGATAGTGGTGGATGTGTGCATCAGCCTTGATCCTGACAACACTTAAAAACACGTTTAGCTTTTCATATTCCCCATAATCCCACTGAACTCCATCAGTTTTCTCTGTGAGCTGCAGGTGAGCCTATGGAGAGCTGGTGAACAGCTTGTTTCCCTGGGTAGTTTCTTAAGGAGTAATCATTTGCTTGCAATGTTGTGTCTGCACCTAATTGGATGAATGACAGCTCTCCAAGAGGAGAAGACCGAATGCCAAGTAGAAAAAGATTAATGTTCTTGTTAAAGTCCTTTTACTGTTTTCACTCAAAGAGATTTTGTTTTGAATGAAGCAGCAGTTTCATAAATATTTGTGTGAACAAAACCAAATACTGATGCGAATATTTGTAACAGTGAATAAAGCAGGATATACCCTACATGAATACAGACCACAGGAATGAAGGATTCTGAATGCCATTTGGCTATAGGTACCTTATGAAGAATAATGTTCCTAGGAGAAGGTGGAAGCACAAATGCCATGCGTTGGAAAGCACTGTGGACTGCATTTTTAAAAATGCGAGCCATTATAGGAAGCCTGTTGTGTAATTTGTCTTCCTGGCCTATGTGTGTTTTAAATTTTGCCATCCCGAATGATCAACAGGTTCTTGTGCTACCTCTGCACAGAAGCCCTTGCACTTCCAAGGTACTTTAACAGAAATAAAATCTCACCTGGCTTGTTCTGTAGTGATCAAGAAACCTGTGAGCTGTTTCCTGTCATATCTATGTTCTCTTCACAAATCATGACCCCTGTTGCAATGCACTTGTGGGAAGCTTGAATGGTTATCACTTGTAGTACTTTAAGGATATCTTATTGTGAAATACTTCTGAAAGAAGAAAATAATTATTGGCCAATTCATAATGAGCTTTCTAATTTGCTGGTTCCTGTTTATCTCTATGTACAGGTTTTTTGTACCTCCCTTAACATTCTCTCAAATATAGAATCAGAATTGTTTAGGTTGGAAAACATCTTTAAGATCTTCAAGTACAGCCAGTAACCCAACACTGCCAAGTCCACAACTAAACCATGTCCCTAAGTGCCACACCTCCGTATCTTTCAAATACCTCCAGGGATAGTGACTCAACTGCTTCCCTGGGCAGCCTGTCCCGTTGCTCAAAAATAAATCAAATATTGCAAGTCCCCTGTAAATAAGATGTAATTAAATGTAACAATTCTTACTGATGTTTTAAACAATTATGCAAATCCAGAGCTGTGCTGACAGCTAGGTATAATGCCTTGCAAACTTCCAATTACCTGCTGCCCACCAACTGCTGTCTCACTCAAATCAGCATGAATTGCAGATCACTTGGGTTCTTTTTCAGAGGGACCCAGTCAAATGTACTATGATCCCAGAGTCTGACATAACAAAACATGATAGCTAAAACACAAAGGGAAGCAGGCTTATTTTTGTATCTGATATCTGACAACAAGTTGGATATAGTGAGTATTTGATTCAATTTTGTGTGTCAGATGGCAGTGGAGCAGACAATAAGGTGTCCACAGTATTTATGAACAGGCAAACACCACAGTTCACTGACGAGGCAAAATAATTTTAAGTAGCACTGAACCTGTCTGCTTGCATTAGGTCGGGGTAGATTTCTAGGCTGGATAGAAAAGCTGCAATTTATTTTTTCTTTAACAAAAGGCTGATAACCACTTTCAGTGCTAGCACAGAACTTAGGATAACTTGGACCACTAAGTCCTTTTGTCACCCTCTCACTGAACTGTCTTTTAACAGAGACACTTCCATTTGCACTCAGCACAATGCAGGTATCTGCTGGGCTGGATTTCAGTCATATTGATGCCCTGTCCATGTAGCATAGGAAAAAAACATTACCTCTAAGGTCATAAGGAGGACTAACCTACTGGAGTTTCAAATCAAGGTAGCTCTGGATGGTGCTGGGGAGGTATAAGGTGATGCTCCATGGCAAATATGCATAGATACCAGTCTCAAACAAAGCATGTGTCTTTCAGTCATTGTTCCACTGAGCATCAGTTAGGAAGAAAATTCACATGATTTCTATTGCATTTTTAGGAAAAGTCTTTCTACAAGAATTTTCTTTAGTCTGCCAGAAGGAGCTGCCACAGCTCACACTGTAGCAGTCACTCTGTTACAGTACCTGCATTTGTGGACAGACATGGATGCTTCCTTCAGTTGCACAGAGATAAATATTTCCAGGAGGGCTAAAAGCAGCAGAGCTTTACACATGAAGACCTGTGGTGAGTGTGATACTCTAACCAATTCAGTGCTCTTACATCAATGCAAAGTCCAAATATGAATGAGCAGCATATGCTTTCCTTGACTGAGAGCAGTAGGTCTAAAGGTACATTGAAATTACTTATTTAAGGGTTATACATTACTGGTCCTCTGCTGTAAAAACTCTGAATGTTCACATTATTTTGGGGAATGAAGAATTCAGGAAACCAAATGTCACTGTCAACTGTGCCACCACTAACAGGGTGACAAAAGCACGTGCCACCCAAAGCCTTAGGGTTGGAGGCACAGCCTGGATAAGGCTAATAACACCAAGTCAGCCTCAGCCTCCCTGCAGCCCTTGCACGGGAGGAGCTGCATTGCTTGGTGATTTACAAAGACAAGTAATGAGGCTCTCCTTGCTCACCAAGGAAACTTTGGCCCCAGGTAGTTGAAGGCATCTTGTCCTCCATCATCCCAGGCTGCTCAGGGCGTATGAGGCAGTGGAAAGACCCTGCCCCTCTGTTCTGTTAAAGAGAAGCAGTCATGGGGAGTCTCTGGTGCCATGGGGCCCATCGCTGCCCTGAAACTCGCTCCTGCCATCACACTGCAGCCAGCACCCGCTGCCTTGCTGGTGCCTTTTGCTAAGGAACTCCTTCACAGGTAGCCTGCCTTCTGCTAGAGGGGTGTTTCAATCAGACAGAGTTTTTCTCAGGGTGGATGGGCGGTATAAAGGAAAAAAAAATCAACTATTCCCTCTCAGAAAGTTTCATGGTGATCCTGTGCAGTATTATTTGAATCTGACCATACTCAGAAACATATTTTTCCCCAGAATTGCCAGCAGGAGCCAAATTCTCTGCTTTGACTGCACTCAGAAATCTTCATCCTAATCTCAAATTATTCATCCCAATGCTTCTGCTGCCATCAATAGATTTAAGATGTTTTTAATGCCTTCCTTGAACTTGCCTTGTCTCCTGTCAGCCAGCCAGAAGTGGTTTTTATCAGGAATAAGATTCAAAGAGCCTGCCCTGCAGCAATCCCATCGTGCACTTCTTTGTCAGAATCCTAATGACGATTTATATATACTTAAGAGACTATCTCCAGCTGTAAAACTGAAAAGCTTCTGGGGGTCTGTACAGTTCCCTGACCTCGGACCTATTTTTATATTTTGATCTTGGGGATAGTACCTCCCAACACTCCGAATCCTCCAGTTATCCCTGCAGTAACAAAGCACTAGCTTAACCAGTAGTAGCAAGACTTAAAACAGGGCACTCAGGATCAAAGTGGCTAACAAACTTGAGTATTAGCCACTGTGTCAGCCCTAGAGATACTCATGTTAAACCAAAACATGTATATGGCTAAGTCTCCATGCTAAAACTAAACATTGTGCACCTGAGGACGTGCATCTAAAGAGCCATTTTTGCCGAGGTAAGTATGAAAGCATGCTCAATTTACCATGATAAACAAGCATCCACCACAAATACTCTCCTCCCAAGCAGAGAGGAATTATACTATTATGTTGCTTTTAGGCTTCATGGAGCTATTTTTAGGATTTTTCCAGCGCTATTTTCTTTTACTTTCATCCCAAAGAGTTATAGAAGAGATTTTACATTATTGATTTGAAGAAATGAGAAAATATGGAGAGTGTGAGAGCACTGATGAGCCTGGATTAAAAAAAAACATAGCCAGGGTAAAGTTCTGTCAATAAACTGACACTTCATTTTCCTTCCATTGTCTGATTACCAGAAAAGCAGTACACTAGCAACAAGGATGATCACATGAAGGCGGGAAAACACAACTGTCAGGCTTCAAGGACAAAGCCTATTCTTACATTGCCATTCCTTAAATCCAGACATTAGAGCAAAAGGAATGAGAAAAAAGCAGCTCACTCATGGATAGCTTACTGAGGATACTGCAAAAGATTATGCTAATCTTCACTTCATTGTCCTCTGCAAAATGTTTTCATACCATGCCTTTTATCTGTGGAAGGGATGCACAACCTCTCAACTCTGTGACAGTGAGCACTTTCTGTGTGGTTTCTGCGTAATTAACACCAGCACTAGACCTTTTCATTTTTGCTACTCAAGCTTATGGCCTTTTAAGGGTACCCACAGGGGAGCATCCCTCACCCCTTTGCTTGCGGTCTAAATGATAGTTGCAGCTTATCCTTAGTTACATATACCATCTGTTAATAGCAGAAGGATCAAAAAGTTTTGGCTAGCCTGCATTTTTCAAAGAATGGGGGCAGGCAGCATAAACAACACCTTAGACAAGATTTCTAAGAGTTTTAATTCTGAGTTGAGGCCTAAAGATTTTCAGTTTTATTTAAACTGCCATTGCACTACTGCCTAGTTTACATTCACATGCACAGTCATCTTAAGAGGTGACTGGAATTAGACAGAAGTCAGCATTTAAGATGAAATTAATTCTAAAATAGTCCAATTTTATCAAGGAACATGTGACATGTTGGATACCTGTATTTTTTGGCCATCTACACTCAATAAACACTGAAGCTGCAATTTTACCCTTCAGTGATCATCCCACTTCAGACAGTAAAATCAGATTCTTGCGAATGTATTTGATACCAGTGACAGTGGGAATAGCACCCCAATAGTGATACACGAATTGCCTCTGAGCAACACATACCCAGTCTGATGCTCGCAATCAGACACTTTTCTTAGTTATCTCCAGAAACTGTGAAATACTTAAAAGGTGAAAACAATGAATTATTGTGGTGTTTCAGAATTAATACTTGGTTTCACCAGCTTTCCATGATGCAGATTTTATCTAATGAAGAGTGGGGTTTTCAAGGTTTTTTTTTTTACCCAGGTGCATTTTTTTCCCTGGTCCATTTTCCCACTGGACTTTGTCATGCTGGTGCCCTGGCCTCCAGACACATACACACCTGATTTCATTTGAAGGCAGAAAGAGCAAGAGCAGCGTGTGTTTTCAAGGCTCACCAGCTGCTCTGCCCCTGCCCAGGAGCAGCCTACTTAATGGCGCAGCAGGTACGGCTCCTAGCAGGGCAATGACCCGCAGAGGCTTTGGCCCACCCATGCAATTCCCAGACTCACTGAGGCTCCATTACCTCATCATTGTCTCTTGCCACTTTTTGAGTTTGTGGGAAGGCTACCAGTGACCCAATGAATCAAACAACAGTGATATTTTGGTGGCATGAGATTACAATTGAAGCTGCCTTGAAAGTGGACTAAGCTGTGAAGAGTGACTAGACTTCTGCATTACCTTTCTGGACATGATATTGGATAGATGGAGCTAAACTCCTCTATATATATGTCCAGAAGCACCAGTTGTGGTTATGTGGTAGGGGTGGGTTAAAAGCACAGCTTTTCTTTCCATTTCCATGTGCATTGACATATTCTCCCCTCTCTGAGAAAGACAAATATGCCTTGAGATAGTTTGGCAACATGACAGATGGTAACTACCACTGTGGCTTATTATAGTGCTGCCAATGTCTCAAATGTGCATTAAACTCATACACTGACAGGAAGACTCAAGGAAATGTTCTACATTTTTCTACACAGGCATAATCCCTTTTCAAACAAACAAAAACAACCCCCAAAGACATGAAGATTTAAAACTCTCTCTCTCAGGATGTCCTGCACTGAAGGGTAAATACTATAGAGAAGCTCATGTTCCTGATCTGAAGTAACACCATGTTCTTAAATCTGAAACCAGCTTGTTCATTACTGCACATAAAGAACTCAAAAGCCTCACAACTGCAGCCAGTTCTCCTCCAAACAATCCAAAGTTTCTATATACCACACAGAAAAACAGGCTGCAAAATAAGTGTTTCAAAGAGGGAGTTTTTTAAAACTTACAGGTGTGCACAAACAGTTACATTCACATGACTTTAGTGTTCTGAACTAACGAATACAGCATATTATTTTTTAAAAAATACCACCTTTTGAACTGTTAAGACCTTATATGTTCATGATCTGGAAAGTAGAATTGGAAGCCGCTTTTGCATTCTCTGTAACACAAATCACTAGAGTTACTATCATTATAAAAATAGTCATAGTGTTCTAAAGAGATTATTTCAGAAAGGATTTTGGCTGGGAAATCCAGGCAAAATTCACATAATTTATGATGGAAATTGAACAACAAACTGTCCATACAGTGTCCAAACTATAAAGCATATAAAACATATAAAATTAAAGGGTGGAAAAGTCACATGATAAGTTTTCACTCTTTCTTCTACAGGAGAAATAGTGTGATATCTCAGTGCATGCAAAAAAATACCACCCATCAGACAGGATCTTTTTTTCTGGTCCTCATTCAGCTCCACTGACTCACATGAAGTTACTCCTATTCTGCACCAGTTTAAGTGAAAAGAACACGTGTTTCTGTCTGAACACTGAAGGCTAGATTTTCAGTTAATGTAAACAGGAACAATTTAAGATAACCCCTATGTCATGTGGATGATTTTAAACAATCTTAATAGGACTATTTTATGTGTGAATATAAAAATACAATATAACATTTTCTTGTTGCCAACGTTCACAGTAGGTTTACAATACCAATTCTTGTAAGCTGTCTGAAACTTTGAAAGAAAGCAATTTCCTTTCCTACCTTCAGTCAGAATCCTGGTACAGTGACATTCCAAGCAAAACTAAATAGGTCTGTGTTTGTAGGAGGAAAACCTCCCTTAGATTCAAACCAATCTGATCAAAATCTTTGTCCTGCTGCCCATAACTCTATTGTCTTTCAGAAGCTTCGAAAATATTTCCATGATTTGGAATAAGTTAAGTAAATTTGCGAGCATCTCTTTAAACAAGCTTTAAAAAAGTTATCCAAAATGCCACTCAGTAGCCAGTCTGTTAAATCTCCTATTAACTAGAGACAAAAAGCCTCACCAGCAACTCAGGTTTCCTGTAATAAATACAGCAATAATCTAGATCAAGTTTCATAAAATTGGCACTGTACCTTATAGTCACAGTTCCTACAAGAGCTAAGAGTCACTAGTTTCTGTCTGCAGCGATGCAATTTTGTGGAATTATATTGCACTAGATCTCATACACCTCTGCAAAACAGCATTGCTGTGAAAACACCACTTACTGGCTACCTAGAGTTTTACTTGCTATAAGCTGTTTAGACCACATGAAACCTGCAGTACACTGTTAGATCTTTACAAATTTCATGAAATCTTTTTCGGATATCCAAAAAATCCTGAACTACTTGAATCTTTTGTCTCCCAGCACTGGGGACTGACCCATAATCTCTTTCCCAGCCAGTATACCAAATCTGCAGCCAACCTTGTCACTGACTCCAACAGCTGCTTAAATTCACCAGAGGGGATAGCAGCAATCCTACTTCTAAAAGAACACCACAAGGCTTACGTTCATGATGCCTTGAGGAGACACTGAAAGGAAGGTCAAAGGTGAAGAAAAGATAAAGTGCAGTACAAGAAGATCAGTAAAGTTGAATCTTCTTGATGGAAAACTCATGTCTGTTTCTTCATGATGCAAACAACATAACTTCATTTCAAAAAGCCTCTGTTTTTTGTTGATTTTTTTCCCTTCTCTTTTGGTTTGGAGTATTTTGAAGTTTATTGAAGTTTTTTTTCTTTTTTTTTAGGTCAGAGCTCTGTGCATCTAAAAGCCTTATTCAGTTGTTCTTGTCACGAGTACTTTGTCTTACACAGGCTGCATTACTCTTGTAAACAGAGGCAGCATCAAAGTGAAAGCAGATAGAGTCACATCAGTGGATTAAGGCCTTCTGCATGATAAAGTAGCTACCTAGGGTGGGATAAACTTAATATGTGAAAGAATGTTATTGAGGAGGAATAAAGTGCCAAAACTCTGTCATTCTCTCAGTAATGTCCTAATCTAATGCCTGACACCAAGGCCTTAGGCCAGTGTTAGTGTTAATCAATGAAATACCCATCTGTGTTCCCTGTCCTTATCGCTATTTAGAACTAGCCTAAACTCAATTATTTTCCCTTAGAGACCAAGATGGGATATTAAGTTGAGTGAAAGGGATTGTGTCTCACAAAGAAGTCCCAGTGTTAAAATGCAGAGGTGTCAACATTGCTAACTAAATTTCAGTTAAACAGAGATTAAATGCTAGTTCTTTGGACATGAAACACTGCATAGATTAAATCTGGTTAAAAATCCTTATTTAGAAAGCGGCTAAAAACTGTTAAGCAGTTTAATCAACTTATAATGTAAATTTTGTTCCCTCATATGCATTATTTATCCCCTGCAATAACTATTGTACAATAAATGTTTGAAGAGCACACTCACTAAAGCAACAGGAAAGCACAGCCTCTTGCTGTTACCCTAAGCTGTGAATGATACAGACATTGCCAGATACATAATGGTTATCCGAGGAGTATGTAATTTATCCCACGAGTGAACTGCAAATCTCATAATTCAAAACTGCCTTAGTCACAAATGAGTTATGGAGGTGTTTTTCACAAGTGGGAATAATCTCACATCCCATTGATACTGACTATTGTATTTTTGCTTCATATCACCAAGATAGAAATTATTATCTTTCTTATTTTATTAAATTTTGAAACTTGTATGGCTTGTCTTGTTGTGTCTTTTTTTTTTTTAATTAGAACACTGTGAACACAGGAAGACTGCAGAAGTACATAGCCATTAAGGGCACTTCCAAGTGGATATATGGAAAAGAGATTAATAAACCTCCAAATTAACAAGGAATAAATACTTCCAGCTACCTTGTAATGAGCATTATTTTGGGTTAATTTCTGAATAATCTCTGGGCTGAACTCACTATATGCATTTCTTAAGAATTTTCTTTTCTGATTTCTTTTTTAATTGTAAAATAATTGAGAGTGCTTTATTACCACAAGCACATTTTTCCAAAACTTTTGACAGTCAAAAATGCTACATAAATAAGCAGCAAAAACATTTTATTCTAAATGAAGAGACATGCATTCTCTTAGGTGTATATGAATGAAAAAAGATACTGAAATGACTAAAATCAAGTGAGCATGTCTGTGACCATCGTGGAAGTACCAGAGGAAAAAACAGAAGGAACATCTCTTTGGCTCACTTTCTTTGCTAGTAATTCACCAGCTGCAACTGTCCTCATGGTACTGGTCTTACCCTCAGTATTACTTTTTGTTTCTCTTTGAACTACCACTCTAAGTTTCTTGATTGCCACTGTGCATCTTTGTTTAGCATCTCAAGCAAATTAACTGAAGACGAGGCAATAACATTTTCTTAACACTAGTAAGCACAGCATGCTGAAATGGGCTTTGGTGCTGTGAATGTGGTTTTTTCTTCTTAGGCAGAAGTATGGGCATAAATGCAGTGAAGCTGTCTGACTGTGTGGATCCATCCCTCTCTCCTCTCCCGCAGAAGTTACATTGAGTATGTACTTTCTTGTTGGTATGCAAGATACACATTTTCTCATCTTCAGAGTAACCTCTACTTTTTTAAACTTCAAGTCTTTTTCATTTAAAAAGTAACTAATTTCTCTTTTGGTTACTTGGGACCCCAGACATGGGAACTGGTTTTATATAATATATAGTCAAGAGGAAACAGCAAACATGATTGTGTGAGGGTTTGGGGTCATGGGTTGTTTAATTATGTTATAAGACAGAGGGATACAATATTTTAAATGATAGGCAGTTGTGAAATTTTGGTTTACACAGTGCAAAAAATGTAAGTAGTTCTTGGGTCATTTAGCTGTTTCTCAAGGTGACAGTTGGAAAAGTTCATAAAAAAACATTGTTTGAAGCCTGAAAAAGTAATTTGTCAAGATTTACAGGCAGTATTAAAGACTTGGGGAACTAAGGGATTCAAAAATCTGTTTCTAACACAGCTGAGCGAGCTTTGGCTTGTACTTCAGAAAGCACTGTATCTTCCTGGGTTAGCAGAAATTGTTAATGATAATATAGAATAGAAGGTTGGTGCGAGGGCTTCTCTTAAAAAAAATTATGCTTTTTAGATCAATTCTCCTCTCCAAGGTCTCAGTATTACTTTGACTGAATAAAATTGTTCCTAGAGGGTTGCATTACAAAGGCTGACTCTACCCTATTTTGATGATTCCCAAACTTAAAGAGAGGCACACACCACAATAAATAAAAAGACGCTGCTAGTAGCAGGCATTAAGAAGTCCCATACTGGTGAAAATTTGAAGCTAGCTGTATATTGGTCTCATCACAAATCAACCTTTCATGTTCACAGCAACAAACACAAAAAGAATGTGCTGGTTTAAAATTCTTAGTACTTCTTTACTTTTTTTTTCCTTTCAAATTTAGGGACACTTGAGTGGCTTTAGATGGATTTAGGGTTACATTGGTGGCTAGGGAAGGGTGTCTGAAGAGGTCATTGAAAACCTGGCACTTATGAACTAGGGTAAAGTTTTGCTACTTAGTTCACTCTCCAGTCTGGCATTAGAAGGCAGTGTTGTTATGGCTCCCATCTCACGAGACACAAAACCATAGATTCATCCACATGTATATAAATAAAAGTCCAGACTCTCTGCCATGAGTTGCATCGGTTTTATTAATACTGCAGTTCTAATTTATTCTTCCTGCTCTAATCCCCCTCCAGTTATTACAAGCAGTTTACTTTCTGTCTGCAATTGCTGGATACTATCTCTGTGCATGATAAATACACGCTACACTGCACAAATGGCTGCATTTCAGGGACAGTTAATACTTCCCTGCTTAAGCAGTTTGCAAGAAGTATGGCTGATGACTTGAAGTCCTTTTAGGAAACATTGTGATCTTTGAGATTCTGGTGGTGAGGGGGGCTAAGGCTAAGATCTGGTTGCTCACAAAAAACACTTGATACAGCACAGTGCTTACTTTGTTTTAAAATTCTAGTGGTAAGGTGTCTCAGAAAAAATGAGAAAGTGTCACAGATTGCCTTGGAGTGCATCACACACAATCTGAATCCAAATCAGTAATACATTTGTAGGAAATTATCTTCTCTTTTACTGGTGGAGGACTGCTTTTACTGACAGAGAACTGAGACAGGGAACATACCTCAGACACACAGGCAGAGCCAAGGAAAGGCTCCTCAGTCTCCTATGAACCCCCATTCTGTTTCAGCCATGGGCCACTCACAAAGCCATGCTGGTGCAGAATGGCTCTGCCACACCTCCATCACAGGGCTGGTGCTATAAGCTACAAGACAGCCAATCGCATGCAAAGGACACAGCCTAATGCAATTCCAACATAAATTATGTATGAACATTGTAGCACAAGACAGTCAGAAAGCACACTGTGTAATTCAGCAATTCAATCACGTTTGTTGTTACTGTACAGTACTGTATACTATAGTTGGAGAAGGGAACTGTCTCAGAGTCAAGTGGATCAAAAACAGTCTATGAGAGCCAACTAAAAAAGGCTATTGTGCTTAGCTGACTGAAGTGGAGAATGAAGTACTCTCCCTCAATTAAGGAAAGTGTGGTGGAGCTGATTAACCTGCTTGTTACCTTGGTAACCTGAGATTTAGATTGTGAATGAATACATAAGGTTGTGGATACCTTTTATCAGACAAGAGTCTGATGAACAGTTTGAGTGAGAACTACAGGGCTGAGAGGTACTGGCACTTAATCTGTTTTTGAGACAACACTATTAATTTATGAGAGGTAGTCAGTGCTACTGTATTTGTAAGTTACCGATAAATAGCATGACAGCCATATGCTATGCTCCAATCTGCCTTGCAGGTTGTGCACACAGACCTAAACACTCGAAATCTTTCATCAGTGCAACTCCCCTGAGCCACCACAAAAGCTACCTGGCTTTGGGTTGGGCTGAGATCTCACAGCATCCCCTGAAACCATCTGAGCTCCTGTATGCAAACTACCTACACTTTGGGCACTTGTGCACCTCATCTCTCTGCTCACTTCATTCTTTGTCTTTTTTGCGTCTCAGACTAATGGATAAGACTTCATATTTATTAACATTAAACATCTTTCACCAGCTCTCCACCCCTTTGTAGAAAGGGCCTGAGGCTACATTCTCTCCTCAGTTACACCTGTCCAATCCCATTGACTTCAGTAAGATTGAACAGGTGTAAGCAAGGAGAAAATTTGGCCCCCTGTTGTCTATGAGTTGTATTATCTGTGTTCACCACTTCCTTGACTTTATGTCGCTGGCAACTATAATTAATTTATAGTTTGTCTTATTCTCTTAGTTGTTTAATAAATAGATGAAAACAGAAGACTCCTGAGGGACTTACTCCAGTTACCTGTAATAGAAACTCTCCTACAGAACAGCTTCTTCAGGAATATCCTTCCTCTTCTTTTTGTCAATTCTTTACAAATTTTCATTATCTTCTTTGATATGAAGTTCTGCAGAATCAGATTTCTTGTGTACCATGATATGATCTGTTAAGAAAAAAATGGTGACGTCACTAGCTTCTGAAAATGGAGCTGATCTTAATCTGAAAATATCTCATATTTGACTTTTGCAAAGACTAACATCTGCACTTAGCATGAGGAACATCATCAACTAGCAATTAATTACAATAAATCACACTACCATAAGGACTGTTGCTTCAATTAAATAAAAGGTAAAATCAAGGAGTAGTCAGGAAAGACAATTGACTTTTTAGGAGATTTAACTAGTTTTGTGAGCCTTAATTAAATCTTACTGAATAGCAGTTACTGTTAGAAAGCTCAGGCTGTCTGAACACCTTCCAAATGTTCCAACACTAAATCTATTCTTTATTAAACTAGGAATGTATAAAACTCTTTCTTGGTACCAGGATAATCAGTCAAATGTAGACAAAGAATCATCTAAAGCATAACAGAAAAAAACTTCAGCTCAACGAGAAGAAACACCCCCAGTGAGGTCACCATGGCTAATTCTGCTAAAATTAGTAAATTCAAGATTAATGTACTTTAAGTCCAAAGACAGAAATTAGCCACCCTTACATGCCTTCCATATGAGACTTTTTAGCTTTCTTAGTACTTTATAATAGGCACTATTATCATCCCTATCTCTTAGAAAGAGGCTCATTTTAGCTCAAGGTCATCCAGCACGTCAAACAGAGAGCAGGGTTCCCAAGGTCCAATTTAGCATGCTGTTCTCTAGGCCAAACCTATTGTACACCACAAGTCAATTGAGTTGAATCCCATCCCAACATACTCACTTCACAGACACTGAAAGCTCTGCACATTTCTGTGCCAAAAAAAAAAATTAACTTACACAGTACAGTATTTTTACTTTTTGAATTTTTAAATACTATCCCCAGTTTCCTCTAAACTTCTAATCAAACCTAAGCAGCATTAAGAAGTTTGCAGAAGTGGGGTGTTGAATGATTGACAATGCTTTTTGCTGCATTAGTGATGCATTTAGAGTAATTATTGAATGGTCATTAAGTCAAGAGCAGGCCACCCGCTCCACATGTGGCACTCTTCTCACCTTCTACTAAATTAATGTCTCTCCTCCTAGACATATGGATTTCCTGTCATGGAAACAATCTTCTTCTAGTAAAGATACAACATACTATTTTGTCAGTATTGTGCAACTTTCAGCTGATAACTAGAGCTCAATGTATTATGTATGTTCTACTGCTCTAATAGATACAGGATTGACTTGTTTACTACCACCAGTGTTGCCTCGATTAGCACTGTGTTTCTCTAGGCCATTATTCATTGGTGAGAGGAAGTTAAGACCTGCTTGGTTCTCCATTAATCCAACTGTGTGAAACAAAGTGGTTAATTTTTCAGCTTGTGTTGTTTGTTACTTAATGAGGAGAAATCGATTATTTCATTGCTATCATTAACACCCTATTTATGAAGTGCAACATCGTTTATTTTTCAACTTGGAGCAACAAATTAGAACCTCTAGTTTCTCCATGGAGATTCTGTCTCAAAAGTTACCTCACTGGGGCAATAGTCCATAGCACAGTGACCTGGAATAGTCTTCAAGACAAGCCCTTTGGCTGTGAGTTAGGAATGATTTTCCCTTCTCATTGCTGGAGTTGATTCAAGCATGGCATCTAGGATTCAGAGCTCATTCACTCTGGTTTCTCATATATCTCCAAAGACTGTAAACACGTAAATAACCCTGAATCTACCGAACTTTCAAATTCCACCCATATTTCTACATCTTATACATCTAGCAAGAAATTCCATACTGGAACAAAACTGGACAAAAAAATCTACAACTACCATTCCTGTAGAGGAAAAGAATTTTAACCCTGCACTTCTCAGTAGTCAAAAAATAAACATCTCGCTTTAATTTTGTGTGTGTCAGCTGGAAGTACAATACCTATAAAACTAGTCACACTTCAAAAGAAGGATGGGAACTAAAAGAAAAAAAGTCAAACAAAAAATCTACTTTTTCTTCAGATCTGAGAGTCCACTGAGTTCACCCTTTTACATTGCTCTAAAACACAGCAAGAAAGAATATTCTTGTAGCATTTCAAAGAGAAGCCAAATATGGAGAGATCACTGTTTCTCATGTTATTTTGGAGAGAAAAAGGACTGTGGTAGCTGGGAGACTCCCAGACAGCAACGGAAATATTTTTAAAAGGATTGACATATACTAGTGTCCACAGGATATTACTGGCTCCCCAGAAACCTAAACCTGTCCTTGGTGGTATTATGTGAGGTGACTGCTATTGAACAGGATGATTTTGCTCTAAGAGTTCTTTCTTGCCGTCCTCAAAAGCACTTGTAAAGAGAATCATGGTAAACACAGAAGTCAGAAAGTTACTATGTGGAGATAGCTCTCTTTTTGCAGAACATAGTGTATCAAGGAATTTCTGATGTAAAGCCATTTTTGCCTCTCTTCAGCTTGTCCTATAGGTTGTCACTTAAATAAAAGCATGATTTTGTTAGGACATGCTTCCCATCTTGTTCAGTTTGTACAGGCCAGTGTTAAACTACATCTCCCATATGGTGTCATCAAATCATAAAGACAAGAAACTAGCCTACCAACAATGAATCGGTAGATACAGGAGAAAAAAAACCTACAAGGATTCAATGTTAAAGGTGAGGAGAAAAGAGGTGAGGGAAGGGATTGGACAATTTTACTCCCAATTTAACTAAAACTTGCTGTAATTTTCTGGATAAACCAATTAATCTCTGTGCCTCCAATATGTCCTTCCTCTTCAGCAATAGAGCTGAAACTAATCCACCTGGGGAACTGGGGAAGCATCATGGCTCTGACCTGGCAAGAATATGCTTAATTTCTTACTTGTCAATCAAGTCCAAAGGACTTAGATCCCAGTCATGGCTGTTATGCAGAACATTGCTGCACTCTCTGTCTCCGTACAATCCTAAACATCCACTGGTCAGATTATGTGACCAATACATCTGTTCTAGAACAAGCAGCAGTCACAAGTATTGAGGCCATGTTACTGAGAACACAGCTGCGATGGGCAGGGCACATCTCCAGGACGGAGGACTACTGCCTCCCTAAGACTGTGCTTTATGGTGAACTTGCCATTGGCTGCCTCAGGAGAGGAGCCCCAAAGAGGAGATACAAGGACTCCCTGAAACATCTCAGCCTTGGCCATATTGATCTTCATCACTGGTCTACTCTGGCCTCCAATCGGGAGCTCTGGAGACACACAATCCATAACGCTGCTGATGCCTTTGAGAATGCATGTAGGATCACTCTAGAGGAGAAAAGACAACGCAGAAAGAATCACGTCTTCCTGATACCATCCAAGGAGTCTTTCTGCTGTGCCTTTTGCAACTGGACTTGTCTATCTCGCATTGGCCTCTTTAGCCACCAGCGTGCTTGTAGCAAACGTGGGTAGAGCCCTTCCCAAATCTTCATTTGTGAAACCCAGCAATGATGATGATGATGGCTACGCTCTGTAGATGCAGTTTAAGAGCCAGCCTGACCTTTGCACTGTAACGGGGTCCTTCTTCCTCCCACCACCAAGCAGGCAGCCAGGGTTGTGAACCAGGGAGCCTGAACACACACTATGGATCAAAATTAGAAAGCAGGGTGCATCTTTGGATCATTGCAGAGACAGATACTACCTAGGTAGTGCCAGAGAAGATCCTACTTATTTTAGGAAAAACGGATATTTTCTTGCCTTCTAGTGGTGTTCATGGTCAAATAGATGTTCTTCAGCCCTATAAAGGCTGCACTCATCCAGGACACTCTTTATTATTCTCTATTATTATTCTCTCTTCATCTCTAGATCTTGAGCACCTATCTCACCACTAAGCCTTCCTAAAGGAGTAATTTGTTACAGTTTTTTGCAGTATCTTCTTCCGAAATAACATTTACTGTGTAGTGCTATTCTTAGAAGTGACATTATGAAAGCAGCAACAAAGGGTTCCATGTTCAGAGAGGCTTAATACATTCCTAATTAAATGTGGTTGAAAAACACCTCAAAGGGTGCTAGATATCTAACTTTCATGCTGAAGACTCAAGGTGAGATCTGACCATCAGCCAGGCTCTCCTTCACTTCACAGCATTGCAAACAGTGATGCATCTGCAGCACAATGTACTGATTGACAGCTTCACTGGGGCTCAGATGCTTTACAACAGTGAGAGATCTCTCCCTAGGGATCTCCTCAGCAACGCTCCCCTAAGCAAAAGCCTCATTGGGAACTGCAGCATCCTCTGAAATGCCAGAGCTCAGCCATAGTAGCAAGCAGGAGCTGAACATTTTGGGGAACTACAGTCTGGCAAAAGATAGAGCAAGAACCAATAAAGGGTGCATCCAAGACCTCCTCTAATGACCTCGGTGAAATGGTTCAAAAATTACCAAACCAGCAGTTTGCTTCAGCTTCAGTTGCTGCCACCATGTTGCAAGTACCCCTATGCGAACTAAACCATTTTAGTGTAATTAAAATTTACCTGGCTGGTGTTGCCCTGAAACAGTCCAGGAGCTCACAGAGGATTTATCTGACATCTGATTTGCAGGCTATACTAATGTCCAGCTGTGGGGCAGCAGTGAACCAGGAGTAGGTTCTTATGCTACTCAGTCATATCTGCACCTGTAAGTACCCTGCTCTGTCCCCTTCATAGGAGTTAAATGGATTTTTTCTAGATAGCTGAAAGGCAAAGGTCCTGCTTGAAATATTATTTGAATACTTTAGGTTTTTACTGTACGTCATATACGTGACAGAATAGCCCTAGTTTCGCATAGGCAGCTAATTTTATTACTTAAAATAAATTATATATAGCAAACACCTGCTTTATATATCAAGGTGATGATACTGAACTGATGTGCTATTTTTCAGAGCAGAATCACATCTTGGACAAATAAAAATATCTTCTAAAAATTATAAGCAATTAATTTTTCCTTGTTACTGCATATTTGTGCTGTGTCTTAAACTATTCTATTTTCTCCATTCTTGTTTCTCTTCTAATTGAATCAACCATGGAAATTGCAACCAAGGTTGCAAACAGGTTCCCAGAAATGTGTTACTGTTTTTCATGTGGACCTGCAGCAACTGGTTGGACAGTTGGCCAGGAATGGCCCTTCTCCCATTAGATATTATGTTCTTCCTGCCCATAACGTACTAGAAGTCAGTCTCATCTAACCTAAGGGAACTGTTTCCTTTATTCATTTCCCCACCAAACTGCAAGTGCCACAATAATACATTCTGACTAAGAGAAATAAAAAGGTTTCTGTAGCTGTAGGTTGAGTTTGCTGCTGAAAGAGGTCAGCTCTGTTAATGGCATGTGAGAAGTATGTAGACAAACGTGCTCACTGCTGGGCAATCACTAGCTTTAATGTGTAGAGAAATCAGCAGAGACTCATATGTATGTTTTATTAATTCTTTCTCTATCTTGGTCTGTGCAGGCCTGGTGCATGCAGTTATTTAGGAATTTACATACCATTGGTTCTAAAGTTTGAGAACAGATAAGAAAATTGATTGCTACTACGCAGATAAATTCAGTGATGTCTTTGAAGAGTCAAGGCCTACATAGTCATGCTGCTGTTCTGAAAAGCTGTGAAGCAGGATGCTAGCACCTATCAAAGCAGGAAGGTATGCTACAGCTCACAGTCACCTTATTCTGACACTGAACAGAAGAATCACACCCAGTTCCTCATCTAGTCCAATGTTTTGTTTGCCCCGTGAATTTTAAAGACAAAGAGGAACAAAAGGTCCAACAATTTCAGGGACACAGTCTAAAGACATATTTTACTTCCCTTACAAATAGAGTTCCTCTATAGTTGCCTTCGAAAAAAATAAAAACAAACAAACAAATCACAAACAAACAAAAAAAAGCCCAATCAACAAGAAAACTAAAACTTTGCAGCTTTTCCTATTCTGTTGACAAAAGTAGAACATATTGTTCTACATGTGGCTTTTTTCCTGGCTCGCTTTCCAGCTCAAAAGCCTAAGCTGGGAACAAGAATAAGTTCCAGTTTTCTAAGGGAAGCTTGGAAGAGCAGGTTTATTGCAACAGATGTATGAAAGTAGTTCTCAGATTGTAAGGCAGGTGACCAAAACATGGACTACAATAACAAGCAGTGCAGAAACAGCCAGAAGACATGGCAATTGCTTCTGAAAAAATAACTGCAGTGTGTATAGGGCAATATTCATATTTCAGCTCTTAAAGTCACTCAAAGCAGTAAGCATGATCACCAGCTGCTCTGTAAGTTTTGTATAATTGAGATTTGAATCAGGTATATGGGGCTGACCTTCATAAACCAAGTTACATTGTATTCAGGTTAGTTTCCCCACTTCCATACAGAACATTATAGGCAGAGTGCTAGATGTGTTTTTACCCTTTACATATTAAATAGACCCAATGTACAGGCAAAAACAGCTGCTCATGAGCCTTTCTATAGAGCGTAGAAGAGCTCAAGTGTTTGCTCCCTTATTCACAAAGACAGTAAGTGTATCAGCATCTGTGAATAGCCTCTACCATCAGCAGAGTCGTCGTCAAGGATAAACTAAGTAAAACCTCCATTAAGTGTGAAAGATCAGTCTGATTTCTTATTCTGACAGAATCACTGATAGTCACTTAAATTTTGAATCCCAGCTGTAATCCTCCTCCAAAAAACCTTTCTAAAGCCAAGACAGTTTCTTGATGAAGCAGACAATGGCTGCATAGAAGGAAAAAAGAATCTTTGCAATACGTAGTCTTACAAAAATGTAAAGGACTATGGTTGCATAGATACATCCTTGGTACAGACATGTGAGGGTAAGACTTACATATAAGAGAGTTGTTTCACATACCTCTGGTTCTGAAATGCATCAAGAGCAGATCTACCTCCAATGGCCGGGACCAAGGGCACAAAATGAAAGCTTCACTGCCTTCTGGTTATTCCGCATTTGTGGCAGCAGGAACCAACATGTGATAAGGCCATACCATGGTCAAAGGAGTATCATGGCACAGTAGGATATATGTCTCACGTGAGTCAAATTCTACTGGCAGGTGGAAGGAAATAAACTCAGAGTGATTACATATGGACTCATCTCAACACCAGCTCCTGAAAGCAGAATTTGATGGAGTGAATCTGCCCTAGTTCTTTTTACTAATGACTGATTTTATTAGCATGTGCCACATTTAAACCTCCCATCAGTACAGAAAGGACTATGCATAAGTTGGCACGAAATAGGATCTTTCCTGCTCAGGTTATCAGAGCTCCTGCTGGACAGGGCTGAGCTGAAGTTCACTGGAATCCTAGGCAAAGGCAAGCATTGCTATGAACTCTAGGACCCAAGCAATTCAACGCTGATTAAACCATTTACCTTTGAGAAGGTAGGGCCCATGGTGCTTAAAGTGGAGTGAGGTTCAATGTTTTGCTGACTGCTGTTGAAATTGGTAACAGACTTTGCATATTATATCACCAGGGTTTTTTGGTTGTATTTCACATGCAGTGTTTTTCTGCTTTTGACTTTGAGGTGTGAGGGGGAAGGCTCTAATCATATGGCCTTGTGCAGATGCTCCATTTGCATTTCTATTAATCCAGGCCCTCCTGGAGACGTTTGAGCATAGGCACAGCATGCTCTGCGTTTGAACTTGTGAGAACCCACACCACTGCTTAATAACTTAATACATATGTATAGCCTCCTTCAGCAGCCCACTAGGAGGCAGAAGCAGGGGGAGGCGCTATTAGTGCATAGGCTGCAGGGCTCTATGTAAATGCATTTTGACAAGGAGGATATCTTGCCGAATAAAGAATCCAGCTTCTTAGTGCTGGGCTGGTGCTGATTTAGGTCAGAAAACTTGTTTTACCAGAATTTTTACAAATGAGAGCTCACATGGATCTGCTGGAGAATATTTAAGGTGTCTGGCAATTTTGCTTACAGCACTTGAATGTAATAATGATACTTTCCACACAAACTATCTTACAGGAACAAAAAACTAGTCTGAGTCTTTGTTCCTCTCTGCTTCTCCCTTCCCTGAACACCTCCTCAGAAGGACACCCAACCGTGTCTCAGCAAAGTGCCACAATAACCGTAAGAAGCAGCAGTTTCACCATGTTTGAAGTGAGTAGTTAATGGTTTAGAGCAGCGACCTCTGGACATAACTGGGCTGAGATCTCTTACTAAAAACCAGTTTTCATTGGAAAACACAGTCAAAAGGGGAAGTTGTTTATAGAAAATATGCTCTGGAGCCCATTTCTGCAGAACACTTGCAGGAGAGATAAAATTCCCATAGATGTTAGCAGAGATGGGTGCAGACAGGGCACCAGGGACACCACATTCACATGGCTGCACAGTCTGTGGCTGGCCTGAGTCCCAACAGTGGGGATAGGGGCAAAACCCCTCTGACCCCAACACATCCTTGTCCATGCAGAGCCACCCAAAAACACTGCCAGCCACCTTGCTGCTACTCCTCCCTGAGACATCCTGGTCCTCGACTTGATCTGAAAGAAGCTAGACAGGGATTTGAACAGGGTTTGACCACATACTAGCAACAAGTGGGAGAGAAAAGGGAGGAAGGAAGGAAGGACTGGTTCTGAATGTCTCCTTTTTTCTCCTCAAAAAGTTGTACTGTTTATTTTGATGTAAAATAAAAACTAAACTATGTCTCGAATTTCCTCTTTCCCACCACTCCTCCTGCCATAATTCCTGCTTTCCAGCCAGCTCCAGCAGATGTAAACAGTTAATATGAAACACTCTGGAAGGACACCATCATAATTTTCCTACACTTAAAAAAGAAAGTGTCCATTACCCTCTCCATCCCCAACTCACCTCAAGTCCCCATTAAAGTCTTTATTCTATACAGGCCTAGCTCACACTGAAATTGCTTTACATCAAATTCCAGAAAGAGGTTCTTAGCTGTCCCAGAATAAACAAATTGGGTGGTGGGGAGGGGGAGAGACTGACACCAGCTGCAGACAAACAGCCACACAGGCAGGAACTGATCAGGCCATAGCCTTTAAAGTGGCAGCTGTGACAAATGGAAAAATGACATGCTGAAAGCAACACTAGGAGAGGAGGAAGAGCCCAGGTCTGAGAGTCAATCTTAGTCCATCGGGTAAAAAGAACAAGAAACGCATGGGGATAATTGGTGATGAGACACTTGAAATTAGGTGCATGATAGGTCCCCCACTGCCCAGCCACATTCGTTTTTCTTACACTCAATGAGCACTGATGGGCAGGGGCGAGCTGAGAATATTTCTTAAACCTTTGCATTCTCCTGTCACATTTCCATGACTCTGTGTCTTCCTCACAGAACACAGACAATTGCCTTATGCAGGCTGTCACCCACACAGTTCTGCTGTGGACGTGTGGCTGCAGGCACAGCTCACGGCATGGGCCCTGTTCATGTTCCCACAAATCTCGGCAAAATACAACAAAGCTCAGCCTGTCCATGGCCATGTCCTCACCCCAACACCATGTGCTGCTTGCAGCAGCCCACCACAGCAAATGAGATGAGGGCCCAAGACAGGGCAGGGTGACATCCCCAGTGTCCAGTTGGTGGGGAGCTCTAGGGGCAGGGGCAAAGGGCAAGGGCAGCCCCAGCCTGCCCTCACCTACACCTGTGAGAGGATGTGGCAGATTAAATCCCAGGCTGGTGAGCAAAGGGAGAGGGCTGCTCCTCTGCATTGTCATCCATGTCGAAATTACACTTTCTGATTTCTCTCATCTCAAAGTCCACAGACACAGCAGGAGGGGGTGGGGAGGAAGGCTAGCAGCCCACAGGCCAGGCAAGGTATGCCATTTTGAGTGGAGCACCCCCACGTGCTCGGGAGCCACAGAGGCAACCTGGCTGCTGCAGTGCACCAGCACACAGGCTGCTCCCTGGGAGACAAGCCCTGGCCTCTGCTCAGCTTACACAAGCCAGGAGGCACAAGCAATGCTCTGCACCACTCCCAGAGCTGGTGCCAGGGTCCCACAGGTGCAGAAAGCAGCCAGCCAGCATTAGGCCTCTTTTACCCCTCCCAGTTAGCAGTCGATGGAATGAAGTCATCCCTCGAACCACGAGTGCTGTAGCTGGAAAACTCAATGCCCAGCCTTGCAGGGACGGTAGGAGCCGTACCCCAGAGGAGCAGCCATTCCCTCTGACAGCTGCAGGCAGCGGCACGCCTCACCAAGGCCAGCAACGCCCGCTGTTTCCTTTTCTTCACGAGCTTCTTGTAAATGACATGAACCCATACTTATTAATTTACATTAAGTTCATTTAACACCAATGAAAGAGACCAGAAGTGTCTAATGAGCAAACTGTAATGAGCTACCAGCGACTGCTAATCGTGTTCAGTTTATGCATTCTTGCTTCATTCTTATAGAGTATTATTGTAGAATAAATGCTTTGCTCTTATCTTACAAGAGGAAAAAAATCTCTAGGTATTGTACCAGTGAATAACAAAGGAATGAACAAGCTTCTGGTTTTCCACCACATATAATGATAGAGATGCTGTGAATTCTGTGGACAAAGTACATGAAGAAGTACCCACAAGTACTGAAAATTTAATTAAAAGTCAGAAAGCCATTGCAATGAAGACTCAGCAGAAAGCCATTTATTTTTAAAATCTAATATATTCTTCATGACTAAAGGCTAAAGCACATGCTGACTTACACATTTAGCTGTAACTGATTTAAGCTACTTGATGATTTTTTTGCGCACAGGGTGGCGCTCAATTTGCAATGGAGTAAATTGGCAGAATTTAATTTGGTGGATTTTTTTAACTCTGCAAAAAGAATCCTCATTAAAACCACAAGATCGGCTGTATACTTTTTTCATCATTAACCGGCCTAACTGCAGGTAAAAGAGATACAATTATGGATTTATATAAATCCTATTGTCAATTTACAGCTCACAGACTGGTGAGTTACCTCATCTTATATAGGTTATTTTTTCCCCTTAACCTTTCTTTGTTTTAATGAGGATTTGGTTAGTAATTGTCAGGATGCTTGTTTGCAGGAAAGTTTCTCACCATGTGAAGGAGGTGTAAGGCATAAGGATAGAAGACTTTCTACTGAATTTGAAACCCCATCACAGACTGTGGCCTTGACGTTCAGTCTTTAAATATTCACTTTTCCAATGAAGACAGACTGACCTCACCCTCTCAGCCCCACAACTACTTATGTCTTATACTTTAGAGCTTTCCACCTCACTCAAATCCAGTTTTCCCTTCCTTGCTGTACCTTATTTTAATCCCACATCCCACCAAAGCACCATAAAATTCTCTGTTCTGCATCGTTCAGCACCACAAGCAACTCCAGGTTCAGCCCACATGAGCCGTGTAGAAAATTGATTGGAAAATGCAATTAAAACCCAGGAACTCTCAAATGAAAAGGACAGCCAGTGCTGTCACTGAGATCCTTCTGCTCAACGAGAGTCCAAAGTCAGAAACAAGGTCCCATGTACTCAATGAGGCAGATTCTCAGGTGACAAATTGCACAAGTTATAGCAGCTGAGCAGCTGTCCCACTAAATGCTTTTTTCCATTAACAGAATCACAGAATCATTTAAGTAGGAAAAGACCTCTTGAGATCATTGAGTCCAGCCTTTGACTGATCACCACCTTGTCAACTAGACCATAGCTCAAAGTGCCATGTCCAGTCATTTCTTGAATATCCCCAGTAATGGTGACTCCACCACTGCCTTGGGCAGTCCATTCCAATGTTTAACAACTCTCTCCATGAATAAATTCCTCCTGATGTCCAGCACTTCAAAGGTTGATTAAATTTCTAGATTCAATTCTCAGTCTCCAAGTAGGTTGACAATGTTAAGCAAGAGGGAGACTGTCACACAACATATTACTTCATAACAGCACCCAGGAATGCAACTACTTTCCTGTACAAAGTTCCTCCAGCAGCTACTGGAGGATAAGGTTGAGGACTGAAGGGATGACAGGAAGAGAGCTAGTGCCTAGTGTCATCCTCTACCAGGGTGTTACCCACACCCCCTTCATTTGAATGCTTTCAGAAAATTGCTTGCAATTGCATCACTCATCTGCATTTTAAATACTACCCTGCAACATATGAGAACGGGTACAGCAAGTCGAGAATGAAGGAATTGTTCCCATATGCAGACTGAAGAAAGAAGTGAAAAACACAAAGAAAAGGGATTTGTAAGAAGGGCTGGATTTTAACCTTCCTTGGAGTGAGGGAATAAGCATGGCTACTACTCTAAGTACTTAGATGTTGAAAGCTGTTGTTTTTCCTCTTTGAACTTTTTACCAGTTGTAGCAATTAAACGATAAAGTTGTCTTTAGCTCATTAGATGATGAGTTAATTATATGCCAAAATTAACCTTTGTTAAGCTCTTAATAGAAGCTCTTTTATCTGAGTAGCCACAGCCTGCGTTAAAATTCTTAATGATCTGGGCTAAAAATCAATAATGTGTATGACTTCCATATATGAATTGGGAATTAAATATATCTTTAAAATGTACTATAATGATAACCTGAAGCTGAAATTGAAATAAAGATATTCCTTGGTGATTTCAAGGACAACACTTTCACCAGTGCAGAGGCCGTGCAAGCCACTAAAGAACATTGCCACTGGGGACAGCTCTCCTGCCTGCAGCTCAAAGATAAATCAAGCTGAGACTAAGCCTAAGATTTTGATTTTTCAAATATTTTTGTGCTGCAGCCCTGTATTTCACATTTATGATCCTCCTATACATACCAATGTTCAATCAGGACTGACTGTTCTCTTCTCTAAAAGTTGGAGGAGTGGATTCAGTTTGAGACCTAATATACCCCATCAATGATCAAAAGAATCTAATCATTCCCCCATGCAGAGAGGTGATAGATGCTGTGCCGTGCTTTTCCCTGTGTAATCAATTGCTAGCAAATTTGACTAGAACTCAGCAACCATTCTGTAGTTCAGTTTGCATTAAGGTTTTTACACTTAAGGCAGGAAAAGTCCTATTATTTGACACTTTAATTGTACGTGTTCAGTAGAAGACAATGAGTATCTCTTCCTGAATATTACTTTGTATGACTTTAATAAATTAATTGGGAAGATGCATCATTAAATTTATAAAATCCTCAATCTGAAGTGTCATTGATCAATAGTTTAATGCTTTTTCTTTTATTTGGGTTCCCATTGCAGCCACCCACATAAATCATATACCTTCTGGTATCAAGTCAGAGACAAGACATCTTTAAAACTGAAGACTGACTTTACTAATGAGGCCTAAAGGCCACTGAAATCCTTGTGATTTCAGCAAAGTCTGGGCCAAATTTATCAAGAATTATTCTGTGTAACCTTGCCTTACACTGTGAGCAGCCAGACTGTCATCTTCAGGTTTATTTTCTTGCCCTAATGCCAGAGAACATCTCCTCCTTGAGTTAGGCTATGTGCGAACCCAGACAGGGTTGAGCTAATTTGTAAGCCTCACCATCCATGTGCTAATTGTTATGAATTGAGGGGATGAAAAAACCCACTAAAAATAATGACAATTCTAGACAGTTTTTTGCCAGATAACAAGTTTCCTCTAAGTATTTATGAAGTGATGAAATAGGAAGAAAATAAAGATTTCAGTTTCACAGTTAAGAATAAAACCAATGTTGCAAAAAGGTTTCAAGTATCTTTCAGCTAAAGGAATCCTTTGCATATGTTTGACAGCATGACCGTATTAATGATATTTACATTGCAACAAATCTATATAGGGTCCACACCTCTAAGACTTCCCAGACGTGCCAGGATGCTGAAGAATAGTCTAAATGGACTGACCTCTGACAGCTGGACCTTGCTGTAGAACGTGCCTCCTTGGGTGCTAGCTGGGGTAAGTCACTTTGAACAGATACAGTAAGGCAGGCTGAAAGATGGGAATTATCAGTCAAGATTGCTCTGCCAACAGGCACAGATCATTGTACGATAGCAGGCTGAAGGTTGCACTATTCCCTGGAGTCAGTTTGGTAAATAAGGAGGTTATGGGGGTGTGACTGTCAAGCATGAAGAAATTTTTGTTGATATATTCTCAGAAACTAATTTTTTTTCTTTAATAACCTGCAGGGCTACTCTTCAGCAAGACTACCCGTTGATTCTGATAGTCTGGGCTACAATAAGCTGAATCACACTCCAGCTCTTTAAATATCTGGTTTTGTTACTGGCTTGCTTTAAGTGCACTTAGGAAAGTGTAGTACAGATAAAGTAAAACTGAATCTTTCCAGCTAACTAAAAGAGAGAAGAAGTCATCAGAGAAAGGCTTCACCTGTTTAAAGATGCAAATTGATAATGGAACTGTATATCAAAACAAGAGTACTGTTCATTTTTTAAAAGGTGCAAATTGCTAATCTTTAGCCTTTTTTTTAATAACTTATTAAACGTTTCTATCAGTGAAATTTAACACAACACTAAACAAAAAATATGAAATATGGTACAGTGAGGTACACAGCCTTCTTAAGTCTCACATCTGAAATGCAGTGATTTCAGTCACCAACTCTTGCCACTTCCACTAAACGCAGCAAAGGAGTCAAAATAAAAAATTACCCTTCCTACACCTACAAAATAAAGGATTGTATTTTGCCTTTCACTTCTCAATAAGCACAAACAGGAAGCACAGCACCACAAGGGGACTTACTTGCCCATACCAAGAACTGGGCCAGGAAGTGTAATCCTCAAAGGGAGGTAAACCACAGAGTCAGGGCATTCTATGTTCTTGTGTGCAGTCTCATTTTCTTTTAAAATATTTAAGAGTCTGGTAAGGGTACTGGAATACAGGAGACCCTTATACTTGGCCCAGAAAATTAAAGCTCTTAAATGGCAGATCAGTTGCTGATATAATGCCTCCCATCTTAGTAAGGTTAACTTGGTTTAATTTGATGACTACTAATTAGAAACTACCATTCTGCTTGCTGGTAATCAGTTGAAAAAGGAGCCTCCACTGATTTCTCTTTCTTGTGTCTTACTGTGAGACATCAGACAAGGCACTAGCTTTCCTGCAGTGCTGAACAGCCTGACTCCTTCCTTCTCTTAAAAATCAAGTCCTGCAATTCAACAGCAAAATTATGAGCTGCCTTAAAAAATTTCATCTCCCCAAAACTCCATCACACCCAGAGCTTGAATCTGTTGCTCCATTTTTTTTAAAAAATTTTTTAAACTACAAACTTTTCAGTCCTTGTGCAGCTCCTTTCAATTTCATTTCACACCTACTTGACCAGAGGCAGAAGTAAGAATTAGCATTGGTTTCACATCCTCTCTTTCTCCTCACATCTCAGGGCAGTGATGTTTTTTCTCTCCGCCAGACAACCCAGAACCTGACCTGGAGCCAGCTGGACAAGGCCACAGTTCTGCTCTCCAAGGGCTTGATAGCTCATTCAAAATCATCCTGAAATTGCCCACAGACTTCAGTTGCCTTTAATGGCCACTGCACATGGGACAAGCAACCAGAGTGACTGTAATGCAGTGCACTAAGACCCTGCTCTGGGCACCAGATACTCAAGACACCTGTTGGTTGCTTAATTTGACCTAAATCTTTCCAAAACATCACACTTTCATTAAACTGGTGTTGGAGACATTAATTTTGCTCTGAGTATCAGGCAGGGCAAGGCAGGACGGAAAACTAA
The DNA here is from genome assembly GCF_001715985.3 of Manacus vitellinus. Classification (NCBI taxonomy): domain Eukaryota; kingdom Metazoa; phylum Chordata; class Aves; order Passeriformes; family Pipridae; genus Manacus; species Manacus vitellinus. The sequence goes on along the minus strand of NW_021939546.1, from coordinate 1,301,288 downwards.
ATCAAGCCACAAAGTGTTGATCATTCCCCAAATAAGCCATTCAAAGGACATCAGTTTTTCAATGAAAACCTGGTAGTGAAACTTGGAGACATGTAAGAAAGTGCTGAAGTCTCTGAGCATGTTAGGAGAAAAGACTAGAAGAGTTGCTCAGATGATGACTTGACTGTATCTCTTTCAGGGGCTCTAAAACCATCTTCCTTCTCACACGTCATAAAAACCATATGAGGCAAAACCCAGGCCCACCCCCCTCCACACCGAAGGCTGGAGGAGGCAGCCCCTGAACCTCAGAGAAGTGACATATAGACAGTGCTTTGTCCAATCACTCCTCCACCTTCAACCAAAGCCTTTATTCAACACGTTAAGCTAGGCTTCCACATTGGTCCCTGTCTCTCAGTCAGTCCTCCTGCTGCCCCTTTGGCCAGTCTCCTTGCTAGACTGGGTAATATCATTCTGCAAATTAACTTTCTAACGGATCAGTTGCAGAAAAATCTAAATTTAACCTTCAACCCTACACAGTTGCCTTCACAGGGATATGAGCAGTTCCTGCTTTTGTGAAGCAAAACCCCAGCTTGCATGAGTAAAAATACTTTCTTTCATGACGAAAAGTTGTGATGATGCACTGAACAAAAAATAAAATAAATAAATGGTTTTCACTGGGCTGTAAAACTGGTGGAAATGCAAAATTCCCTGGCTTTATGTATAGATGAGATGTCAAGATGACTTGAAATACTTCTTAGAGGTAAAAGCAAAAAAGGATGAATAAATAACATTCGACATATGTGGAATATAAAGAAACACTGTAATTTGACTCATTTTTTCACAGAAAAGAAATACATAAACATGAACATGCCAAGGCTAAGATGTGATGCTAAGCTACTACAGTAATATGTCCTTTAGGTATGTGGGTAGGTGGAATGGATGGATCCAGAATAAACACATATACACCTTATTTATTACCTGTCTCAATCCGTATGTTATTTCTCACCATCCACAGCAGATTCTTTTGTGTGCACAGAGTTCAAGTAAAATGCTGAATGTCACAAATGCATAAGCCAGTGTGTGATTCAGGAAATTGAAAAAGACTAAGTTATCACACCAAAGTTGCCTCACTCTTTGCTTGCTCTTTTTTCCTCAAAAACAAAAGTTACATTTTGCATTAGTGCACCAAGAAAACTACATCATCTCATGACTCTTTACTCAGTTTTCAAGTCTATTCAATTTTGTCTTCTAGAGGACAAATGGACTGGAATAGGACTATTACTGTCTCACTTGCTATAGACTGTAGGGAATTATTCTGTAAATTTGTTTGTATCTGACTTTTTTAAGTGTCAATTTTGTGACTGTCAGTATGTGTATAAGCACATGCTTTGCCTACTTGCTCCAATAACGTGATCACCATGGAGGGAACTGGACAGACAAGAAAACAACACAGTCTGTGTCTATCTAACAATCCTCAGCACAGTTTGAACAGTTACATACATATACAGAAAAACCAGCATTGTCATAACCACTATGAAACCATCACCAGTAACCGCTGCAGAGACAACTGCACTACACCAAGTAGATAAAACCCACATGCCAACTGTATTGTGTTTATGTTGCAACATCAGTCTGCAGGTTCTCCTGAGACAGCTTCTGTCCAGTGAGCCATACTGAGCAAGGCATGACCACAAAAGCCTCTACTACGGAGCAAGTATCAAGCCCTGAGTTTCTCATTGCAGCTCCTTCACAGATAAAACCAGCTCAGGCACATCTATACATGTGGCAATTGCATCTCACCTGTGAAGTGCAAATAAGTGCTTAAGTCCAACTTTTTCTACATTGCTGAGTCACAAGTGTTTATGTTTGCACAATCAAATGACAATCCAGCCTTTGCCTTCTTATAAATAATGGCTCAGCCATTTGGATAACTAACATACTCTGCTGCTCCATGGGATGTTACTTGCCTTGGAATCCAGTTTGCCTGTAACACACCATCCTTGCCGGTGTCAGTTGGTCCACTGGGGATAAGCACAGCTCAAGGCATGTGAAGACTCATCTGTCTGAAAAGAGTACAAGCACTCCTAGAGCAATCATGAACATGCAGCTGAAGATGCAGCTCACCACCTGAAGTTGAATAAATGGTGAATGGAGTATTAGTTTCATATTTACAATCCTTACAATTATCGAGGCCTTTATCATCATCCTCTTAAGGAGCACTATTCAAATTAACAAGTGTGATCAAATTAACCTGTCCATCAGGAAAAGTGGCCACCTGCAAAGGAAACCCTCTTAAATGGCTATAATCACTGTTTCAGCTGAAGTCCTTGAAATTACATAGAATAATTTTTTTATTGTAGCCCATGAGTCACAAAATCAATAGGCAGTTGGAAAATTTTGTTCTGTTTATGTCATTGTCAGATTATATACCAGATTAAAATAGATGACCCTGCCCTTTTGTCTAGGGTTCAGAAAAGGTTTTTGACTATTTCTTAACTCTTTTTTCTTCATTAAAGGAATAAGGATTAAGACAAAAGAAAATTAAGACATAGAGGCTTTAAAAGTAGCAGAGGCTCACCAGCAGCTTCTGCCACTGCATCACTATCGACATGCTTTGTAGTGAGTTGTTTTGTGTTGCTTATTCTGCCTGCCTAGGCCAGTAGAAGACTTTGCTCTGTCTGTCAAGAGCAATCCTAATACTAGGAGACTCCAGGCAAAGGATTGAACGTGGTCTGGCACTCCCTGTGGCTGTTTGTTTGATGCTGATTTCACAGCCATTGAAAGAGCCCTTAACCTCATCACTCGCAGCTCCTTTTTGGCAGAATGTCAGGTAACAAAATTGGCCTTGAGAAATGCCAGACTTTGCCAGTTCCTTTTCAACAGAAGATGCAGTTGTTTTGTCAGCAGTTATTCAGACCTTGATATTCCCAGGTCATTTTCACTAAGCTCAGGATAGAAGTGGAAACACTGTCCCACACTGCATTTCACTTGTGCTAAGCTACTCAAAATTTCTAGAGCAAGAGCCTACATCAATTGTAGGATTTTAAATATAATCCCACTAATGTATTTAGTACTGTAGAGAACTCAGGAAATAAATAATTTAAATAATTTACTTGCGAGCTTGGACTATGATGATACCAATAGGTGGAACTAGTTATAGTCAGTCAAGGAAAAACCTGCCTCTGAAACCAGCCTAAAAAAGAAGAGGATGCTGGTTTCAGATAGGAATAAATTGTGTGACCAGGTTTCTGAGCACACTGGTGTCCAGTAGAATCTGCAAACCAAGATGGTTCTCATGGATTTATCTGCTATCTCTGACACCAGGGCCTTCTGCTTCCAGTGCTGCATATCATCAAACACTAAGATGAAAAGCCTGACCCTTGGCACTCATCAGTGAGCAAAGAGCATGCCTTGATGAAGGCTTGTCACCAGGGATGCATGCTGGCTCCTCCATTCCTTCAACATCCACAGAGGTGATGTCTTCATTCATGCACAGTTACAGCTCAAGAGCAAGGTTTCTTCATCTTTAGTGCCATCCCCTTTGCTGATATTTGGATAACAGCCCAGGAGGTGGAACAGACAGAAGCAAGGATAAGAAAACACCCAAACTAGCACTGGTGTGCAGGTACCAGCTTCTACTCATCCTGAGCAGTGCTAAAAATCACACAAGGACAGGACAAGTACTCCATTCAACCTGTCTTCAGACGGATAAGTTGGTCCCAAAACTGAACTCTGAAATCAGCACACCTGCAGCACCAACTCACACCTCCTTGCAGGGCTTCACAGCTGCATCCTGCTTGCACATGATCCAAACAAAAATCAGAACTGGATCTCTGCAATACTGAACCTTTGAGCAGTGCAAATGGTAGAAGGTTGATGAATATTTAGGTATCTGAATCCTCCCCTTCAGCCCTCCAATGCACTAGGAGTAAACATGCAGGTTGTCAAAATGTGCAGCTCTTGATTCACAGGCTGGTTGTGGGGTCAGGGCCAAGGGGACTCAGTAGGGCTATCACAATGTGAGATAAAGTACAGCAGCATGTAAAGGTCACTGTCATTCTGTAGTGAAATCAATACACTCCTTCAAAAACCTATTAAGTAAAATACAGACTATGACAGGAAGTTTAGAAGACTACAGTAGAGCACCCACTGCTCTGCCTTAGATCTGAAGCACAGCAATGCAAGTGGGAGAGCAGTTTGTAGAGAGCAATCCCCATCACTCTACAAGCACAATTTCTCTCTCATTGACTGAAAGCTCAAGTAACTAGACCATCTCCAGGGTGCTTCTGAAATCAAAAGTGAGAATAAACTTGGGCAAAACAAAGAAAAGGGAAAATACAGAAGGCAAAAGGACACAGAAAGCTTCCCAAGTCAGCTCAGGCAGCCGAAGCCACATTACAGCTTGCCAAAGCGATGCATCTTCCAAGTACATTCACGTGTGCAAGATTCTTCTCATTTATGTTACTTTGTCACAACGACTTTTGCTGAGGAGTCCTTTTCAGCCCTGCAGCCCCTTCAGACATATTTGCTGAAGACAATGATAGCAAAATGTGAATGTTAGCCCTGTAGCTGTACATCATTACACAGATGTTAAGAAAAGACAAGTACAAGATGATTTTAGAAGAAAACTGAAGTGAAAAAGGTAAATGTGTTGTGACCTTAGATCATATGCCACTATTTTCTGAAGTAATCTTTACTGAATTCTTCTTTTCAGCTTCTCGATTCTTGTTTTGTAGAAAGTTTCACAAGGCTTACTGCTCCTTCCATCCTTAGCAGACCCTTGGATGCAGCCCTTCCTGCCCTGCCTCTCATGCTCCCATCACCGCAGTGTGTCTGCACTCTTGCATGCTGCATCCTTGTCTGCAAGTATCACTGAAAAACAAGGACCAACAGGAGCAACACAATTTTCCTCCCAACAATAGAAGGTTTTTCTCCTGTTGCACTCACAGCATTAAGTTCCTCACTGAAATTTCAGAATTAAAACCTTTATTATAAGTCATCAAATGCCTTTTGTATTAGTATAATAAAAAACATAATCATCTCTTGTCCACATACAGGGAGGAACTGCAGTACCAGAAGATCTGTTGAGGTTTGCGGTGCCCTCTTGCCTTTATTTTTTCTGGAAAGAAAACAAGCTGAGACATCATAAAGAAAATCACCTGCCTCTGGAGCTGCTATTGATACTGCGCTGCATCTTAAACGTTTGTCTACCGGAAAATTCCTCTGACTTTTGCTATGAATAGCCAGCACAAAGCTGGCCCAGAGTATCATCATTATTTAATGACTGTAAAAAAAGAGGTCTGTTATAGGTATGCATAAGCTTTGCAAACCATCAAGAAATACTGGAATTTCAACAATACATTGGAGGTAAATGGCTACTAAGCACCTGAGTGCATTTTATTCCGCAGAGAGGCTGAAAGTCAAGGAAAGATACAAAGCAATGTCTCCTTCCATAACACAGTTTAGGTATGGTTGCAAAGGGCACATGCATTTCAGCTCTAGTTGAGATTTGTGTTAAAATGGCCTCCCAGAGGTATTCCTCTTTGGTTCTACCTTCTTCAGTTCTTGTAATACATCAAATTTCTCTTCACTGAATAGAAGGAAAAAGAAGGCATCAAACTTTCCTCCAGGTGAGAACACCTCATCACATTAATGATCAGGTTAACTCAGTTGTAGATTCTGAAGCTTCATTTTGAGAGGGATGTAATCTTTTTGGAGATAACACATCTTTGACATAGCTGTGATATTTCTGTGGTGGGTACTATTACGCACAAAGCAATCCATGTACTCTAAATACCTTTGAATTTGTAGGTATTTGTAGCTAGGGAATGTGGTCTGGGAGGCACTGATGGGGAGAGCAACCTTCAAGCTCAGCACAGCGCAAGCAGCTGCTGTGGGACTCGCAGAGCATCAGCCCTGCATGGCTCCAGGTTCTGGCAGCAGACAGACATTGGGGTCCAGGGTGTTAAATCAGCAATCTTCTGTCATTTTAAAACATAAATTGGAGACTGCAAGATAGTATTCAACTTAAATTGTGGATCAGCTTTAAAAAGTGGCATCATAAACCAATACAGTGCAGCCCCATGTTTATGGAGTCTCAGTGGGTTACAAATAAAATAAAACCTGTTTATAAGCTTTTAAAAGATATCCTTTTATAGCCACTGCAAACTCAGCTTAGAACCTGCAAATCAGGCTGAGCTCCTTCTGCCTTGTGCCTCAGCATATACAGTAGAAGTTAATGGCCCAGTAGTTGGCCTCCCCTCTACCCGCACACCATTTAAACCAGCGCAGAAACAGGAGAGGTAACCAAGAACCATCACTAGATTTGCAATTTAAACTAATTTCCTATTCATACAAACAATATCCTGATTACCTGAATAAAACCCTGATTACTCTCATATAGTTGTATTGGTTCTGTAACAGCAATAAATAATAGTAAAACCTTAATTCTGCCATTAAAGTAGGCAAATAGAATCGGAATACAAGAAAGGGGTCCACAGAGTAAGTGCGTACTGCTTTGATCTACTGCTTTTAGAAACACAGCACACATTAAATTCAACTCCTAAGTGGAAGAAGGTCAGCAAGTGGAATTTCCACAATAAAAGCTCTGTGGTTGCAGGTGTTCAGTCATATACATCATCTCCTCCCCAAAGATGAATACCAGAATTTGTGATCAACTTGACACAAAGGACTGTACTGCTCACAGCAGGATTTATTTACAGGATGCTCTCTACCTTCCTCTCTCCCTCTCTAAAATATGGCCAGCAATATAGTAGTACCTGCACACTCTTGCCATTTGATCCCATTTTCAGCAGTATGTTTTACTTTCAGAGTAGACCAAGATAGTCTCCCATTTCTACACAGAACTGCTAGACTAAAATATTTGCCTCTTTACCTTTCTACCAATACCAAAAAACTCAAGTTCAAGTTCCTGCACCCTAAGTCTTGGCATCTAAGCATCCTTTTGACCTGTCTGGTGAGTCCAAGGATCTGTTTCAGACTTTCCTATTGAGAGTCCTGAATCTAAGAAGACATTTTGCAAAAAGTTTGGTTCCAACATTTCCTGAATAAAAAAAAAATTTAAAAAAATGAAATTGAAGTTGTTGTTTATCTCATCTTTAACACAGCCAAAAGAGGCTAAGATCTTACCTCCAGGTGCACCATATTTTACTATCGCTTTCTCCTGCTTCCATTACTTCCAGTTCAGTATATCCTTAGTATCCAAGGCAACTCCCC
>NW_021939546.1:1266573-1289073 GCF_001715985.3 Manacus vitellinus | reverse complement strand
ACTAAATACTTGCTTCTGCCCTCCTGGCAATGGAAGCATTATGTACAAGCACCATTTTGCACCATCAAGTACAGAAGAAAGTTCAGTCCTACAAAAACTCCTCCCCTGAAGCAGCTGGGTTCCTTCTCCTTACGCTTAGGTGAAAGGAGCTAAATACGGTTTACGAGTCTTTCTGTGATGGTGACGATGTGCCCTGTCACCGACCTCTGAGGAGGGGATTCAAATCTCCCATAGGAGCTCTGGAGTGAAGACTGGTACCCCTCATTTGTTACTGTTCAGGTTTCATTGCCTGATTTCTCACCTCATAAAATAGGTTTGGTTTCTGTGAAGAAGAGTTAGTTTATATCTGGTGCAACACATAAATGCATTGCTAACAATGTTTTGACTTTTTAAAACAAGGTCAGTTGTGATCACATTGTCAACTGCAATGATTTCTTTTTTGATTAAGTTCTCATTACCATTTGACTGAATATACAGTTAATGTTATTCTTAAGCAAAATATTTACTGTGGAAAGGCAGAGACTAGATATATAAGTTTTATTTAATATTATTAGTTTCAGGCAACAGTCTACTTATAATCTAAACCTCACTTTTTTTTGTTCAAGAAACTATAGAGAGTATAAAACACAACATAATAATCTAATCTTCTAAATTGATGTTTCTTTTCTTTATGCTTACAATAGCATGGATCATCTGAAACATTGCCTGCATAAATGTATCATTTGTCACAAGCTAAAAACTGTCATCATTAAGTTGATTAATCAAATGCTGTTCTAAAAGATGGATTGAAACACAAAATACTCAGCCTAGTGCCATATAATGAAGAGATTAATTTGAGGCACAAGACAACCAATTTAGTATAAGTCTATGCTCATGCTTTATTTAGAAAGCCATCAATTAGTATATTTTTCCTTGATGTACTATTTTGTCATTCTAAACAGTGTGAAGGCGATTTGCTCCTAAGTCAATTTGCTTTCTGTAAACAGAAAGGGTTAGTTAAGAATCCTCATGCTCTGCAATTCTACAAACTGCCATCTTAACTCGGAGGGCACAAAGAAAATTAATGATGGGGTAAAATGCACAGTGGAGTTGCTCCTCTCAGGTTAGCACTAATTTCCTTTCTATAATGTAATTATAATTGTAGTAGCAGGAGTGACAGTAAGAAAAGTCTCAGAAGTGTTTCATTCCTTCATTATCTTGGATCTCTCTCCAGGATTAATACAGTCTATATGCAGACACAAGCCTCTGCCACAAACAAAGTTGCAAAGACACTTAGTCAGCTTTTATTATTTAGGAAAGTGAAAAAAGATGAAATAGTGTGTCAAGGCATCCTTTTCTGACCCTTAGTGAAAATCACAGGACTGTGATGAATGAAAAGTATATACAACACCACTGCCTTCCCTTCACAAACACTCGATATCTGAAGCGCTATTAAAAATCAGCACCCGGAAAAATACAATTATTTCACCATCAAATCATTCAACAGTGAATGAGTGAAATGAGTTGATTAGTCTCGCCAGAGACCAAGTCCGCCACACTCGGTGTCCACAAAGGCTACCAAGGCCACGGCCACACTCCCCCAGCCACCCGCCATGCCCTGCTTTCTGCCGGCCAGCACATGAGGGGCTTCGAGCTACGGCACAGCCAGGGAGCTGCCGCAGACTCATGCAGAGCCAGGGATGCTAATGCTGCGGGTTCCGAGGCCCCCGGCCCCGATAACCAAAGTGACTCACAGCAGCAGTATTTCATACGTGTTACAGGCCCACGGATTCCTCATTACCCAGTCTTGGCAGCTCACTCCATGACAGATCACAGGCAGGTCGCAGTGCCATCCCCCTGCCCATGGGGGATGCTCACACATGCAGCCATGAGTACATACAGTCTCCTGGCTACATTAAATAAGAATTTTTAAAATGTTAACCTATCAAAAATACACTAGAGGAAAAAGAAACAGCATGGATGTTACCCCCTACTAATGAGGAACTAATGCATAATTATTATAATACACACGCTTCTCTCCACAGAGGAATATTTATAAACACTGAAACAGCCGAGTTTGTGCTGGAGTCACGTGTACAAATTGTTTTTTTCTCCTGCAGTTTGTGGGTTGTTGGTTTTTTTTCTTACATCACTGGTATTTAATGTGTTTTTTAAGACTATACGCAGTCATTTAAAATCTTGGAGAAACCTGGGCCTTTACTGCTTCCTGCCCTAAGTGAGAATGTAAAGAGAAAACACTACAACTAAAGGCACAGCTGTTATTAAAGTATTCAATTAGCCCAGGTTTGGTTTCCAAGAGCATGAGCTCTAGGAAGAAACAGCTATGGAGCTACCAGGGGAAAATCTGAGATTAGTTGTGATTGAAAGGTAGACAGGAATCTTAAAAAAAAAAAAAAAGAAAAGAAAAGAAAAAATCACACCGATGCCTCCCACTTGTTATTGTCTCTCTCCCATGCCCAGAAGTTGCTCATAGCAAACACGCTGAACCTCACCAGAGGTTCCCACCAGCTAAAGCCCACTCCCCAAGAGGAGGATGGAGGCAAGTTGTCTTCACTCTCCCTCCTCAGGGGAAGGGAATCTGTGGCTGCCTGCCAGAGCACTCAAATGCCTGCCCTTGCAGTGTGGCCTTGCTGCCCAGTTCTCTCCTGTTAGGTTGGTAGGACTGGAAACCCTGTGGGTAGTGGTGGTCTCCACTGCAGGTGGAGAAGCATCTCTGAAGGCCAGGTGGTGCAGGACAGCAGCAGGACCAACCTGGAACAGTGCTCCACAGCACACAACTATCATTGGTGAGCCTGCCTGCATCTGGGTGGAGTTGGGCCCAACTGCATGGCTAATAAAAAATAAATTTCCATGAACATTAAAATGCTGCTGAAAGAGCCCAGAAGAGGACCTAAGTCCCTCCCAGAGCCAGAAGAGCAGAGCTAGCTAGGCAGAGAAGGCAGTGTTGTATGCCAGTTAAAGCTGAATATCAATAAATTGCAGTGTATTAAAGAGGAAGAGAGACACCTACCCCACTTGCAGTGCAGCCATTCTCTGTACCTCAAATTTGTAATGCAGTTCACCATATCAGAAGCCAAACTCATTTAGCTGTGTTTAGCTTATGGACCATACTAAATAATATTAACTGGGAAAACATAACGAGGGGAGTGAAATTAGGCATACAGAAAGCCCTTGTGGAAATGTAAAACATTAAACCACTGTATATTTTTCTGCTGCCTAGATGTGCTGTACTTGAGGAAACATTCTCCATCACCTTGACAGCATGCTTCCTTCCTGTATACTGAAGTTTATTTACCTGAATTATTAATGCTGCTTTTGTTTGTAGCTATATCTTAATTTTCTTCTTTTCATTCACCTGTCATGATTGTTTTGATTCACATCCCAGGATGATGCACAAAATATTTCCTTTGGAAACACTGTAGTGTCACCAATATTTTTGCTCTGTTAACAGATTATTCTGTCTTCACAGTAAAACCAGATCATTTCATTTTTTTCATGGAAACTGTCAATCACTGAGATTATGCTTTAAATGTATTGAGCGGATAAAAGATAGAATTTAAACTACATATCATATGTCAGCAGAGAACACTGAGTGCCCTGCGAACAGAGAAAGCACAAAATTCTCTCCTTCTAAATGAAAAATATGCCCACAGCAGCAAACGAGGTATCCTCAAACAATTAGTAATGATCAAGACAAAATTCTTCTGCATATGATGTGGAGTAATGCAGCTACATTACTGTATTTATTATTTGTGGAAAGAAGCAGAACTAAACCCTGTGGATTTTATTATGTATTCAGTCTTATTTGTTGTTTCTTCTGCCTAAGATTTTGGAAAGAAGAAAGATATATTTATGTTTAAGTGGTGTTGTTTTATAAATTAAGAGCTGATAAAAGCAGAGGTGAAGGATTGCAGTAATTAATGTCAAATGAATGTCCACAAATTTTATAGTACAGGAAAAGAGGGGAAAAAAGAATGATGCTGTAACAGGAGAATAGAAAGTTTTAGTGATCTTTCTTTTAAAATATGTTTTAAAGTTTCTCTTTGGGAAGCAGAGTAGAAAGAGCAATTTACCTACCTAGGAGTTACCTGGAATTCTTTTGTTTTATCCCACCACCCCCCTTTTTTTTTTTCTAAGTAAAATGTCTACCCAGCTTGTACACAAAATTCAAAAAGATTCTCCTGAACACACAATATGGAGACACCATATGTACAAACAGCACACAATTTCAAACAGACTAGGCTCATTGGAAAAAAACTTTTTTTTTATTTGCCTTTGATTTCTTTCAGAAGGATAAAATGAAAGGGACAGTGATACATATTTTAAGCCCTGTGAATTCACAATGGGGCTTTAGAATAAAGAGGTAAAAACCTTTGAACTAAACAAAGGTCCATCATGGTGCACTTCTTTTTCACAAGCACCTTATAAAGAAAATTATGCCAGAGACAGGGCCCAGCTGGCTTTTGCCACTACACCTCTCCTCCACAACATCCAGCATCCTTCCCAGTCCCTATCAATCTCCTGTATGCCATGTCATTGACTCCTCTTGGACCTGATCTCTTATCTCATAGAGCTGTTTTTTAGTCGAATGCCCTGTGAAAGTATCCACTCATGAGCTTACATCTGAGTGTCTCTTTGTACTAAGCAAAGCCTGTAGTCTAGCAGGCTGAATTAACTTGATTAAAGTGGGACCACAGACAGTTACTTAGGCTCTTACTTTGCTCTTAGATTAAAGACAAGAAGGCTTCCTTCTCTCAAGGTTTTTTTGCAAAACTGCAACTTTGAAAAGGGTCAGCAAAAGACAAAGGCTCTTATAACAGAAGGAAAGTGGCTTTTATAACAAATGATTTCTAATTGGTCCTTTGTTCCAAAAAGACAGCAGTTATACCAGCTGAAACATAACAATCCATCAGCATTTCTTGATGGAAAGCTTGTACACAGGGCTGCAGAGAAAGAGCTTTCTCTAAGTTCCAGTAATTTCAAAAACATTATTTCCTTGTAAATAACACCTTATTTAATCCACTTAAACCCAGAAGATAAGCACGTATGACTGGCTGTGCATAATAGTCTATTTTCACTAGTGGACTATAAAGCTGCTTGTGAATTTCTTCCATTTAAGCTCTAAGGAGCAGAACGGTAAAAGTGCTCTGCCATGCGTTTTGCTCCCATGTATAACATTTTATATTCCTTACCAAATGTATTCTAATGATGAATCAGTGGGCTAGATTCTGATCTAATACCACAGACTGAATTATTTCAGTTACAGATGCACAAGGGGCATAAACAAAACAACCAGGCTCACATTTGCAGCAGATAACTGCTAAAAACATCACTGATTTTGGAAAAAAAAAATAATCACTTTTCACGCTTAACTGCTAAATTTGACAACAATTCTTCAGAATGGAGTTATATACTTTTCAGACATAGTCTGCTCATTAGCAAAGAGTAGTAATTTTAGATTTTCTGTAAGCCCAGTATGCAAGCATGCACCCATATCTGTATTCATTAATGTGTCCAAATGAAGCTGCTTATTTCTAGGCAAGGCTCAAAATTCTTTTAGCCACACCACAGCAGTGCTCCTGCTCAGGCCACGGTGCTCTCTGCACCTGGGCTTTGCAAGTGCTTTGCTCTTACTGTGAATGCAAGAAACAGCCACGAGTCTAAGACTACAAAGTCTTAGGGAAAGTTTTAGGTCCTAGCCTGGTCTATTAAACGTGTGTGTGGATAACTTAGACAGGGAAGAAAGAAGGGGTTTTTGGTGGTGCACACCCTGGGATCTGCAGAGAGTGGGAAAGCATGTCACCAGTGCCATGCTCACCAGGAAGGTGCTGCATCTCACTGGTTTTAGTTGAAGGTCCCAGGAGGTGTGGGTTCAATTCTCACATGCTTTTCGTTACAACATCAATAGGGAGATTTTAAAAGGTATGTGGATTCATGAGGACACAGAAACCCTAATGTGCTTTGAAGAACCCAAATACCTGACACTTAAAGATGCATTTGTTTTAAAACCCTGATGGAGGCAGAGCCAGCAGAGGAAATGTTGGATAAGGCCCCTCTCTGACCTCTGTGGTATGAGGCCATCTTCATTCTCCCAGGCTCATTTGGCATTCTGCTTGGCAGGCCTTTGTGGCTGACCACTTCTGCCAGCACCCAAAGGTGCTACCATAATTCCAGAGTCCCTCTCCTTCATCAAGAGGAAGGAATAATCCTCATTACACAGTCACTCCTCCTGCCCTGCCCCACCTGAAAGAGACCTGCTTTCTGCTTAGCAGCCTTTGTCCCTCCCTCCAGAGACAGGCAAGGTGACTTTCTGGGGTAGGAGCTATGTAGTTCCTCTGTAAAATGCTGTGGACATTTTGTTACAATAGGAATAGTTATTACTGATAGAATATACTGTTATAAATGAAGCAGTAAGAGAGGTAATGGTATTTCTTTGGAAAATAAAAAAAGAAAAAAGCAGACAGAAAACTACCTTCCCTTGGGGCTAAAAAATACAGAACATTGATTACTCTTAAAGGGACCATCTCAACTTACCTTTGAGGACTCCCATTGATCTCAGATCTGTTTTCCCTCACAGGCAAAAAAGATAAGTATTCTCTTGACATTACCCTTTCTTCAGCAGACTGGGCTAACAGGAACATTTTTATATCGAATATGCATGTAGCTATGATGTACTCTGGACTCAGTTTATGCCCCTCTGCACATGTACAATGGCACTTTGAGAAGTAGCCTTTCTTTCTATCAAGGTATGCAGAGAGAATGATGACAGCAGTGTTCCCTTTGCTACTCACAAGATTTCTGTGTGTGACTGAGAGCTGACATATACTCAGAGAGAGAGAACAAAACTGCAACTGATTCCAGGAAATTGGTTCAAATAGCGTCCACTGTTTTGGGATCTCTAAGGAGGAAGGTAGCAAGGGTGCAAGCTAAGGTCCACATTATCAATGAGGCACTTGCCCAGATCACAATATTGATAAATACAGAGTCTTACTTGACAAAAAAAACCAAAACATAGAGGAACAAACATGTAAAAACTTACATATTTTGTCATAGGATTCTTTAAAAACAATTGCTAGTAAAACAGGATTTCTGCCACAACCCAAAGTCCTATCTTTAGTTAGTCTTTTGTTAATTCAGCAACTCCCAATTTCATCAAACCAGGACTGTATCCCCAGGAGTTCTGACAAAGGGACCCAACTTTATGGGGACGATTATCCACTTTCAACTTAACTTTGAGCATTGGCAACAGATATCCACTTAAAATCAAACTTAGAGCACTGGCAACAGACTAAAGAAAGACATCTCTGAGAACATCAGGAAAAAAGAAAGTGTGAGAAGGTACATGAAAGAAAGAAAGTACGATATGAATATTTACTCACGTGAGTAAAGGGAAGACAATTGTACCTGGCAGTTTCGTGGAAAGTGGAATCGAGGTCCTTGGTATCAGGCTTGAACCTGCTTGTTTTCCTTCGTTTCCTTCTACTTCTCTCTTTTGCTTTGTAGATCCCATAGTTATACAGAAGATCTACACTGATTCTTAGATGTACATGTGCTAAAAAAGGGGGCTCTTAACTAAAAGCACTGTTTGGGGCAGTACTGTCAGAAGCTAAAATATTGCAATTAATGCTGGGCTGCGCCAGGGGAGCAATAGAAAGCTTCTCCCACAAACACAAGGGAGGTGCCAGAGAGCCATTACCTCAGAAATCCCACACAGAAAAGGATCACCCATAGCTACCAGCTCTTTGCAGCTTTCTGGATTTGTCCCACAGAGAGAGACTGTATGACTGTATCTAGAAGGCAAAAGGCACGATGGTAACTCCTGTCCAGTACACATTATGGGCATCATGATCCCTCAGGTGGCAAGGGACAGTAGCAGGAGTAGTTAAGGCTGACTGCTGATCAAGCCTATTTATCTTCTTTAATAATTGCTAACAGCTCCCACCTGACCCCCCCCAAGGCACCTTGGTGTTTAGCTCCTGCAGCTTCACACTGACCTTCTGTGCCAGCAGCATGGTTGTGAGTCAGAGGATTGCATGGGTGAGGGAGCCCTGTGTTACAACTGTTACATGAGGAGAGATGAAACGAGGCTCCTGGGCCAGTGGCAGGTTGTGGGTGGGAACACCATGGGCTGGTCAGGGACATTAAGGACTGATGGGGCCCTGACGTGAGCCTGCCTCGGTCTAAGGTCCTACTCTTGACAGCATATCGACCCTCCTGGTGAGGGGTGTGGGAGTCCAGCTCTCCAAATCTTGTTCCCACTCTTCTTCAGAGCCTCCAACTTTGTACCTGGAGCAAATCACATTTGCACATGGACTCACTCAAATGTACGAGCTATGGTCTTTTTCCAGACACTTGAAGCCACTGGCCAAGAATGGATTAATGATTGCAAGGACCTCCAGCCTTCTTCTTCTCAGAGCTGCTATCTGAGGCCAGCCAGACACCCGCTGAGTCACCCCACCACATACCTGGAAACAACCACCATGTTCCAAGAGCTCCAGCAACACCCTGGAGCTGGGAAAGAGGTTCCTTCAGCCAAGAAGCCCATGGGGAGGCTACACACAGAGCTGGAGGACAGTTCAGGTTGGAAAGTGCTGCTGGAGATTACCTCACCCAACCCCACCCCCCCAGAACAGGACCAGCCGAGGTCCTGCTGCACCTCCTGCAGTACTCCTCCTAATTGCTGCCATGAACCTCAGCCAGACCTAGGCACTTCACAAGGCAAAAAAAAACAACTTTTCATAGCTCTATATTTCACCTATTTATTCTGGCTTTCACACCTTCCCACCTACATTTGTTGTGAAGGCAGCAGAACTGGTGTTCAGCATTTTAGTGAATTGGTTGCCCAGGTTTTATTTTAGTCTGAAAGCAAAGTGATGATATACACATATGTGTAATGTAGCACAAAGGCATGTTTACTCAAGCATGCCACCATGATGCTCCAGTTAAAAAAAAAATAACAAGCAACAAATCTATTTCATCCCCAGCCATACATTAGAAACTATATCTACCTGCTGTTTAGATCATGACCAGAGCAATGCTTTTGGGTAAATATAGATTTGCATTACAGTCCTCTGGTGTGTTTCCACAGCAGTAGAGGACCAGGGGTTAAAAACTATGTGTGTTTGTGTGCATGTGTGTGTATGTGTGTGCGTGTGAGTGTGTCTGTGTCTGTGGGTAAGCACGCTCACTACAGGCTTGAATAATATTTTCTAATATTTCTTTAACATTTCCTTAATTTACAGTCACTGAGAATGAGGTTTCAAAGCGTTGAGAGGGAAGCTGATCCTCAACAGACACTCGTGTAAATATGTTACTTTAAAAAGAAAAAAAACCCAACCCTTTCCATCTCTACCAGTGAAATGGCTACAAATGGGCTGCCATTAACTTTTGTTACTTGAGTAGGTGCCTGTAAAGGGCCAGGTGGTGTTTATGCAGATGAATGAGCATGTTACAATGTGTTCTTCCTTTTGGATAAAACATTAGCGTATCAGATGTGACAAATCAGATGTTCATCTTCCACACTTCTGCATTATTTTACATTGAGAATTAGATAATGTGCTGGCTTAGCTTTTTACTTCGTGGGTTTTTTTCCTCCCTTCTTCTCCTCAAGAATAATTTTATACATAAAGTTCTTCAACATTCTGCATAATCATAGTCTCACCGTATGTCTAACCAGCAAGGTATTATGGTAATTGTGTATTTCCAGGTAGCGGGCTTTGCATTAGATGGAAGTGTACATTGGTTAACACACTGCATAATTATTGTGAAATGGAAATAATGGACCTATGTGTTCAGGGGTTTTTTAAATTCTATTTTCCTACCAGAGCAGCAGATAATTCTTGTGTTTCCAGCAGCAGTGGCAGCAAAATAAATATTAGAATGTCTTACAACCAGAGGTATGCAAATAATTGAATCCTCAGTTTGGTGGCTAAAGTGAAAAAAATAACCTTTCATTTTAAGCTGACAAGAAGAAAAGGTATTTGGGTTTCATAATAAGAAGAAATAAATAATATTTTGTGCTTATGTCTGGTTTAGTTGTATTTAGCCACATCAGGTGTCAAAATATGACCCTTAGATCTAAAAAATCAGAACTTTTAACTTCAAAAAAAAAATCCCAAAGCTATTTTATTATTTCATTTTTTCTATTTTTGTCTATCTGAAAACATTTGAAGATTTTGGTTTCAGCCATTTTTTTGCAGTATTTTTAATGAGTAGATTATGTGCCTGAGATATTTCACTTCACTTCGATTCAAATGTTCAACATTAACTTCAAGTCTCTCTGACAACTGGACCACAACTGTCCTTCCATTTTTATGTTATTTCTTTACTCTGTCAAATCAGGGCAGTTTTCCACTTCGAGGAGGTTGAATATATTCAGTAAATTATATAGTCATGGCCCATATGCCCTGTGTACTTTGCCATTAATTGTCCTCAAAGAATTGATCTCTGCATGGTTACTCTGCCTTGGTCTTAAGCCCTCCGTACATCTAATTCCTTTCTTTACCAGAAGCACAGGCCACTCTAGGAGATAAACTACAGATCCACAATTCCTTGTGCTGGAGAAGGGCTATAGCAGTGCCCAGCACAGCTAAATGCAGGTACATCTCAGGTCTAGGGTCAAATCCATTTCACGGAAATTCAGTTGTTTGTTTAATAGAACCAGAAAATTGGTGGCTGATTGTACTAAAACCACAAATTGTGAGTACAAGACTAAGGGTTTGTACTTATTTACCTGTGTAAGGGCTCAACAAGCCCCACGGTTACAGAAAGACTTGGCTGCAAATGGATTTCCAAGCACTGCCTGCGGGAGACGAGCACCAACAGGATGCTGCAGGGAGGGCTGCATGGCAGAGCCAGCTGTGTAGGATTTGCTGGGGGAAAGATAGACCAGGCTCTCCTTGCAGAAAGATGAGCCCCTCCAGGGGCTGAGAATGCCTCAACTTGCCCAGGGTCTGGCTAACCTCGGTGCAAACAGATCATGGGAATGGGAAAACTCTATCAGGATAAGATTTTTTAGTATTAAATAGATGCCTTTATAGTTTGCCAAGCTTCACTTTACTTGAGTGACACCAACAGAATACACAACTGGCCCAGTTAAAGGCACAGCTCACTTCTGTCTACATCTTGTAGGCAACATGTTCAAATGAATTCAAAATCAAGGCTGCAAAAGAATTTCTCATCATCCAAGACAGCAGCTTTAGTTCACATAACTGTGTTGTTTTGTCCAAGGCTGAAAGGATAAAACAATGCTGCTGGGGTACAGCAGTCGTGGTACCTGTGTGGTCTCACTATCATGTGTCACACAGGCACCTCAGCGCAACTGCTGCATGTGGCTGTAAGGATAGCCTAAATTTAACTTCTGGTGGCAGAAGAACATCAATGTGCCTGCAGGGAGCATTAGCTCCCATCACCGTGAAGGCCACAAGCTATTAGTTGATCCCTGGTTTAGCCACCCCAGTCTTAGGAACTTGAAATTACAGGTAAAAACTCTAGCCAAACTGTTGCTAATGTGACAGCCTAAAAGTGGAGTCCATTTGGGGATACTTTTCAAATTTTCAAACAAGTGAGGATGTCACTCTAAGTCCCTAGGTCTCTCTGATATGTCAAGTGCAGGAGGTGCTCACTGAGCTCCAGGATGGGGGCAAGCACAGAGGTGTCTGTGCAGTTGCAGGCTGGGGGACATCTCAATAGTTCCCTGGCTCTGCTTCTCACATCACTGGGACTCTGCACAGGCCTGCACCTGGAAAGATGGCCAGCACCTGGAAAGATGGTCAGCACGGACACCTCTGTTCTCTCCAAAAGGGCCCTTCACATTCCAAGGATTCTGGAGGGTTATCCCTGCTTTACTTCCAAGTGAATTGATGGGGCAAGGCAAGTAGGACCACCCATGAGTGGACATTTTTTCCACAGCCTCACTCTGTCTGGGCTGCACATTTGCTTGCTGCCTACCTTCTCCTGGGATTAGTAAAAGAAGGCTTTGCACGTCCTGTGCTTCCTGATCTAGCCCTGTCCCCAACACCCAGATCAAATAAACACAAGAGAAAAAGCTCATTCTATGTCTCTCACCTAAAAAAGACACTCTTTCCAAGTACCTCAGTACTCAACAGTTAAGGTTCTCCTTGGGGAAGGAAGTGACCATTCTGCAAGAGTTTCATCAGTACCAGTAACCTCATTTCTATGAACATGTTCAGAAAATACCCCAGGACAATTGTGTTCTAATTCCACACACACAAAAAAATGTTTCCAGCAGAGCACAGACTCACCAACACAGATGTTATTTGCTGTTTAGGGAATCTTACTGCAAAAGACTAATAGTTATTTTACTCTTCACACAGCAGCATTGCCACAATATGGGCCAGGACCTTTTTTCTTCCTATTTCATGTGACCCTGGCAACAGCACTCTGTTTTCAACTTACCTAAGAAAAGTGCTTCAGGAGAAAATATAGCTAATGAAAAACAGTCATTGTTTTGTTTTCTTGTACATCATCCTGTTGGTTTTATTAAAAAAAAAAAGAGAAGAAATCAAACAATGAGAGTTATCAATCCCCATCCAAGACTTACTCCGATTTGGTTTAACACTGCAGGTCTCAGCATGTATAGCTCTGATTTCTGCTAACTGGTCTCAGCCTAGTATTTTCACACCTTTTTTTGTACTAAATGCTTATGCGTGGTCAGTTCACTAGAAACTGTCACCATGACACCTTGATTTAGAATTTTTACAACACAAAAAGCACCAGAAATGACTCTCAAAATAATAACCTTCTATTGTTTGCATTGCAATAAATTCCCGCAAATACATCCCATTATCTTTTTATACAATTAAACACATAATGTCTAACTGTTAAGGTATCAGCCCAGCTGGGTACAGTTGCAGTCTGCTGCATCAGAACAGACCTCGGCTGTCTTTTAATAATTGCCCAAATAAAAGAAGAATAATGAAGTGCTGTAGTTTGCTCACCCAAACTGGTAAAAAGCTGTTTGCAAAGAATAACTACAACAGGAGTGAGACACTGGGCTTTGCTAATAAATAATTCTCAGAAATACCAGTTCTCAATTTACTACTTGTACACCATGGGCCAGTCAAAACTTGTCGGATGAGCCAATTTGCCACAGCTCTTGTTTTGAGTCTTTGTGAAGCTGCTGCATGAGCACAGTGGGGGCTGTTTGCATCTATCCCTGGAGTCAATCAGTGGGCCTTTGTTTCCCGCTGGTCAAAAATATCAGGTGGCTCTGAGAGTCTAATTATCAATGAAAAATTAAATTCAGTACAGGAACACAGCCAAGAGTTGCCCCCTGCCTTCTGCCCTCTTTCATGGGGTGTGAGTATCAGGATATTTGTTATAATTTAAAATGTATTCAAGCCAAATTGGGAACTTCAGAGGTGGGAAAGACAGAAACCTAAATGCGAAAACAAGAATTGAGAGCCTCACTGGCGAATCAGCAAATTTCTCCTTCTGGCCCCTTAGCAAATGGGGTGTGCAGCTCTAATTACGCAAAGAGCTTTCTCCAAGGCACCGCCCATCAGGGATTTCTCATTGGGAATAGACTGAGTCAAGTATATACCTGTGTGATTCCACACTTTCCTGGTCCTGGGGAAGTTTGTAAGTTGAATACACTACTAAATTCAGGTCTAGCTCTCACAGCAATGGAACAGGCAGAAGCAGAAACACCTGTCAACAGACGAAACCCCTCAGTGCAGGAGCTTCTTGCTCGGAGACACCTTTTCAGCACTGCAAATCACAGAAACCAGAAGAAGCCAATGAAAAAAATCTCTGGATGAGACATTATGCGTAGAGTACAAAGTTGCTAAAAACAGTGCACAATGGACAAGTAAAGCTGTAATGTCCATCCATCTCCCATTCAACATATGGAGACAAAAAAAGCAGCTCGAATGCTTGCCATAGAGCAAGTCTGGGCTCCTGCTTACACCAGCCTTTCAACTTTCTTGAGTTGTAAGTCAGTCCAGAAAAACAGCCCTGACCACTGAAGACTGTATTTCTTTACCTGTTGATCATTTTCTAACAATCAACACTCATGATTTTTCACAAGGGGTGAATCTGCTTCCCAACAAGACAATAACCACTGAAGCAGAGAGGGAGGCATGACACAGATGTGTGATAGCTAATAGAAGGCAGTGTCTGCTTCTTCACCTGCTCATCACTGTCTTTGCTTTTGAACACGTGTATGAAATGCAGCCACACTTCCAGGTCATGGATGAGAAATCATCTGGGATGCTGTCCTTGCCCACAAATGGGAGGGGCTGCACACAGCACAGAGCACCCTTCCCAAGGCACTTCCACCAACACCATCTCACTGAGTTTGACCTTCTCCTCTCACAGATATTCTTGGTAAACCTTGTGTTGTTCCCAAAGAAGTGAGCACACACAGTTCATGGGCAAGTGGTGCTTCTGTCTGTGTACATACCCTAGGTCACACATCCTTTTGATTACAAGATGTTTGATTTTGCTTAGGGAAACTGATGTATCAGGAGAGAAGGATCCTAGGACATAGAGTCTTACAAGAGAAAACAGTAGAAGAAACAGAGACATACTATTAGTGAGCAGTAGTATAAGCCTGGCTGTACCAAAGTCTTGCAACTCTTGAGGCTCTTAAGCCATGTTTGCAGTAGCACAGCAAGGAAATCTGCCAGCAACCTTCAGGTAGCTAAAAACCTTTTCTGTCAGAGTGATTTCCCCCCACAAAGTGTGTGGTAAAACAGATCATAACTGTTTCACAGCTCAAGAAAAGGAGACAGATCTGCATCACTCACTTCATATGCAAAAATGCTAAATTAGTGCTGATTAGCCCTAAGTGCTTGGGCACTGATGTCCTTGTCCCCTCCGTGCCTGGGAAGACTTTCTTTTTCTGCAAGAAAATTTTTAAGTGTTTAGTTAAACCACCTTCAATCTGCAAGCCTTCCTAGTTCTGCACCTGGAAATCACTCCCAGCTCCTCCATCCCTGACACGCAAGATGAAGCATGGCAACTGCTCAGAACTGTCTGTCCTGAGAACTTTTCAAGAAGGAACTCACCCAAAGGAGAATGTTGGCCACCCGGGCACAAGCAGAGCAACCACCTTCAGACCAAACTTTTGACAAGCAGAATACTATGCATTCATACGAATTTCAGTTGGCCACGTGGTTTGGACACTAATTTTAGTTCTAGCATAAAGCCTGTGGAGACTGCACAATAAACACACAGCAGATCAGGGCAGTGGAAGAGTAGAAGTGGATGGATAGACAAGGCTTTTTCATTCCCAGTTTAATTACTGTTTCTGGTTGTCTCTTCTCACTGGGAGCTCAGTGGAAAATGTGAAAGGCCCTCTGCAACACATGAAAACCCAGTCATATAGAATTTACTCACACACTGCTGTCACAGGGGCCGTTCCACAATTCCACATGAGTAAGGGATCATGAGTGTACAGAAGCATTGCAGCATTGGATCCAAAGTTGGCTCCTGCCCCAGCAGGGTGTGCTGACAGCTCATCCCCCTGTGCCCCTCTTCCGTGCTGGCTGCTCTGCTCAGGAACTGCAGCCTTGGACTTCACCAGCCAAACTTGGCGAGATAAATACAGATAAAGTTGTTCTTAGGGCAGGCAAAAAGCTATTAGAAAAATGTTTTGAACAAATGTGTTTTAAGATTTTCAGCCTTTCTGCCATAACAACTGAAACACCTCAAGATAGTTTTAAATGCTGTTTAAGGTTGCATCATACATTTTACATCATAAATTATTAAGTGACTTAATGGACAATGCATTAGAAGGAAAACAGGCAAATTACAGAATAATTTAACTGTTGCAAAGAAACAGAGCAACTTGCAGGACGTAAAACACTCTATTTTGACACAGAATGCCTGAAGCTAAAGCAATTAAGGCTGCAAAATATTGCCGGCTGACATGATGTGTATGTAAATTTGTCATTCATTGGCAAGGGTTTGTAACAATCACAGTAATGTGCACAATAAAACAACCATGTGGTATAAAATGCTTTCTGCTAAGAGTACTTGGAAAATGGTGGTTATGTATCATTTAAGCATATCGCTATTATACATATAGGAGTCGTTTATTACAAAAGATACTCTCCAATACTGGTAGCTCAAACAAAGATAGCCCTTCAAAATATTATTTACCATTGTTCGTGTGTAGGATCATTCTAGTGAATCAGTCCCTCCAGGCTAGTTTAAAAAAGCTCACAAACTCCCTGCAATTTGACAGGAGAGCTAGCAAAGAAAGAGAGGCGCCAAAGTTGCCAATACTTGTATAGTTGAGTCAGTTATTTCATGTAAAACTAAGATCAATAAAAGATGCAACGAGACCTTTTGAGCCCCCATCAAAAGCTGTAGATCTTACTATCAGTCTTTCCGACCTGTACACCTGCACAAGCTGCCCAACAAGCTGCAAGGCCCACAGCGCTGAGGGCCCAAATCTTTAGGTGCCCATGCTCCTCTCTGGAAGTGGTCAAAAATTTGAGTTGTTCTTTCACTGAGATCTTTGTAACAAGGCAGGTAACACCTTCATCCCAGGTATTACAGCTTCTGTTATGACCTCTACAGAACAAAAGAAATAAAAAATGCACTCCAGGGGATCCTGCGCCCAATCTCAAGCACACCTTTATTACATGAAGAAGGGGGAAAAAAACAAAGAGAGAACACTGGAGGAGGCTCAGATCCCCTCAGACAGCTTTCCTATGTCTCAGAAGTCCTGCTACTGTTTTCCAGCTCTCCACTGACAAGAGGGAGGACACAAGCTCTTGGGCTGCCTTAGACATGCTTGCAGGCTCCATTCCAATACAGTCAGACAGATCTGCACAAGTAACCAGTAGATTAAAAATACAGGGGACAGACCTAGATGAAAACAAACATTATACCCAGTGTAAAAGCCCTGGATGGGTCCATGGAGGTGGCAGAGTTCCCTGATTCGGCTCATTTGGCCCTGTTGCACAGAGCGCAGCCTGCCAGCACAGCCCCAAGACTGCCTGGCTTGATCTCACATCTAGGGCAAGGCTTCTCCACAATAGGAGGCTGCTGAAAGCAAATCCTTCATGGCCAAACTTCCCCATGCTTCCCAACAAAGTTGCCCCAAATTGCATTCTTCCTTCCAGCACTTGGGTGCTCCATCCTGTCTTATCTCCCTCTGCCCCAAAAGAACCTTTTCACAAACAGGAGGGAACAAAATCAGTTTTCCTATGAATCTCTTGTCCCAGGTTGGTTTATTTTAGCAGCTGATGGGTGAGATTACTGACCAACAATGGCCCTTGGCATGGAAGAAGCATGAGTAAGGTCATGCCAGAAACACTAAGAGCTCTCTGGGGCGCATGCAGCTTGGTTCCCAGTGACACCTTGGCCTCCACCAACATCCCTCAGCCCACATGAAGGAATTTCCCAAACTGCTACACGCCACCTCTAGATCTTCAGCAGTTTTTGTTTTTCCCAGTGCTTTTTCTGATGCAGTGAACTAAGATGTCTCCAATCTTTAGATACAATTTAAGAGACACAATTCCTTAGGAATGGAAGAAGTTCATGTTTTAAATTTCTGCTCCAGGCCACATTTCATGAATCCATCCAAAAGAATAGAATAGGCCTTCAACAGAGCAAAACATGGGATTTTCACAAGACAAGACTCTAACACCACATCTGTTGTCTTTGAACACCCCATTTGTTGGGTATAGAAAAGGAGTAGATACCCCAGTGTCCTGTTTTTTGACACACTGCATCCTGACACCCCTCTGAGGACAGTGGCAACACAGTAACATCACAGAAGGAATTTGAGGCAATTCCTCCACAGAGGCTGCAAGCAGAGACTGAAGCCATCATCTCCTGCCTTCCTATCAAAACACCAACCAATAAAAAAAACCTTCAGTGCAGGCACTCAGGACTAGCCTCTTCCTCTGGGGCTCTGGGCAGCTGTCACTAGAAAATCAGCATTTACAATTGCCATGCCAACACAAGGGCAGGTCCTGGCAAATGACAAAACCATAGCAGTACATTGATACCTTGTCTGTTTCTCTCACCCAATGTCCTCACTCATTTTTTTCCAAGTCCCTCTCTTGTAGCTTGATGCCAAAGGATAGGAGAAGAGGCTGAGGGAAGAGGGTGAATTTTAAACCATCTCTCCATATAAATAGAATAGGTTATGCATGCCTTTCTGAAGTACGATATTAATCCCAATTGTGCCATAAAATATATATGACTCACTTGAGCCTTGTTCTCTGGTGAGTTATGAACTATTATGTCACTCATGGGATAAGTATTATGTCTCTTAAGAGACTATCACCTTTCCTCTGTTTTGTAGTAAAAAACTTCACTGAAACCTGCCATGCCTGATATAAGCAACTTCTTTTCAAGCACATTAAACCTTTTCTTTTTACAGCTTTCTTCATTTAGCTGATATTCACATCAGGGTGAGTCCTTTCAGATGCAGCATAAGCATAAGTTAGTATGTAAGAGAAGTAGTCATTTAGCAGAATTTTTTCTTTAATAAATCTGATGATATTTATATTTCATCACAGAGCAGAAAGTTGGGGGGTTTTTACACATTTAAAGATTTATTCCTGTAGTAAGTATCCAATTAATAGGGTTTTAGCATGCAGACAGGATTTGTATTTATGCTGAAGAAAATGTGTTCTCATTATACTTTCATTCTCATGTTAGATTTATTGTGGGTTCCATTATAATTTATTTTAGTAGCTCTGTTTTCTAATTCTTTATATTTACATGTCTTTTCCAACAAAAATAATAATACATAAATAATACCTGACAACACTTGCAGATTTTCTCTATTTGTATGCTTCAATTCTCCAAGCATCTTGGAATGGAAATGCTGTGAACTACAAAGGAAATCTCTATGTGATCTCTATTACATGAAAAATTATCATTTTTATATCCTCTTCACTCTGCCAAGTTCTTTCCAAGTTCCTGTTTGCAATGCATAAAAGTAGACAAGTAATGGTAGCAAACCCAAGTAGGAATACTCACTACATACACTTATATTTTCAATGTGTTGCTGCAATTAGCAGTGTCAGAGGACAGCCTGCTGCATTGCAGCAGAGAGCTCTTCCCTATTTACTGTCACATGTATTTTTCCATAGGCTTTTTTGGGTTGCTGGCATGGGATTTATGATAACACAATCCTACCCCTGCTATCCTGCAAACTGCTGCTGAGAAAGATGTTTGGTCACTAGCACTTTGCCCAGTTCCTAACCCAGTCTGCTTGGGTTTGCACTGGTGTGCAGCAGGATGGGAAGTTGAAACTATGGCAAGACCAGCCTCAGAGTCACCAGCCAACACTTACAACAAGAAAAGATCTTATGCTGAGCAAGTTTTTCCACACATTCTG
This sequence comes from Manacus vitellinus, assembly GCF_001715985.3. Lineage (NCBI taxonomy): Eukaryota > Metazoa > Chordata > Aves > Passeriformes > Pipridae > Manacus > Manacus vitellinus. The sequence continues at coordinate 1,269,740 of NW_021939546.1, read as the reverse complement.
CATAGGTTCCTACAGGGTGCTGTACAGTAGCTTTCCCAAGCCTGTGAAGTTTAAGACAGCTTTCTCACGCAGCCCATCCAGAGCTTTAACCCCAGCACTAATTCCAGCAGGTCAGGCTGATGGCAGTCAGGCAGAGCACAGGCAGTGTATGACCAGAGAAGCCAGCTGAGTTACACTGCAGACATAATACTGTATGCAAGAGCCAAATCTGGCCAAGTGCTATTGCAGTAGATGTTGCTTTCATTTTGCATTGTACCCTCTGCTGGGAAAAAAAATGACTTTGTGTTAGATATCACATCTAATTATTCCTGTTGGGCTGGCCCAGAAAAATGTCAACAGTGCATTGTAAGTGCTAATTGGGGTGTCCATGCTCTGCAGTAGATTTGGGATACAACACCCAAGACTAGGGAGGTTAAGCATGTTTTAGAGTACTGTACTGTAATGAGCTTAGTCTCCATGGAAGAGGCACAGCTTTGCTACACACACTTTGTGCTGCATTGCCCAAGCCACACACCAGTGTGCTGGTTAAGGCAGGCTGTCCGTGACCGTCACCAGCAACCAGGAAAGGTGAGTGGGCTTCCTAGGGCATGCTGCAGAATGCTCAGCAAAGCAGAGTGAGGTGAAGAGAGAAGGAAAGAGAATGAGGGAAACGAGACAGGGGGGAAAGTAAGGGGGGAAAAAAAAAGACTGCTGAAGAATACAATAAATAAAAAGTTGCCTGTGTGATTACCTTGCCTCCCACTGTTTTAAGCAGAAAAGCTCACTAATCTATTAGACTCATGTGATATAATATGGGTTGAGGTGCCAGTGCCTGTACTTGGGCTCCCTTGCAGACACATGCTTTGCTGCTTTTTCCCATAGACCCCATCATGCTTCTGCTGAAATGTTAATCCAGCCTTATTTCAGAACTTCTAATGCAGAAAAAGTACATTGTTTTGGTCTAGGGACAGTGACAGTACTTGAACACACAGGATCCAGACAAATTACTAGTGGCAAATCCACAAAACAGGGGGTTTTGACAGCCTTCATTTCCCACATTGCTCTGTCCTGCTTTAGAGTACCAGTTGGAAAGAAGCTGCCTGTTTCTTTCACAGTGCTGGGGTAGCAGTGTCTGCTGTGACATCCCACCCACCTTTCTACATACTCAGGCACTGATTCATCACTTTTACCAGGCAACCTTTAAAACTTTCAGGAATTCTTCTTGTTAGACCTTCTCATAATGAAACCAAAGTATTTAAAGCTACAACACGCCTACTAGCCTATCAGGCTTGAAATCTGACAAGGAGCTGCTACTCCATGTGCTTTTATGTCATGGGGGACCTTTTGTGCCCCTCAGTGTGTTTGCCCCACTTCCATGGACAGTGTTGCATTAGGCCAGTATCCTGCTTTAAACAAACCCTACAACAGGGTCGACTTAATGGAAACAGGCTTCAAGCCTGAAATACTGTACTTGTTCAGATGTTGAGGCAAGAATATGAGATGGAAATCTGAAAGACTATTGTAAGAACAAAGATGAGGCCTCAGATGTGTTCTCTGTTTCACATAGTCCTTCCATCATTACTACACTGTATGCTAATGCAGAAGAGGTAGGCAATTATTCCCAGGTTTTCTTCATATTCTGTTGTTCTGGACCTCAGATTAAAATGTAACAGTGCCAGACTCCACAGAAAATATAGGGCAAAAACTCACAGACAGACTGTCAGCAAAGGGCTGTGCTGACCCTGGGGACAAGGTCTGGGGAGGGCAGTGTGGGAGGGGTGCTGGCTTAAGCTCTTTGAACATGAGCTGTATTCTTCCAGAGGGGAAGGCATACAAGAAGCTGTGCCTCTACTGTGTGTATTCAAACAGTGAGATGAAGCTGCTTTCAGAGAGAGACAACTCACTAAGTGCAGGATTTGCCACACTGTTCTCAGTGGTGGCATCCTGAGGTTGGTCACCTGGGAAATCCTCTTTTTAAGGACAGTATCCCGAGGGAGCAGCTCTAGTTCCTTTTCCTCACTCCATATTCATCAAGACCAGTGCAGCTGCACAACTGAATCAAATTCTGGTAATAGGTGTTTTACCCTGATTGCAAGTGAAACAAGTGATAAGATGTCAGCTAAGCTGCCCACCCACTCTAGATGCCTAGGTGTATCCACACGCTGCTGTACAAAACTCAGAGACAGATGCTGTCCTGCATGTTTTTAGAATGATATCCATGTGGATACCTGCACTTGGTATGGAAGGAAGTGAGAGGTATTTAGAAAAGCATGTCAAGCTAAAGAGGACACTTGAATTTAAATGGGGGCATAACAGTGTACAAATCACTGCATGCCTGCATCAAGGTCTAGAAGAGAGATGCACGTTGAACAGCTGAAAACCTACCTAGAAACCAGGTGTGCACAGCCCAGATCTAGATATCTGTGTCTCATATTTTACATAGATTATGTATATGCTGCACTGCCACAGAGAAACGCCCGCCACATATGCTGCAGAAAGTGAGGATGGAGAAGAAAATACTAATTCTGCGTATCTTCTTCACTGTCTAGATCCACTAGTTGTATTTTTGTTTGCTTTCTGACATAGCATAAAACTGGGAGGGGGTTTGTGACAAAAACCTAAATAAATATTTAATGTATCAGCACCTGTCATATAGTTTCTGTGCACCACCACTATCAATTTCCTGGTAGTTCTCCTTCCCTACCCAACTTCATTAAAGAATAAAAGTAAAGTAATAAGTCATTTCACACTCTGTCTGACCATTATACAATAATAGCAAGATTTCATGCAAGGGTACAACATTATGCCCATCTGCAATCACAGTCTCTTTGCAAAAATCTCAATTCACACTTCACATGCAGCTAACCTTGTTACCATTCCCTTCCTAAACCCATCAGTCTTGCCACTGCACGTCTTCACAGCCCAACATCTTAAAATTCATCACTTTGACACCCTCACATCCCTACAGGTCAAACTAAAGACACCTACCAAGAATAATTAAGGGGTACCCCAGATGTTTAGTTTACTTCTAGGCAACCTTTCCCAGAACTGGGTACAGTTCTCTGTTCATATGCTGAGATCCATGGAAGGTGCTTGTTTTAAGGGAACGAGACCTCCAACAAATTTCAGAACTCTTCACCCCCTCTTCACCCCCTCTTTTTTTCCTTTTTATTTTTTTTTTTTTTTTA
>NW_021939546.1:1264421-1266200 GCF_001715985.3 Manacus vitellinus | reverse complement strand
GCCCCGGGGGTCCCGTCGAGCCCAGCACCTATCGCTGCCAGCGCAAAGCGCCTTACTTGGGTTCCTTTGAAATCTGCAGATTTTGAGGGCTGGCGTTTGTGCACTTCCATTAATAGAAGCGACTTGTGAAAAATAGGGCATATGAATATGGAAAGGCAGTTTTAATGCGATGGGCGCTTGGATGGACCTGCTCTCCGGCTGGAAACACGCAGAGACAGGCACCGGTTCCGTCTGCCGCACGGCCCGTTAGACGGCGGGAGCAGCCCAAGGGAGGAGAGAAGTTCGGGGCTTTTTCGTGAAACGAGGGCACAGGGGAGGGGCGCCTTCGGGGGTCGCCCGCCCGACCCCCGCCGGTCCCAGTGGGTCTCCGACCCCGTCAGCTATGCCCCCCAATGAACTGTGGGGGTCACTTCGATGCTGTCCCCGAAACACAGCAGGCGGCTCCTCCCGCGGGACGAGGGCAAAGGACCATCCCGGCAGGCCAGGTTACCCGTACCCCCTTTTCCTCGCAGACGGAGCTCGACGATAAATCGGTTGCTGGGGAAGAAACCCGGTGGTGTCACCGGCGGAAGACGTGGGCTTAGCAGCAAGACAGAATAGAAGAGGGGGAAAACGTGCAATTCCAACCTGAAACGGTTATTCGCCGCCCATTCCCGCCACCCCTAGGCTTGGAAAATTTCTTACATTATAAAGGGTTTTGTCCTTTCCACAGGTGAGCTCAGCCTAGCTGCACCCACTCCACGCTCTGGGCTGGAACCGAGGTTTTCGAGTGGGCTACAATTAGGACTTAGGGTGACTTACAACACACATTTTTACAAAAATGTGATGTAAATTTGGAGGAAAGTAAATTCTGCAAAGGGAGAAAATAACAAAAGTTAAAAACCCACCCCAACAAGAAACACCAAAACCTGCAAGAGGGATAGCCAAGCCTCGGAGAGGCAAAACGGCGTTACATGCGGGCGGCATGTAAATGCAACCAGGGTGACAGGCACGGCAAGGAACTCCATTCGGTGCTGCTTACTGGTTCCCAGCGTCTGAGCCGGACTCGCTTGCCCGGCTGGGAAAGCGGATTCAGCTCCCGAGCACTCAGCTGCCACACCGGCGCCAGGGCGAGCACTCTCGGAGCGGCAAATACAATCCTTGTCTCTGTACCCCACTCCAGAGGAGTTCCCCTTCTCACTTTCTGCCCTAACGATGGCCAAGCTAATTCCCCGAGAGAGCGAAGTAATTAAACATCATACTGCTGTTGCATCCTGCAAGAGAGACCATCAGCCAAGGGCAGCGGAGCAGCCCGCCCGCGGCTCCGCTGCCGGGACGGCTCAGCTCAGAGCTGGAGCCCAGCGAGTCGCCGAAACCTGCCTGAGCGTACCACGGGTTCCCCGAAGGAGCCTCCCGCGGCGTGCCCACCTGCAAAACACATAGCACGGCCCAGAGGAAACAAACCAAAGGGGAATCGGGCATAGGGTGTCCAAAGGGTCTCCCGGGTCTCACCGCGGCCGCGCCGGTGTCAAACCGGAGTGATGCGACACGGGGGAAGCGGAGCGGCCCCGTCTCGCTTTTCACCCCTCCTGCTGGTGCAGAGGCAACGCTCAAACAGTTAGCACACAGCCCCAGCTCAGGGCCGAAGAGCCAGGTCCGGGATAGGACAGAGGCTCTCTCCGGGGCGGTGGGTAGCGGGGATACGAGCCTGGTGGCGCTTCGGCATCTAGAGGCTGTGTCAGCCTCCTCTGTCTTCACCATCGCCCGCCGGCAAGCGCCGTGAAAGGCGGCCGCGAGGTC
>NW_021939546.1:1261136-1262291 GCF_001715985.3 Manacus vitellinus | reverse complement strand
GGCCACATCCCCAGGTCCTGCACGGTCCCGTTGCGCCCGCCCCCAAGGGCCAGAGCCTCTACCCGCCGCCGCCCTGCCCAGGTGCTTAAAATAACAGCGAGGAGCACGACACCTGAGGGGGGATTTGATTTTCCTTTAAAATACAGATAGGGAAAAACAGCGCCAGTTAAGAAACAACAAGCCTAAAACTCAAAATGTGTTCAATATAATATTGAAAATAAAAAAGCGGCATCTGCCTTTTCTACTCTGAATTTCTTGAGTTCTTGTCACGGAGAAATTAGCTACCTTGAATTTTCACGTTTGTTAAAAAAAGATAAAGTTTATTTCTTTTTTGTTTTGCTTTCCCCTGTAATTTTTCAGTCACAAAAAAAAAATCTATATTTTATCATCTAAGCATTTATTTTACTGAATCCAAAAAGACATGAAAAGGGATAGGGAAGAACCACGTTCGTTCATTTTAAACTAATGTATAGAAGTGAAATTTTTTCTTCTTTTTTTTGGACGACATATAATAAATATGATATAGCACTCAGCACTCGGTCTGTACAATTCTGTTCGCATTAGGGAGCATGCCACTTTGCAATAAGAAAAAAAAAAAGGTAATGAGAAAAATCAGTGCAAAGTTCTCCGTTTCCCCGGTCTTCTCCGCCGGGCGGGGGTCGAGGCGCTCTCATTCCCTCCGTCCTCCGCAGCCATTTGTCTCTCCGGCGGGCTCGGGCTCCCTCTCCCTCTCCTCCTCCACCCCCTCCGTCCCTCTCTCTCTCCGAGCTCCAAGTCCTGCCTCGCAGGAGCCGAGGTCGGCGGGTCGCCCCGCGGCTCTGCCCGCCTTCCCCCGCGTGTGGTCGTTTCACTTACGGGCTTGGCTCTGGGTTCACGGTTCAAGAGTCCCTGCTCTGACTGATCGCCTCCCTCGGTGGCCGGTGGCTGCCTGCAGAAGCTCCTGCCCCTCGGCTTCCCCTCGCTTCCTCCTCTGCGGTGCTGGGGCTTGTTTGGGGACGGGGAGGGGAAGGGCTCGTTGCGGGGACCGCGGTGCCGTTTCACCGAGGGTGCGGGGTGCCGGGCATGGGGTTGGCCAGGGGGTTGAGGGCCGGCTGCCCGCCGGGCCCCAGCCCGTGGATCAGCACCCGCGGCACCAGTGGCCGCTGGAGCTGGGGG
>NW_021939546.1:1255071-1256356 GCF_001715985.3 Manacus vitellinus | reverse complement strand
CGAGGCCGGAGGCAGCGCGGGAGCCGCAACCTCGGTGCGAGCTGGGTTGGCAGCACGGCGGGGTGACCTGCCAGCACGTCCCTACAGATGGGGGCCTTTGGAGGAACGGGGAGAAGAAAAGGGAACAGAAGAAGGAGGAAAACTGAGGAGTAAAATGAAAGACAGGAGAAAGGGAAAAACACTTAAATATCTACAAATGCCCAGGCAGGTTTTCTGCAGCAGGGAAGCAGCCCGCGGCGGCTGTATTTATCCTGCTGTCTTGGTTTGCAATTTGCCAAAACTATGTCCTAATTATCCCCGGGGGAATGCAGGATTCGGGGTAATATGTTACACTAGCATAATCCTTTAACTCACAATACACCTCCCCGTCCCGGAATCGGGATTTAGGGCTTAAAGTCATGTTCTTGAAGAGTGAACACCTTTCATTTCCTTCGCCTTATTTTTTAATCCTCGATTCCATTGTGTAGAAATATTCTGGGGGAAAGCAGCGCAAGGCCCTTCCCCGCCCGGGGCAGAGCCCGGAGCGCGGGCAGCCTCGGCCTGTCCTGCTCCTCCGCGGGCACCGCCGGCCGATTCGGATTCCCAGAGCGTGATCGGCCCTACGCGGGGGCATCTCACGGAAAACGCCCTCCACCTCCTGCCTGCACCCTCGGGGCGCGAGGAGACCAGCGGAACGCTCCTTGTACTTGTTGAGGCCAGGGTGGATGCTGACAGCTGCTGCCCCGTGTCCCCTCAGCCTCTGGCTGGATGACCCCCCCTTTCCCATGTATCCCACCCGTCTGACTGCGGGCAAAGCCACGGAGCTCCCCGTCCCAATAAATCAGCAACAGCCGAATCAAAACGATGAGCGAAGGTGCCACTCAGAGAACTCGGACGGGGCGCCGCTCGTTAATTAGTAGGCAGCTAATTAGAGCGGCACTTAGAGCGCTAATCAATGGCCCGACTGAAGCTGGGGGCAGCGAGCGGCAGGGACGGGCTATCATGTGCCGGTTCGACAACCAGTCCCTTCCGGGGGGGCGGTCCCAGCCCAGGCACCGCGGACCGGCCTCAAGCTCCGGCCAATGGGGTCCAGCAACTGCCACCTTGGCCCCCAACGGGAAGCCCCCGCCCCACCGAGGGCGATCCCGACCGAGGGCGATCCCGAGGAGCATGGTGCGGGGATCTGGGGGGTCCCTCCGCCAAGCAGCTCGGGGATGGCAGAGCGCAGCATTTCAGCCTCGGGATGGGTTACTTCCCACTCAGATTTTGGTGCGCAGTCGTGTTGGCTCACTGGCAGCACCGCAGC
>NW_021939546.1:1210071-1250071 GCF_001715985.3 Manacus vitellinus | reverse complement strand
ATAAATTGCATTTTGACAAGTATCAGATACCGTTAAGCTTTGATATTATGAATTCCTCGGAGGAGATGCAAACAAGAAGGGCCGCAGTTAGAGATCCAAACAATCAAAGAGGCTTGTTAACATGCGCTGTCAAATGCATCAGTGCTATTAATTACTACAAATTAATGTGACTCTCTCTTCCTCTGGTGATTGGAATAATAATCAGCTGGATTCATGGAATGAGCACAGAGAACATATGCAACCCTGCCAAAAATAATAATTTAAGAAACTAGGAGACATTTGCAATCTTTATGCTTACAGGCTTGATAATTTGCTTGTTGCTAGTGTGTCCCACTTTACCCCATCCTTCTGATTGCTGGAAACTGTCTCATCTGCATCCCAAACGGACACGCTCTCGCTCCCTGGCTGCAGCAGCACTTGTCCTTATGACAAAGTCTTTCTCCTCTTCAGGAGAGGTGTGAAGGCAGGAGGACGCACAGCTGAACATCTCACCCTGGCTGCCCAGGCAGGCCCTCACCATGGTTCCAGCCCACTCCCCATATCTGAGTCTGCTCAGAGACCCCTCTGCAGCTTCAGCTCCTGCACCCCACAGGAAATCGGATACTGGAAATGAGAATGGTATTTTTCCCACATGGGAAGGAGGTATGGAGATAGTAAAACCATGGTACACATACATCTGTCAAGCTCTGACCCTATTTCAGTAATGCAAGGCAGAAGAACAACACTACATTCTCCTACTCCAGTGAAATACCATTTCCCGTGCTAGCACAGAAACAAGCCAGCCCAAAAGGCAGAGTATCACCTTCTCATGAAAAGATTAACCATCCTTTGGCTTTGATTTCTTCCCCTGTTCAAATAACAGTGCCCTTGCATTGTTAACAATGCTACGGCAATAGCACACAACCAGTTTCCAGCTCAAACCACTCCTCGCAAAGGGCACAGCAGAGCTCTGAGCAGCTCTCACTCCACTCTTCTGATTTTACTGTTACCACAAGACGCTATCTTCCAGTAGTCTCTACAAAAGGACCCTTCTAGCTCTGGTGGACTTTAGAGAAGTCCTGTATTTTCCTCTGCTCATACAACCAGAGAAAAGATGGAGCTGGCAACAAGGCTTCTGGGGATAAGGGAATCTGAGGTTCTTTGGCTTGGTGGTGAGTGATCACTCCAAACATACAATGCCCTTACTCAGGCACGCCAAAAACCACAGAGCAGTACATGATAGCCATAGAAAGCAGAGTTCTCAGGCACCTTGGCACCAACAGACCAGGTTTGCTGGGGAGAGGCCTGGCATAGAAGCCTCCTGTGCTGCTGGTTGCTGCTTCTCTTTGCCCCATCAGTTGGACCTTTGTTCACAGGGTCCTCTTCTCCCCTGTCTACACCAAAGAGCTGGGGGCTGTAACCCAGCTTGCAGGGAGATCCAAGGCAGCCAGCATAAATGCACATCAGAATAGAGGAAGCCCTGAGCCAGGGACACCCTCTTCCCACTGCCTCGGGAGACTCCCTGCTGCTGGAGGGCTCCAGCACTATGCTTGAAGCTAGAGCTGAAGGCAGGGCTCGGGAAGAAGAGCAGATGGGTGAGGGAGAGAGAAGAAGCATAAAATTGATGGATGTCATTTTGTGTTCCCTTGAACACCGTAAACTAAAACATATCCCAACCTTTGCCCAGGGGACGACAAGGATAAGCAGGGTGGCATGCTTCTTACAGTCCTGAAATGGAAACAGGAACAGAGGAAAAGAGCAGGCCAGTTGTGCCAGCCCTGTGCAGTGTGTGGGGAGCTCCACGGTTCTTTGCACTAACACACCAGGGTCAAAGTCTTCATCCCCAAATGCCTCTTTCTACAGACCAACAAATCCCATTCCCTGGCCTCAAATCTCACCACCTAAAGTCTGCTGCTTTGTAAGAAGGTCTGTGTCTCAGACCCTTGTGTGTGGTAGAGATCTCCTGTAGCCACAAGCCACAGAAATGCAACAAATCCATCTTGTAAGCAGGAAGCAAGGGCTGAGCAGAGCCCCTACTTCCTTGCTAAAGGAGGTTCTCTGACAGGCACCCCTCTAGTTCAGGATAGGAGTCACCATGATGGAACTAAAGGACAGCTTCTGACTACAGTGTGAGATAAATTAACTTGACACCATCTGGCAGCAGTTCTTCATTTTTGACAATATTTAAAACTTAATTTGAGCTCAGGCAGTGATAAATAGGTCTCAGATCTCACCTGGCTTTGGTAACCTCTTGACCTAGGCATATCAAGTCATTTATCTGAGGCTGTAGATTCTGATATTTTACTGCTATGCCTAATGTAAATAGACTGCTGGACACTGCCCTTATTGCACTCTGGTAATCCTGGATTGATCCTGCTGAAGCAAGTGGGGAGCAATGACATCTATGTCTGTCTTTCATCAAACACATGATGAAAGTTGGTCATGTTTAAGCATGTTCTCCCAGCTGGAATCTGTAACAGATGATAGCCATGAAGCATTAGTGTTCCCAAACATCTAATGACAGGGTAGAGTGGACATTTTATTATTAATGTTACAATTATTTCCTTTAAAATTTAACTTAGCTCTAATTTTCTCTCTCTAAATACTGCTGACAATGGCTTTAGCATGTGTATGTATGTCTATGCATGTATGTACACATATAGATTCTTGAGTGTCTATAAATAAATAATCCCTTTAGACAGAACAGCATGACAGCAAAAGCTTTCAGATGAAAACATGGTGTGAAAATGTAGCATGTCTCTTCTCTTTATTTTCTATGGCAAATGCAAAGAAAATTTATTGCTTCAAATATGTGTAATCATTTTTATCTGATTATCTGTAGATGCTCTATATGGCTCTGTGCATGAGACTATATTCTCTGTCTCCTGCAGACATCCTAGTTTTTTACAGGCTTCCATTCTTTCACATATCTTTATGAATTTGAAGGAGCTGCTTAGAATTTGTCACTTATTTTTAACAATATAATTTTCTTTGGAAGGAACATTCCTGCTAAGCTTGACATGTGATATTTAATCACATATTGACCACTCAGGATTACTTTAATGCTTCCTGTCAGCTCCAGTACAGCAGGCAGAGTTCAAGCAACACATTTGCCTGGAGTTCAGTATTCATTTAAATCAAATTTGTCAGCTTTCAATTTTTTTAAATGTAATATTTTATTTTTATTAAATGCAAGTTAATAATGCCTTGTCAGGCCAAGGGCATATTTTATTGTGAACTCAGATGTTAAGTGAAATTGGAGCCATAACACCCTGCTAATAGAGTCATATAATCATCTTAATGCCAGCATCTCAACCTAAACAAACATGTGCTGGCTTTGTGTTCAGTTGTCTCAGGGAGCCTTTTCAGATGCATAAAACACACCCACACAAACACACACACACTCATCCTTTTAAATACACGTGCTCCTGGGTGCCGGTGCCTATGACACTTGAGTACGTTACTTAAAGATTTCCATGTGCTCTTTTTTCCTCTTCATAAGGCATCTTACTTGACTGGTGACATAACAGCCTGGGTTATTAATGCTGTCTATTCTCAGCTTCATCTCTAATTTTCCATGATGCTATCTGTAGTGACTTGATTTTTTTCCCCCTGACAATATTTATGCATGCGAGTGTACACATATGAATACAGCTTTCCTACAGAGAGGTGCACAGTGAGCACTTGCCCACCATACATGCAACTTTGTGTATATCTGGGGGCATCAATATTAGACACACCTGCACACGTATATAAAACATTTGTGCATTGCAAGCATGTATACAGTTCATCTGCTCACACTAAACACTGCATAATACACACCCACAAAGGACACTGCAATATTTATCTTTACTTGAGTGAAGAGTTATCACTCTTCTTCTTCACAAAGACAAATGTAGCAATGAGCAGCCGTTGCACGTTAGAAGGTAGGAGATGGATGGAGACTGATCTAGCCTTATAAACATACTGTAAACCATAGCACTGTAAAGTAACATAGTGTCACAGAGGGTGATAAAGCACTGCATCTTTACCAAGCATTTCCCAGCAGCAGGACAAACCCAGTCCCCATGCTGCAGCTGTGGGCTCCAGAGCCATTTCAGCTGCTGTGCCCTACCAGGGGTGGGTAATGGCACCTTATGTCTTTCACCTCTTAAATCACTGGCTCTGAAGGGGTACAGGTCAGCCGTGGCAGAGCTGTCCCTATCTGACAGCTGTGCTGAGGCGGTGGCAGTGAGGCGCTGGCCCGCGTGGCCTGGGCGCACAGGTGTCCCCATCACTGGCTACCCGTGCGACTAACACTAATTGGCACCCTTGTCCCTTGTCAGCAGGCTTGGCAGAGGGGCCAAGGAGTGAGCAGGCGCAGAGATGCACACTCTCCTCTCACCCCAGCACCAACTTCCCAGGCCAGAGCTGGAGCCCATTATCCCATGCAGCAGACACCCGCACCCTGCCTCCCAGGAAAGCCATGCTCCAACGCTTCCCACAGCCATAAATGTAATCACAGCACAGGGTAATAATGGTGAAGGGAAGAAGGGAGATGCACAGAGGTTAAGCAATGTTTTCCAGTGACATCTGAGAGGAGATGATGCGTTGCCACTGTAGAGAGAGATGGCAAGGCTGTTAAGGAGGGTCAGGGCCATGGAGGAAGGAGTTTTTATGTTAAAAGCACCCAGAGGATGTTCCAAGGCAGATCCAGGCATCCAAGACATTTATGTCCACGGCTAGCATCATGGGCTGAAGAGGGCCTTGGAAGGGTTTTAAAAACAAAGAATTTGGTTTCTCACAGGTTTGCATAAACCTCTGAACGTGTCTCTCCTGCCTCTGGTCAGAGAGGTAACAGAGGTACAGTTCCAGAATATTTCCCCAGGCAGCTCTGGAGATCTGACTTCAGTTTTTAACCCGTCTCTGGTAGAAAGTGTGAGAGGAGTAGTAACACCCACTTTCTCCCATGAAGAAAGTGTCTCCTTGGGCCCTCAGGAGCCCCCCAGCCCAGAGCAGCACCATTGTCCCTTCACTGCTCAGCTGAGCAGAGGGAGGGCAAAGCAACCCTAGTCCAGGTGGTGAGCGAGGGGCATGTCAAGTGTATTTGAAATTGAGACATTTGTTTTTCCTGTGCTTACCTCCACTACACAAACACACAGCTGCAAGTGGAGGTATTGAGCTTTCCTTCCCACCTCTGCCAAGGCCAGCAGTGCAGATGCCCTGTGCACATGCTGGATTACCCCACATCTGTGTGGGAACAGGTATGCTCATGCTTTCCACAAGCTTTAGTGGCAGCTAGGGGTACGGGCAAAGCCTCCTCCAACAGAGAGGCCAGCTATCTGGAGGTTAAAGGTGCATCTTTGGCACCATCTCCTTACATTTTACCTTTAATTGCATCTATTTTAAAAATTCCTCATTGAGCATGCTGAAAACCTGCATGCAACATCCAACCCTCAGCATGAGCCCAGACTGCCTCCATGGCCCTGGCTTCTCCCCGTTTAGGGGTACTTCAGTTGTCATTGCTCCCACCCTAGGCTAACCTTTCCAACCAGTGCCACCCCCAGCATGGGGGGAAAACACCTCTGTCAGGCTTTAATACCCTTCAGTAGGTTTTTCAGCAGGTACCTGATCTCCAGGGTGGTGTGAGGATCCCTTGTCCAAGTCCCATGCCCATCATAGCCAGCGTCTGGCAGTCGCTGGCTGGATCCCAATCAGTGCTGGGGGTGGGACAGGGACAGGCCAACACAGAGCCCAGCTCAGGACCTACTCAGAGACAGAGATCAGCAGCCTGCATCCTCCACAGGGAAAAGAAAGGGAAAGGATGTTGAAGAAGTGTGCCAGGGTACAAAGTTTTTATTCTGCCTCTACTCTTTAGTTGGTACCCAAGAACAGAAATGCCCTGGGCAGACTTGGATTGGGCTGCAGCCGTAACTGTGCCCACGGGTTCCAGGGCAGTGCGGGAAGGCAGGGGCAGTCGAGCAGTGGGACTTCTGCCCAGTGTCCTGCCCACTGTCACTGCGCAGTGGAGCTGTGCTTGGGCACACATAATGATGCTCAAGTAATGGCTTCACTGCTCTCTGGAAGCCAAAAATTAGAGCCCTCTGCAGAATAAAGAAGCAGTCGTACCTCTTGTCACACAGCTCAGCTCCATCCACAGCCAGGAAAAGCACTTCCCACCATGCCTTTCCATGGAGAGAGAAGAAAAACACCTAGAAGACATTTCCTGACTGCTGTGTTCCCCCTGGAAGTCAGCAAGACTTTCCTAAGGAAGGAAGACATCGCAACTGTATTTCTAGCCCCATTACATCTCTTTGCTGTCCATCCTGCTCTACTGGCGCAGTGCTTCCCATCACTGAACACACAACTCTACTACCCCACTCTCATGCCACAGATTTATCCCTGTGCAGAGCAGTTTGAGCTAATGCTGTTATGTCATCATAAAACTGGTATAACAGAAAATCAGCCCAAAGAGTTTCACATCCATTTACATGTTTGTTCAGACTGTCCAGACATAATAATGCTGACCAGATTCTAATGATCAAAAATGCAATAAGTTGGCAATAAGGCATATATATTAATTATAACTGCAGTTCAAGCATTATCTAATTTACATAAGAGCAATTAGAATCACAATTGACCTTTTGTAGAAACATAGGGCTATGCTTAATTCTAGCCACTAGCATTCAAAACATTTATTTAAATGATATTCCTTATTAATAATTATATGTTTTTGAAAATAATTTTTATGGCAAACAGAAAATTACTTGTATCTAGCATGTCTGAGGAAGAGAAAAACCCGTTCTTTATACCAACACACTCAAATTCTCTGGAAAATGGTGTAATATGCAACAGCAGAATAAAAATATATATATTTATTCTAAAACTACATTCTGTGAACATAAAAGCAGTTATATTTACCTTTTATCTAAGAATGATCAAATAACATCCAGTCCATGAGACTCCCACCTATTTACTTCTCAGTTCTTCTGTACTAACTATTTATTGTTTCTTGTACCAGTCACAAAAATTCCATTATTTAATGAGGAACACATATTTTATATCATATCACTGCCTTCCATGATTCCTGGCACCGTGGGCTAGAGCCTTCTCCCCAGTGCCCTACAAGGCAGCACTAGCCTCAGGGGTCAGGGAGAGGCAACAAAAGCATCAGCTGGAAGAACCTCTGCAGGAGGAAAATGAGGAATAGTTCCCTCAATTTTAGCCACGTTTAAAGTCCATGGGTCATTTTGCAAGTCCTTCTCCATGCCAGGATGTCTGGCAATAAAATAGCACCGATTTTGAGGGGATGGTTTGGAGGGGTCCATTTGAGAGCAGGAATGTTTCACATGAGTGGGGACAGCTGGGGCAAGCCCATTGCAAACGTGCCTGTGGTTATGCTTTCAATAGGTGGCACTTATGAATAATAATATGCATAATCTATCTTGTGCCCAGGCAGGAGAGAAAACATAAGTGGACAAGCCTGAAGGCATGGCCGTCTATTAAAGGTTGCTTGGGAATTCTCTGCAGAGTTAGGGCAAAACTGTGCTGCTAAACATGGCTGGGGGATTTGCATGTTTAAGAAAAGAGGACTAATTGAAAATCTCTCTCTTCTGGATGAATGATTTACATTTCTTACAGATCAAATTACAGAGGGTGAAATACAGTTTTGCCCTGTTGTTGTTTATTTGATTGCAAGCTTTCATTGCTAACGTTTTTTTATATTAAAGAGCTTCAACACTTAACACAGACTGTCAGAAAAAGCCCAAATTCCCAAGCCATGCTATGCACTTAAGTCTAAACCCTCCAGAAATTCAGTCCTGCTTTGTTCTGTGGCCATTTGTAGACACATTGAATTAGGCACCCAGGGCTCAGGATCTTAGTAATTAGTAACATAAAAATAATTAGGAAATTGCAAAAAAAAGAAACAAACAAACTCACACTCTCTCCTACCTATCATTACAAATGTAATCCAGGTCTATTCCCACCAGCAGCAAGGACAGTTTATCATAAGGGAAAGACATATTTGATTTTAAAGTAGTCCAAGAAATAATGAGATAAGCATCTTGGACTTTTCCCAGAGAAATACCCATCAGACTGACCCTTATTTTTTATCTGTTTATATAATGCCGCAGCTACTTTCTTTTAAAAGAAACTTTAAAAATGGTATTATTTAAAAAGAAGATATACATGTTTAATTCTGGTGAATCCACTTCCTTTGCACTGCAAACCAGGGAGCAGCCACTGTCCAGTTCTCCAGGGTATTCCCATTCCCCAAGGACCATGGGAAATTACTTCTGCTCCTTGTAACCCAGCCCAGGAAATGGCTCCCACCAGCTCAGAAACAAGCCTGGTATGGAGCTGAGCAAGGAGGCTCAGGAAACCCAGCATTTACCTACGAGCCAGGGAAGAAGAGTAAATGAGGAGGAGCTCTTCCATGAGACATCAGCTTGCCTCAGCAGGAGAAGGTCTATAGTAGGGACACCACAAACATGATGCTCATTAGAAATGCGATGCCAAGAGTACTTACATCAGGAAGAGGTTTCTCGATGTGTGGCACAGCTGATAGCTAACACCAGCACGGACAGCAGCCTCAGCAAGCAACAGGGACTCAAGTCACCTCTGGGGCAGGAGACCCACACTCACCACTTATTTATCACACCTCAAACAACACAGCTGCAGAAGAGTATCAGAGTGCTGGTATGTTAATTGCAGATAGCTGTGTGAGGAGCAGACAACATCATCATCCTAGTATTAATAAAAGGAATGGGGCAGGGCAAATCATAGAGAGGGGTTTCCTAAGTCCATGTACACAAAAGGCAGAGCACAATGAAAACTGGAGAAAACAACACTCAAGTATAAAATATCAAACATTTTAACTTTGTTTTGCTTGGCCAACAGAAATACTGATCTATTGCCATGGGAAGAAAACACATCTCTAGATCTTGATAAAGCTATGGGAGGTTATTTGGAGGATGACTTCCCTGGGCCAGTTAAAAGTGGTTGCGCTCTGATGAAATATATTCCATTATTTGACTTATCACAGCAAGTTGCCCAAAGATGCTGTGGTGGACGAGTCGGCAGCCCAAGATTTTCCCACACTCTACCTCCGGGTGTTCCAGGAAAGGAAAATTAAGTCCTGAAAAGGAGAAGGGGGAATGCAAGAGGAATCTAATATCAGGCTTTCTCCTGGCTTTGTCACTGCTAATCATCTCTGTACATGTGAACTGGGTGTAAAATGTTCCTATATTAGAGCTGTGGCTGTGCATAGGTGTAAATTACTACACAAGGTTCAGGGCAGTGCTCAGCAATGTCCAAGCTGCCTAATTAGCAGTTGTTAGTGTGGCAGAGCTATAAAGTGCTAATATTCAAATGTTATGACTGTGATACCTCTTGCCAAAATCCATAAAGTGTTTGGAAGCTGGCTAGTGTTACTGAATAAACTCTTTCTTCCGTCTCAAGCGGAGGCTTAAAGGCAGCCATGCTAATTAACCCCTCCTTTTAGTGCATCCATGGTGAAAATATAACACTGCACCAGGGCTGCTGCCACAACAGTGCCTGGCCCTGGCAGGAGATGCAGCAGGACTGCAAGAGCAGAGATCTTGCTTTCTGTCTCAGACAAGGCAGCCCTCTAATTTGGGTATTGCTGCTCTGGGTGGCAAAGATGAAAAATCAAGTATTTTTTTAGGACTGTTATTTTAAAACTAAGCCCTTTGACTCACACAGTCAACCTCTAAAATAAGGCCTACAGGACTGGAGAAAAGCACTCATATAACATATAGTACTTGACATTGCCTATGGCTAAATATAGGGAACAAGATGTTCTCTGTGGCCATACCAAGCTTCCTTAGTCATATACACTTTAATCTAAGCCCTGCTACGGGGAGAGATCCCTGGCCCCATTCTCCCTTCTGAGCATCAACAGCAGGGCAAGCACAATGTGCGTCCACTGAAGCATGGTCAACTCGACACCAAGGCACAGCTCTGTGCAGATCAACCCAGTCAGGCAGGAGCATGCCCTTGGTGCAGTTAATTTCAGAGTTATTCTCTATGGTTAGCATCAAAGACATTTCCTACTGTACACTCGTATGAAATTACAGCTCACTAATTTCATAAATGGCAAAGCACATGTCTGACCCCCTTCCCCCAAATCCTCTGGAAAGCTATGTGTTGTACCCAGCTAGCACAGACCATGGCATGGAGAACATCCCTATTCTGGATTGATGGCCACAGCATCTCTGGGAGGAGAGGGCCATGGGCAAGGGCTGCCTGGGGATCCTCGCCATGCGTCCATCTTCCCCAGAGGTAGGGGTCCCAGGAACTCACTGTGAATACACAGGGTTTCAGTCCAACCTACCTACGCTGATGTTGACACCAAATGTCCTGAGCTTGCAGCCACCTAGAGCTCTGCAGAAGTTCACGCCATGATCCCTGCCTTGCCACTGGAAAACTGACCTGCTAGAGGTTAGCACAGTTTTCCCCAGGTGCAACAGCAGCACACATAGGCAAAGCAGCTCCATTTCTTCAATCTGTGGCTTCTTCATCCAGCCAAGTTATCTGAAGAGAAGATCCTCATTTTCTATCATTTTTACAACACTTTTCAAATCCCCAAAGACTTATGCTTGAAGTACATATAGTGAGTTAACTAACAGACTTGGGTTTGGCAACACAGCTTGATCCAAGTCCACAAAAAAAATTAGAAGCCCCATTGAACTCAGGCTTTGGCCTCACACAAGGGTAGGTTGAGGCTGTGGCGGGGAGAAGGGCTTTGCTCAGCCAGCACAACCCTCTGGCCATGACAGCTAGGAGATCTCTGATGGCAGGTTCAGCAGATGCGAGCACAGGGAGAGCTGGCTGGGGCCGGAAACTTGCATAACTCTCTGAAGAAGTATCCCATAAAAAAGTGATTTTTCCCATCATGCTACAGGTTAAAAAAAAAAAAATCTCTTCAAACACAGCAGAGCCTCTCGGCAAGGCAGGCGTTGGCAGAGCTGAGCTCAATCACGCCGCGCAGGAGGGAAGTCCCTGTGACTGAGAAGCGAATGGGTGTCTGCAGCACAGCATAAATTAATATAGCAGCTGCTGCTTTTGCAGGGAAATCAAACCCCAGCCATCCCCTTCCACAAACAGAAACTTCACAGATGCACTATAGGATATTTCATTACTAAGTATTTTCAATTTTCAACATGAGAAATATTACCTAGTGTTAGTTACATTATTTGTTTCATAGGGAAGGAATTAGCATTCCTGGGGCTCAGAAAAGAGGCACATGCCACCAAAGCAAGCAAATATGATTATTTCTTTGTTTTCATAGGTCCTCATACAGGCAACTGCAGGTCTTGGAGATACACTCCAGGCCTGTGTCAAAGTATGGCACTCCTTCATTAGCACTTCAAGGGTTCTAAATCTGGGGAAGGGAAGGACTGTAGTCTCAGAGGCAGATTCTTTATCAGTGTACACCATGTAAGTGTGAGGCTACTCCTGATTTATTCTGGTACGGCTGAAAGTAGCACCTGTTCCCCGTACTTATTTATGTCTTCTATAAAAGATTTATCAGTTTTAAAAAAAGAGAAAGATTATTGTCTCATTTATACCAGCATAACTCTGGAATAGCAAAACTGACTCCAGATAGTTGAATGTCTTAGGGAGCTCATCTGGCCCAGTGGCTTTATTTCGGGAGCTCTGCTCCACCTCCAAATTTTAAAAATGGTATGTTCATGCTCTGAGGCAAACCTCATTTTCTAGCTCAAACATTTTATGCAATATTTTAGTAGGCTGTTTCATACTGCTGTACAGTCTCCAATTTTAAGTATTATCAATAATGTATTGTTCCATGTAACCTCTTTAACACTCACAATAGAATAAAATAAAAAACACATCAACAAAAAAATTGTCTCTGCTTGGCAATGCTGTGTGAATGTTAAATTTCCCATTTCACAATGCAGCCATCACTATAAACTCTGAGGGCGGATTAACGCTCTTCTGGTACTTCACTGTATCAGAACACGGATTTGCAGACAACAGCTGCAGCAAATTCCCTTGACTGAGAAGAATTACAAGTATTATCACCTAGATCATTAAACTGGGTTCATAGATTGCAGAATGTCTTCAATCAATTCATCTAAGATAACTTGAAGCCAGCTGGACCCCCTCAGTGAGAACTTGACTTAATTGGCCAATAAGTGGCTGGAAAAGGTGCATGCGATTTGATAAAATTACAGACTGCAGAAGTGATTACAGTTTGGAGAACCACAGAGGGTAGCCTCAGGGTCAGCCCTTTTGGAGAGGGCTAAGTTAATGTCCACTATTAAGTGCTGCTGTGAAAAATGTTGGCCCACTTGGTGCTCAGATGTAAAGTGTATCCAGGTCATTCCTCAGCTGATGGAGGGAGAGATGTGCACATTTATCACTGCTCTGGCCTCATTTCTGCCTTGGTAATAGTCGTACACTAACAACTGCTGGCAGTTTCATGGTTTTCTGGGTACCCTTCATTTTATTGGCATAACTAAAATATTATCTGAGGAAAGCAATCCATCTGCTAAAGAAAAACACTTTCCTTCAATTATGTCCCCAGAGTCTTTTCTTAAGAAAGGTTAAAGCACCAGGAAGTTGAAAAATATACATTAGTTTGTTTTTATTTTTTCCAATCTACTGCAAATATGCTTGCTTGTTACTGGATAAGTGGTAGGTCTACATATTTACCACTGCAAAATGTTAGAGAATATGCCTAGCTTTAGGAAAAGGGTAAACTCACAATATCAGATTAGCTTTTAAGTACAAAGCATTATTTAAAAACAATTTCCTATCTTCCTCTTCCTGTTCCCCACAAAAAAAGGATAGAAAAGATTGCATAAGTAATTTCTCCATGATTTTATGTTTCATAATGAAATAGACGAGGTCATTTGCAGAAAAGCAATATTTTTAGAAACCATCGCATTACCCGATTGTGTTAAACATCATGGAAAAACAGAGCTTGATCCTGCATGAGCTCAGCAGGCAGGGCTCCCATTGACCTTGGCGAGGGGCTACTGCGCGTGGGTGCCTCCCAGGCATTAACCCTTTTGTTAGAGTCCACCCCAAGACAGGGCTTACAATCACTTCTGCACCGATAGAGTGTACCTGCTGTGATTCCATGTTGCTGAGGCTGCATATTTTTCATGGATTGGATAATTTTCATGGGTTTTGTTTTGTTATTTTTAAATCCCCACCTTTTACAGAGCTAGTGCCAAGACTCAGATATCTGATGCAGATATTCAGAAGTAGCTTGGTCTCATTTCAAGGATTTTTTTGCTGTTGGCTAAATTGTTATAATAGTAAATGGTGTAACATACAGTCAAAAGCCTAGGGGTTGCATAGTTAGCTAGATGCACACAAAACACAAATTAATGAAGTGTGGAAGGACATGTTACATTTTACCATCAAAACAGGGAAAGAAGGGGCTCTGACACAATGATTTTAGGCTTCAAGTGTTAGGTCAGAAAAGAATTTTACTTAAAAACAAAAAAAGGTACAAAATGCCTTCTTTCCTAAATGCTTTCCTTTCATATGTCAGAACTGCCAGAATCCAGTTTTATCTCACCCATAGACAGAAATTAGGTTACCATTTGGTTACTGGATCTCCTACCATGTAACAGAACATATGTTTCTTCCCAAATAACCACACAAATCTCACCCCGCCAAACCACAAAGCGCAGTCACCCAGGGCACAGGATGAGGTAGGCTCAGTGGAGAACTAGTCTGCAGTTTTTTGAATGAAATATCTATTCATGGGGGTCCTGCTAAGAAAAGAAGGTCAGGTTTAGTCTTTCTCTAACTGTGCGAAGAAGATACCCATTTCCAAATGTTTCTGGTGAAAACAATCCATTTTGGTCATGGGGACTTGGCCGCAGCTTCTCCTGTTCCCTGGGATCTCCTTCCCCCATGATGACTTTTCTCTTTCCATGTTGATGCATATGTGCTTATTCCCTTCTGCATTTGGGACATTTACACATTCAAAACCTCTGCATGAAAACATGGTGCCTGTCACAGGCACAGAGATATCATGGATGTTTCAATTCCTCGTCCTGCCACTTCAGCCAGGTGTTACAGTTAAATGAGTAACACTCTGTTCTGATGTCTTTGATGCTAGAAAAGAGATTCAGCTTTCTTTCTGTCTTACACGAGAGTACGGGGGGTTTAGCTGCACTGGGTATCCACACTCAATCTGTGCATTAGCACAGGCAAAGCATTCTCCCCACTTAGCTCCAGTGTTGCCCTTCTGGATTAAATGCTGGTGTGAAAAGCATTCTCTAGGCAAATTCCAGCATTTTAAACACTGTCCTCACCTGGTAGAAGGATGCTGCCTGCCAAGACTTACCTTTCAATGCAGGATGGAGACCTGGGGGGCTGCTTGTCCTCTGCTCCCAGCTCTGCCAGAGTGGCCCCCGTGGCCAGGGTCAAACTGGAACCGCGTGGCTTCAGTGCCACTGTGCACTCCGTGCGACCTTGAATGTGATGTCTCCATCCACCAGCAAGCAACCAGCCAGGCCTGCCACCTTCCATGGGAGGAAAAGGGAAACTAATTGAGTTGTACACGACTTAATCACATTAGCATCCCTAGTGCTGCCATTTCCCGTGTCCCCACAAGCTCGTGCCATGTTTGCGGTTACTGGTGCTCCCATACACCCTGGGGCACCGGGTTTCAGACATGCATTGAACTGTCGCTTGCAAATTTAGAAAACTATTTTTAAAGCAAACTAAGCAAACAATGGTGCTTTCTCTGCCTGTCATAAAGATCATTAAAGGAACAATTGCTAGCAGGGATTTCAATGGCAAACGGGCCAGGCTTGGCAGAGCAGGACCTTTGCTCCAGCTCACTGCTTTCATGCTGAACTGAAGCGACGGCCCTCAATAGCCCATCACACCACCAGCTCCTCATCAGGAACCACCAACTTGGAGATTAGCATGGGCTGATCCAGCAGTCCCCACAAAAAATGTGAAAAAGGTGAAAACTTCCATAGGTAAAAGCCCTCCATGTCTGTTCTGCCACCCCAGAGAGAGGGTGAAGTCATTGCCCACTATGACGTTTTGCTACCTGCTCTTTGACAACCCTGGTCTTCCCTCTTTGTGTGCAGACTAGAGCCCTGGCAGCCTCACCACTGCAACTCTGGCATCATGCTACGGGCATTGGAGAATTCGGCATTTTCCTGAAGCAGTTCTGGCCCCCAGATCTACTTGAGGATGGTAGTCTCACTGAACAGCAAGTCCGTGTGGTCATGAGCAAAACTCAAGAGCCAGTGCTAGAAAACAAATACAAACACCTTATTTTTCTTTAACATTAAGATATTTAAGACCATCTTACCTCTGTGCTCCAGACATTCAATAATAAAGGACTGCAATGCTGACTACCCATTTCCTACAGCTATGGTATCACCCATTTCTACTCAGGCTGAGATGGGTGGTGCTACACATCCTCCCATTTTGGATGCCTCCACAGTGCAGCGCAGAGCCCTCAGCCTGGAGATGCAAGAAGCCAGGGCAGCAGGACCACTGCCTGCTCCCAAACAAGGGGCTGCAGCAGATGGGTTTGAAGCCAGGCAGGGAGCCCTTCCTGGCACTACAGAGGAAGGCTATGGGAGGGGGACAGAGAGGAGCCCACAGCCGCCCAAATGTTGCATTCTCTCTAGGGCAGCCGGGTTGCTGGAGTTGCTCCAGCTGCCTAGCCCAACATTTTCCAGTTGGCTACAGCCATCACTGCAGTGTAGGGTCCAGCAGAGAAGACCCAGTGCTGAGATCCCTGTGCTAAGCTAGAGGACAGGGAGTGGGAACAGGCAGATCCTGTGGCTGAGCTACGGACAAGGAACTGTTTAATCTACCCTTCATGTAAGTACCAGACTCACATACTTTACTCAAACAAACAAGGGAAATATCTGGACTCACTTTGGCATGTTCCAAATACATTGCACTCCATCAGCATCCTTGAGGATCTATTAGTTTTAATTATCATTAGACACAGAAGTAACTTACATAACCTTTCCCTCCTTCTGTCTTTCAGCACCAAGAAGGTGGTGGAGAGAAGAGGCTATTTGTACATGGAAGAGAAAAGTCTATTTATTGACTTCCATTTATCTTCCGATAAGTCCTTGTCCAGTGCAGCTTGAAATATAATCTGTTCCAAGGGCAGGTGCTCCTTAATGAGAGCTGAATTTTTGAGTTTTCTTACTTCATTCATTAAAAGGGAAAGAGAAGGAGAGAAAAAAAGAAGAGAGTTAGAAAATGGCATGAAAGCATATTATCAGTAAATTGTTTCCACTGTGTTTGCGACTGTTCTTAATGTTTTATGAATATGCTAAAAAATTTGCTCAGGCATTTTTCCTTGGGCACTCTAGTTAATTACTTATTCAGAGAGCTTCGACTCTGTTCCTTGCAAAATGTGTTGTGCATTAATTCTGATTATGTACAAAAACCCACCTGCAAGGAAAAACTCTGAATCAGTAATGCTGATAAAATGAGCAGCTCTCCTGGGGCTTTACTGAGAAACAGGATACTGGACAGAATTAAAATCTTGTAGCTAAGGCTATTCATAATGTCATTAACATAAAGGCAATTAAATGAGTTTTTAACCTACAACCCTTTATTGTTATTAATGAACATTAGAAAAACACAGGAGATAAAATCGGTAATTATCTCTGCACCAAGCTATGCAATAATGTGTTTAAATATAAAAAGAAAACAAATGATTATTGTTAGTATTTTCAGTAGCAGAAGCCCCAAGGAGCAGCTCAGTCACATTTAATCACATGGTACTACACCAAGAGGGTTAATTAAATGAGGGCTTTACTTTCAGCATGCTTGGTTATTCTGTTTAATATGGAATCAACAAACAGAAACACCAATCTGCAAAATATTCTAGGCAGTGCCTTTACTGTCAGGTGAGCCACCTTTACAAAAACTGAGAGCTTTCATTCCCTCCAGGACAAGGAGCTGCATTCCTCTAACCAAGTTCTTATTGTCATGTCCTTTCAAAACCAATTCCAGAAACAACTATATAAATCCCGGTTCATAGCCCAAGCTTATAATTCTGTAAAAAAAGAATTTGGGGATTTGAAAGAGACGAACATTTTAGAGTACATGGTAGATGTTGTTGCAGCTCCACGGTACTGCAAAAAAGTCTCCCGTTCCATTTTTTTATGCAAACTATTGTATCCTCTACTTAAGCAGTCATAAATTAGAATATATTCTAAAGGGGAAATACAGGCTATTTCACTGAGCTTTTGTGTATCTAGATTTGAACTGACTGATTTGATTAAAGTTTTACGATTTGAATCTCAAAAATAGCTCTAGCATGTCTTTTTTTCATAGTTTTTTCATGTATTTACATTGGTTTGGGGGTTAAGAAATCTACTTTCTGGGCAATATGTAGCTAAACAAATGACAGTCAATATATTTTATCTTCCATGTCAGTAGAGAAAGCTTTCCTAAGGAATGTGTCCCTTAGCATATCCAGATAGAGCTTGAGAGGAAGGAACTGAAGGCACTTAAAGGCAGAGCAGGATCTGGCACTGGCTTCATTGAGCAGCATGTGTTATTGCTGTGAGACCCCATGGCCAGGCGCTGCAGGGACCTGCCCTGTCCTGCATCCCTGTGACCCCTGCATCCAGTGGGGTGGGGCAGTGAAGGACCCTTCCCAGTAGCAGAGGGGAAGATGCAGGAATGAAAGGGAAACAAACGAAGGAAAACTCAAAGAGCGGTTGACCAATGTGCCAAATGCAGTGATAACAGGACATCACACCAGCAAGAACTGCATACAAGGATGCAAAGAAGGCCTGATTGAAATACAGCGATACAGCTACTTTTCCTCTAGAATATATTATTTCTGGAACTGCTAAAGAGAAGTGAAAGAGTAAGGGATTTAGTCAAGAGAAAAAATGACCAAGGTGCTTCTTTGCTATTTGGGAAATCTACCTCATGAGACAACAGAGGAAGCATTAAGAAAAGACAAATATGTAAAGGATGAACAATTAGCAGCATAGTTTACAACAGCAGATACCTCAGACAAACCAGCTGCTTCTTTTGACAGACATCCAGCAAGGAAGAAGGTAAACTGACAACTCAGATATCTGAAAGAGCTTGCAAAAACTCCCATATGCAGGGAGTGTTGGCAAAGATCAGAGCTGGATCTCACAAGAAGCAAAATCACCTACTAGGCTTAGACATTACTCAAGCCTAAGGAAAAAGCCAGATACACTGAGAAGACAGGAGCAGAGGGAGAGATAGGGGAGGAAACATCAGAAGAAGTATTTTGAAGTATAAAAATCAGATGGGACCTATGAAGGGTTGATGGCTGGAAGGGTGCAGAGCCCAGAGCTAGAGGGAAAAGGCTGCTTTATGGATCAGGTAACTGAAATGGGAAAGACACACCCCCAGGTATTTTTCATATTGCTGTTAAGCTGCTCCCAAGTCCTTTTTAAACACACACAGCCTTTTCCACCACCACCTGCATTGACAGCAACGTGTGGGATCACTGGCACCAACACACCACGCTGTAAAACAGTAAGTCATGGACAAACGTGGTATTATAACCAACAGCGTCTTCAGATAACTTAACAGCTCTAAATACCTGAAAGGTTTTCCCCAACAACTACAGATTTCTCTTCTTCCTGATGTAGAAGCTGATTTCCCTTACTTGTGTAAGCCTGCTATTCACTGGTGTAATAAGAAAAGGCCAGGCTATTCAAGTACTGTGTAGATGCAGAAATGATGTGCATACTAACCAGCTTCTCCAAGTAAAATAAGCATAGCTGGTTTAGTTTCTTTTGAACTGGGAGATGTTGTAGGAAGCCATTAAGCTAAGTGAGCTGTGGTGGAGATGAGATGGCCTCCAGGGCTCTGTGTGTGAGCACACAGCCCTGGCAGCAATGCACAGTGGCACTGGGGAGAAGCACAGTGTCACTTCTGTCCCCAAGACACCAAACGGGCAATGCTGCAAACACACAGCCATGTCCTACACAACCCATCACTTGGCAGCCTGAAAGCGTACAAACAAGGGCCACCATGCTGGAGCTCTTCTCTCTCTATCCAGGAAGATATTTTGGGGTGTTCTCTGTTTTTAAGTTCACATCAAATTTTTCTGTAAAAAATAGAAACACACAGCTAAGCAGAAGCACACACTACGTGTTGGCTTTTGGGCATCCATTTCTAGTATTTTAATTTTAGATCACCAGTCCACAACTAAGCTTTACTCTCTTCCCTTCACTAAGACAAGAAGCCCAACTATCCTTCTGTACCCAGATCAAGCCTCTGCTCAGTTTCATTGAAAGCTGCCTGGGACAGGGCCAGGTTGTGCCTTCCTAGTCCGGCCCCACGGCTCCATGCATCACCAGGCTGGGAGGAGGCAGTTCTGGTTTGTACACCCAGATGTGGCACATGGCAGATCAGCAGAACTACCCCCTTCCCCAGTATGTTAAAAAACCAACCCAAAACACAAATGAAATTTGTTGAGAGCAAGAACAAAATAATGCCCATTTGAAGAAAAAAAATTTCATTACACATATCTTGGGGGAGTTTAAAGTTGCTGCAACCATTTGTCACTTTGGACAGCTTCATCCAAGAGAGTCATGCGACACAGCAGTGAAAAATGCAAAAATGCAGCAACATCCCAAGAAAGAAAGGAGTACTGAGAAGTGTCCCTGAGTTTCTGACATCAGCTACAACCAAGTCAGTACAAACATTCCCACTGTGCTCAGCTGAAAACCATAAACCTGGGAATAACCCACTCCCAGTGGGGATCAGCTCACTGGAACCATCTACCAGGGCATCTGGTCACAGTCACCAGAGTAAGTGGAGAACACAAGAAATCAGTCTATTCTAGCGTGGCAAATCCTATCTTCTTTATAAGCTTAGGCATGAAAGAACTACCAAGTCTATATTTTATTTATAGTATTTTAGTGGATAAGTGACATTCTTGCTACTTGTTTTTGCCACCTATCAACTGTTTAGGGTGACAACAGCCTGTTGTCTGTCACTCAGAGGGCTGACACCTGTCTGGATAATAGCATGACTCAATATTCCCGAAGTACTAGATTTCTGTAAGAGAAGAAAAATCAATAACTGTGACAAGTGCTATCCATTAGAGCCTGAGAGCAGAGAGCAAACGATTACACAGTGTCATTTGTTTAATATAACAAGACTGTAAATGAAAACACTTATGATTGAGCTTTGGGGGATAAAACATCCTTTCAAAGGCAAGATGACCATAGAGCAGTTCTACTTGACTTCCCAGGGCCAAAATGGTCAATACCAGCTGAAGCTCAGGGTTCCCATCCTGCCAGTTGACAGTCCCCTTTGAGATCAATAGCTTCCTCTACGTACAGATCAGGGCAACAGCAGCCATCAGCACCAGCTCCCCATTCCAGGGCAGAGCCAGAAATGTCTTTTTCCACACAGCTCTGCTTCTTCTTCATCAGGTTTCCCAGAGTAGAGCAACACATGCATATAAAATACATTGGATATACCAAATACCTACTTCAATATTTATAAAATATGTTTATACTCAACATAACAGTGCTTCAAGCACTCAGTGAATATGGACAGTGGGAGGTAATGAAATTTGGCTGGTTTCAGGAGCACAACCATCCTCCACTCTCCATCTCCTTTTCCCTGGTCTCTTTCATTGTTTGACTTTATGGCCTTGTGCCACTTGGGCTGATGTTTCACTTCTAAATGGCATTTCAGCTTTGGCCCCTGTTACTGCCCAGCACCCTCTCCCAGATTAGCTCTTGGGTGCCATATGGTACAAATGGCCTGCCACACACTCACTCAGTCAGTGTTTAAAAACCTGCCAAAATGCTGCCTCTGTTGGCAGCCTGCCTGGTGGCTCCATGGGCTGCGAAGGGAGCATGACAATGCCTGGAAATAATTGAGATGGGGCTCTGCCAGGTCACGTGAGCAGCCCTGGGAACAGCGCTCCCCTTTCCCCTCCACTCCCCACAGCACAGTCAGACATTCCTGCACACGCACCCCCTTTGCAACTGCATTGCTTCCCTGACTGCCTTGCTTATGCAATAAAAAATGGCACTCACGTATCTCAAATGTTTTGTGCTTCATACAGAGTATGAAGCTGGCTCAGGAAAACAGCACGCGGGTCCATAGGCTGCTCCCCACACAGTGCCACAGGGAGCCATCCCTAGCTCCTGTCCACAGTGGGGCACTCAGATATGCAAGGACAGCTGCCAACTGGTATGTGGAGGAAAAGCAGGGCAACAGGACCACTGGGAACCTGTTGAGGTTTCCTCACCTTGCCATAAAGTCCTTTCCTAAAGCATATGCATTCCTCCTCTCAAGATGGCATGTCCATGTCCTTAACCCCTTGCAGGAGAGTTGATCAGTTCAAGAGCATCACCCCCAGAGACTCAGTCTGGAGAAACTGAAGAGAAGTGAGTCTTGAAGAAAGTCAGTCAGTAAAAGTTTGGTGTCTCATCTCAGAGGAGACAAAAACTACATGAAAAAAAATCAGTTACAGCAGCAGACCTCTTCCAGTGTCTCTCAGACAGCACAGACATTTCTCCCCTCTTCTCCCACTGTCCTGCAGCCTGACAAAGCCTCTGGCTTTCCCGCATCCCACAGCAGTTCCAACTCCACTTTCTCCTCTACCAACCTGAACCGATTTTTGCTCTCATTTTTTTTACCTCCATGAAAGTAGACTCTCATTATATTAGAAGGATATTCACTCAAATGTCTGGATCATCTTATATCAAACATCACCTTTTGGCTTTGGTCCCTTTTAGAATTGTATTGGATTTTGTTTCCAGGTTTTGGCTGAGAGCTTTTTCCCTAGCAGCAGCCCACCCTGTCCCAAGTCCTGCTGCTAGTGCTGTGAAATGGTTTTCATCCGGTGCCCCTTCACAAAAAATGCAGAATAAGGCCCTGGTCTGCCCAAGCACCCACTCCAGTGGAGATGACCTACCAACCCCTCGGTGCCAGGAGCCACGTGGTGGCTGTAGCACAGAGAGGCAGCGTGCCAGAGTGGAGAGGCTCACAGGAGGAGCACTTGGAGCACACTGGGGCCACCAAGGCCCTGGACCCACCAGCTCCCTCAGTAGTGCAGATTGTGGGCATACTCATGGCACATGTAAAGGTCCTGCCATGGAAAACCTGACATAGGTGAGAATGGATGTTGTCTGAACCATCCACCTAAAATTCAGTCATCCATCTCCTTGGGCCCTCCTGTGTAGTGAAGTGCCTCAAGCATCTGCAAACTACTGATAACAAAGGGTCAAGCATCCAGCTTCACTTACAGCCGAAGAGGTGGGGGAATCTTGCAACTTCTCTGTCACTTTCTATTGGGCAAATATGTCGGCAGTTTCTAAAATGATGCTGCTCATTAAAAGACATCGTTTTGTGTATTTGTAACTTGTCAACTCCAGATAACCTCCAGTAGAGCATCAAACTTGTAGGAGCCTTCATTCTTCCTAGATTAGACTTCAAAGCTGTAACACTACCTATATGTATTTGTGTGTTATTTAGCTCTTGTTAGACTTAGCTTTGCCCTTCAGTTGCAGTGGGGAGTGGGTAGAAGAAAGGCAATATTAGAATAATAAAAAAACCCACAAACCCATAGAAGGAAATGCAGGATGAAAACCCCTTTGACAGAAACTGGTGGCTACATTGGAAGTTCCTATGCAGCAGTGAAGAAAGCAGCAGTGGCACGGTTCTGATGTATTCTGGTGAAATATTTGTACAATGTGCCTACACAAAACTTCAGATGAAACAGTCTCTTTATAAGCTTTTGATAGCTAGGATAGAAGTGGCTTTGCCATTTCCTCTGTGAAATGAAAGCAATACTGAGTCTTGGTGTTCCTGGATGGAGCTGCTCATCATTGCAGTGACAGCCAAACTAGCTTTGCTTGTTTGTTGTTTACTTTATGCTAAGGGGAAAGAACTTCTTTGTTGTCATTGTATCGTGTGATGTGGCAAAACACAATCCATGCCCAATCTGCAAAGGAATTTCAAGCCAGGAATATTTATTATCCATGCATATACAGTATGTATTGCTGTTTTGCTGTCAGTGCTGCTTGCAGTGCTTTAGTGAAAATAAAAGGGCATTTGTATCTTGAGTGCCACAATGTGCTGTGACAACACGAGTATTGTAAGGGCTGTAATATGGTTTGGTAATGTACCACACACACAGGAATGAGAAGGAAGGTTCTACCATAGCTGCCTGGAAAGACTCACAGCACATGAAAGGAAGCCCTACAAGTGACATTTGTAACCACCTGCTGTAAGGGCAGTGATCCTGTGCCCAAACGCTGCCTGATGTTGGCAGCACGGAGCTGCTGCTCCTGGGAAGCCTTGCTGTCAGCACAGGTGGCTGGGGGGCAGTTGAGGTGAAATCTGGCTAGCACATGAAACTAACTAAGAAATGTTGGTTGATCAAAAACAGTGAGGGCCTGACAAGTCATCTGATCCAGGAGCCTAGTATTTTACACACCAAAAAAACTTTTAAACTGAATACAGGATCCTAGGTGAACAGCACAGCCTGAAATAGTCCGAGCAGATTAAAATCTTTCAGAGGCAATCAGCTCTACAATTAACACTAGCAGATTCCTAGAAGGTGGTGCAAATTCCTATATAGCGTAGCACAAGATCCTCCATTTTCCCAAAATAAGCCAAGAAATAAACAACACCCAACTGCAGGACCAAGCAGCTGTTTCATGCAGGTTCACTGCAGTTTCCTGGGCTTTAACATTATGACTTCTCTACCAAATAGTTATCGTTTCACAAAGCTCAAAACACATGACATTTCCCAACAAACTCAGTTGTTCTAAAACTGATTCAATGTTCACAGTCAGAATTTGCAAAGAAAGAAGAAAAACCACACCTGATACATGTTGTCTTTCTTTAGCTCTGATCTTGATCCTGAAGAAGCTGTGAGCACAACTGCGCTTGGGAATAAGTCTCGGGCAAGGCTGGGAATGCATTTGTGTGTTACTATTACATAATGTTCCCGTCATTGCAATGTCCGTGTGGAAGCACCTCCCCTGTGTGTGCAGGCCGTGCCTGCTGCAGGCACAGTGCTGGCACGGGGAGGATGGCTCCTGAAATCGCAGAACTCCAAGCCCCAGGGACACTTAGAAAAGAAACGTGGCAGATGCACAGGGGGCAGCTGCAGGTTTTGAAACTCTCTGGGAATCACCGCCAAGTTTGTGACTTTTACCCCCCAACATAACATGTTTATCTGTGTACTGGGGCCAGGTGCTGGTGTGTATAAGTGCCTCCAAAGGAGGCACTGCCCGCCTTTCATTCCCAAGCCTACAGTCCTGCAACCCCTGCTCGTGAGAGACAGGTATGCCCACAGTTACCTTTAAGCCCCCACTCGGTGACCTGACTTCATTACTTCTTCAGAAATTGTAAAACACCCTCTTGTAGATCCCTTTGCTGGAGGGCTTGGAGAGAAGGGTAGTTGGATCGGAGCTGTCTCCTCCCACAGAGCAGATGTCAGAGCCTCAGACACCTGAAAGGAGAGACAAAAAGGGATTCACGTTTAAAAAGACCAAGTCACCTCAGAAACTACTAGTTTATTGATTCCTAAAGACATTAAGGAACTGGAACTTACTGGATTCAAGCAGAACACGACACTGCTCTCTGAAGCAAACTGAGAGCTGCTTTCTGTATTACAGCCGATGCAGGAACTGCCACCAGTTTTGCACTTTCCTCACTTGTGCTATCCTGAGAAGAAAAGCACTGTTTTGCCTTGTCTGCATGTCCATCTCCATTAATTGGTGACAGGCACAACCAGTCTCCCAGGGAGCCCCTCTGAGATAGGGAACACAGTGATGCTCCACAGTGCTGTTATTCTGGGAGTCAGTCTTGTCGGGAAGCATAAACCTGTATCAAGAAAACCTGCTACTGATAAGGTAGATTTTTCCTGCCTGGTTTTATTCCAGCTACAGGTTGTTACAGAACCATAGCATTTTGTATTGGAACTATATAAGGTTGCTTCCTTCTCACCAAATATATTCCACAGAGCTCTTCTTTGCACTCAAAAACTGTGTGTATTACAGACAAACATGGATTTCAATGAGAATATTTGAATGGGCTTTGATGAGGCTGTGAAACTAGAAAACACCATTGTAACAGCTGAGATCCCTGCACTGAAAGGACACACTGTTAACTGAAGTAAATATGTTGCTATGAATTTCTGACTTAATTGACAGAACATTTTATAGTGTGAACTTCGAAATCTCATTAGGAATGAATCAGGATTCGGCTATGTGCTTGTAACATTTTTAATGCCAGCAGTTGATATCATTTCTGAATCAAGCAGCTGAGAGATTCCAAAGTAATTTAATGCAATCAATTATAATGCTTCATGCCAATATATAAAACTGAATTGGATTAAAAGAAATACCATCACCAAATTGTGGCCTGACAGACAAATCCCAGCATTTTCAGCAGCTCTTAGTTCATAGCCATCCCTGACATACCTAAGCTAAAGGAATAAAGGTATTTTCCTGCTAACATCGAGGTGGAAGGCACCTGAGAGGCCGGCCAGGCTGCACGGGGTGATCTGTCTGATTGAAGGGTTCTGTCAGTAACTCCTTCTCCCCCACGAGGACACTACATATTGGCACTTGACTACATTACCACGTCATACTCATTCTTATTATGCAAGTATGACTTAATTCTCAACAGCTTCAGCGATAATATTACAAAATGAAGCATAATTAAAACATCCTCCAGACGTTTAATGCCTGTCTGTTCCTGCTGAGTGTGTGGTCACACAATGCCGACACGGCAGCACCCATAAATCCCCCGTCTGAGGCACATGGCCCACCTCACACACATAAGGTACAGCCACTGCTGACTGTGCCCCTAACTCGCACCTCAGCTCCTTGCCCTGGCAAAGGCAGGCTGGGCTGTGGAGATGTACAGCCATGGCAGCCTGCTGGGAAGCATGCTTCAACCTCAGACCAGCATGCTCTCCTCAGGAAAGGGTGGTCTCCTGAGCCAGAAGAAATTTGGAAAGCTGGAATTTGGAGGGATTACATTTACAAAAGTCAATTAACCAGGAACACCTAGAACAGGTTCTCTCAACTGCAAGTTAGCTACTAGTAATTGCAACAATATGACTGATGAGGGTCTGGTAAATTTTTTGTGAGAAATTTAGGAGGTAAGAAATTCCATCATATATGGTTGGTTACCTCTTTTAGTGAAAGAGCTGCCTAAAAAATTACTGAATTATTTGAAAAAAACCCAAACTGTCCACCAGTATCTCAGACCCTCTGCTTAGCTAATTTATTACAGTTGGACAGCTGACTTTTTGATGCTCAGAGACCTGTGAGCTGGTACAGTCTCCCCTTCACAGTACCCCAAGGAAGCAGAGCAGAGGGCAACAGCAGCAGCACCCCAGACATCCCTGCTTTTCCCCTGACAGACTGGGGCTTCACAGGACATGCAGCAGCCCTGGCTGGACCTCACAGTGACCCCCAAAAGCCAAGAGCACAAAAATATCCATTCAGATTGCCAGGTTTATTCATTTACTGTTTTCTTCTGAGTTATAGGGATGCCTGGGAGCTGAGGCAATCCTGTAATATCTGTTAAGCCCACAAGTACACAAATTAAAATATCTGACAGACTGCTAATGAGCTGATGTTGGAATGACTGAATAGTCTGTTATCATTTGGCCATTCACAGTTTCCTCAGCAGCCCATCTGTGAGCAAGGCGCAGCTACAGCCTTCCTTCATTTACACCTTTTGCCATTATCGGCCTTTGGGAAAGGCCTTTAGCAATTAAAGTTTGTATCAAACATATTGTCATCTTTCCCACCCTGTTACTAACCCCTCTGTGCTCCTACAAAAGGTCTGCTTAACAGGAGGCTGGAGCTGGAGCTATTTTGTACACACTTCTGTACCTGAGCCCCATGTTTGCACTCCAGTCTGGCAACTTAGCTCATGTACCACATC
Source organism: Manacus vitellinus (assembly GCF_001715985.3). Classification (NCBI taxonomy): domain Eukaryota; kingdom Metazoa; phylum Chordata; class Aves; order Passeriformes; family Pipridae; genus Manacus; species Manacus vitellinus. Next base: position 1,223,170 of record NW_021939546.1, on the reverse strand, counting down.
AGATGCTCAACGCTGTCCTAGCAGCTCACAGCTCAGCTTTCTTCCTGAGTAAAACCTATCAAACAAAATCCTAACATATTTGGGCCACTTTCTGATAGATTTCTTAGTATTAGACAAAGTTTACACCTGCTTACACATTTCTTTTGAGGTCAAAAAAAGAAAAAAACATAAGATAATCGATTTGGGCTATTGGAAAGGAATCGTTCTGCCTGCAGGCAGTGCAGGTCCCAAAGGACCATGGTTGCTGGAGGGACAAATGCAATCTGAGGACAAGCACTGGATTCTCCTACTTATTCTGCTGAAGTCGTGAGACCCCACAGAGAGCTGCTGGCAGTGGATGGAGCCGGCCGGCACAGTGGGAAATCCCCAGGGCAGAACTTCTGCAGATGCACCTGTGCCACTGCAACAGGCCTCATGCATATACATCAGCTGAGAGGTAAAACCCTCTGTGAGTAAGTGGGTCCGGTGCCTTCAACCAGCTACATCTTAAAAAATTCCCAGTGCCTATGAAGATCTGACTGACTGCGGTTTCCTGCCAGCACTGCAGACCTCAGGGTTGCAATTCTGTCCGCCTAAATAAGGTGAAACAGGAAAGTAAATAGATTGAGATTGAGTGTGCATGTTACATGGCAGTACTATATGAGGCAACTTTTCTCACACAAGACATCTGAAGCACAACTAAGAACATCAGTATAAGGCAAGAGAGAACAAATTGGGCAAAGCAGAAAAACAAGAGGTCAAGCCCTGATTAACAAATTATCTTTTTTCCTTCAACTTGGAAAGTCACAGTGATGGAAGGTACTTCCAGGCAGGTTGAACTTGCACAAGAGGCAGAGAAGCACAGACATCCCTGACCTTGTTTGGCAAATTACAAAGGGTCATATTTTCAGAATGATGATCTGATCTCAAAATATCCCCCAGTGTAATGAGCACAAATGAGCGTTTTATCTGTCTGTCTCAGTCATGTATCTATATGCTTTCTCTGTTTTTTGATGGAGGGAACAGAAAGCAGAAAGAAGCAGAGCAGTGCACCATCTCTGCACCAGTGGGTCGGCAGTGTTGCTGGACCAAAACCACACAAACTAAAGTACTCTGCTCAGCCAGAGAACTCAGCAAGCACCACTGCCAGCTCTTCTATGCTGCTTCAACTGTCTGCCTGGTCTGGTGAGAGTCAGGCACAGCCCTGATCAGAAAGAAGGGTCTTTAATATTGCTCTGACCTGGGAATGGGCAGGCTGTGGCCAGCAAAGTTCAGTGGGGAAGATGATAGGGTAAATTCTCTGACATCACAAAGGGCTCCTTACAGAGCCAAAGCAGGATTCATTGCTCTGGCATCTCCTCTAGCTTTCTCAGTAGCCTGAGTACCACACAGCATGCCTGTGGCAGTGCTAGAGCTGCCAGTGCAGTGCTGGTGCACATAGCACGGCTGGTGGCTGGTGGCACGGCTGGTGGCCAGCACTGTCCTGCCAGCAGCCAGGCTCTGCTGGGCAGCATCCGTGCTGCTGGCGAGGCAAAAGCAGCCAGTCATGCTGGGCTGGCCAAGGGGGGCAGAGGGAGAGGCTGAGACCCCCAGGAGGGGTGGGCAGTTTTCACCCACATGACACATGGACCTCCACTGGGGTATGGCAGTGTCACCCTGGGGGTGCAGAACATCTGCTCCACACCTTGACATCCCCAAACCAAGGCATCTCACGAGCCATTGAGAGCTGTTGTCTTCAACAGAGCCGAGAGAAGTGGATTGGCAAGCAGCTGGTGCAGGCAGACCAGTGATCCACAGTAGCTCCTGGAAACTTGTTTTGTATCCTCAGCACTCAACAGGGAAACCTAAACAAGCACAAAACATTCATCCCTTATAAGAACACACTGCAATATTCACCTTCCTTGTGATAAACAGATTACAGGGTTTTTTCCCTATCTTCTTTTCTCCTCACATTATCATTTAACCAGTTCTCAAATCACAAGTTATCAAGACTCCATTTGAATGCTGCAGTTTTCATGTTGTGAATCTTGGGTTAAATAATTCTTTCTCAAATAAATACTCCTTTTTCAGTTTCCACTGATGCTTTTGTTGTTCACAGTAATCAAGTTCCCAGTTGGCTAACCTCTCACCTAACACATCGTCTTCATCTTTCATTTGAGCAAAATCTATCATCCGTAAGCAAAGACAGAAAATGTGTGAATGTCTAAAGCTTATGTAAATTAAGAGGCTCTGCACACCGGTCCTAAAAATAGTAGATAATAACAAGCATTTCTTCAGCATACTATAATTATGGGTCTGCTGTCATGTCTACCATTGTCTATAAGGTCAGAGTTGTATTATGCAAAATTTACAGTATATTATCAGTTAAAAACACAATAATTAGCAAGCCCGCAAGTTCCATCTTCAGCACCAGTGATGAATGTTCACAGAAAGGCAGAAAAAAAAAAAAGGCATGTTGTTTGCTTTATGTGGACAATACACACTTAAATTTAATCATCAGTGTCTGCTCTCCAGCAGGCAATATTCTTTCACTATTATAACACTATTTGCCAAGATCGGAGTACACCCTTGGGGTGAATTTGTCCTTAATGAAGAGACAAGGGGCCAAAACTCTCACTATCGTATCACGGACATACACTTAAGCATATTTCTTTAAACTTCATAATTCTGTATGGCTTATTCTAGAATAATGTCTGGATGAAAATCTCAGGCGTTGTTTTGAGCAGTAGAATAAACATTTGCACTTATCATTCCAATTTTTTAACTCACAAAATTATGTGCATTGAGTGTCTCCCATAATGTGAGTCAGCTTTTGGCTTTCTTGAACACTGGAGGTCGAAAAAAGATGAGAGAGACTGCACCCAGACCACAAGTACCACAGCTTCTATCAAGGGTTCCCAAAAGGTTACTTGGCTACCACATTATCCCATCTGGCCACTTTAGATTTCCCTAGTTATAGTGGCCAACCAGCAGGTGTGGCTGTTCCACCCTCACCAGCCACCATGTCACCTGTGGTCATTCACAAAACATATAGTTTAAAACAAAAATCTTAACAAGAGGTCAGGACGTGGCCATTAACCTGTGATGATCAGAAAAAAAAACCTAGAAAAAGTTCATCATTTTCTCAGTGAAACAAAGATGAGAGGACAGAAAACTTTCTGCTGGAAATGAGCAATAAAGCATTTCCAGACTGTGTATCTTTTGACTGCATTTAAGTACAATTAAATATGAAACATCAAAATGTTTCATTTCAACTTTTTCAGCAAAGAAAGTCTAGGAAATTCACAGTTGGGAACTGACCAAAACGTTATTCAGTGCATTTAAGAATTTTGCTATGGATGAAAGAATTTGCTAATTCTTTGCCCTAAACTGCTCCACAGCCACTGGGACAGGGATTACAAGTGCTGTGGGGAGCCAGCAGCTGCCAGGAGAGCCAGAGGAGGCTGAGGTCCAGCAGGCACCAACACTGTCTTTCATGTCATGCCAGTGAACCCAAGGCCCAGCTTGTAACAACTCTGCCTCTGATTTCTAGGCCTGCACTAAATTGCCTTTCTCCTGCCATATGTCACTCTCCCCAGGTTGTGCTCTGATGGGTGCTTGATCTTGCAGCCAGGTGGGTAGCAGAGCCCAGCACCAGCACAGGGTGGAAGAGGACCCCTGCAGAGCCTGGGGACTGCGTACCAGCTGACAGTGCACGCACACCCCCAATAAGACAAACTGCATCTTGGGCTGCACTAGCAGAAGTGCGGTCCATGAGACCCCAGAAGGCTGGGGAAAAAAAAGAAAAGAGGTTCGAAACCAAAGGTTTTGTAAGTCTTGCCAGCAAGATTGGTGGTGAAGTCGGCACCCACAACCCACAGAGTTGGGACGTGACGTGGACCAGCCAGGCAGCATCACATCATCAGTACTGAGAAAGCATGAACCCTGAATATGCTTTGGGCTGGTACTGAGGCTCAGAGCAATACTTAAGAACAGAGTAGGTCATGCATAGGAAGCTCAGTCAAAATTGGCCTAAACCTCAAAAATAGGGATAGCCTTCACACAAAAAATACCTTGTTAAAGCAAAAAAACTGGACTGGAAAACGCATATTCTTAAGATTTCTTTCAGAATTTCCTCACTTGTGTATGTCTCGTGAGAAGTTATTTAAAAGGCAAGTTTGTCTGTGAAGATCTTGGTGCTTCAGATGGCACAACTTGCATGCAGAACCCAGTCTGAGCAGTCAGAGCACCTCCGTGCACCTCTCCTGCATCCAGCTCTGCCACAAACACCTGCCCAGGAAGTGCCAGGCTCTGCAAGCAGAGGCGCAGCACCACCAGTGCCTCCTGAGACCCCACCAACACTAGGGAGAGTCTGCTTTGGTGCAGCCACAGACATATGAATCTGGATGCTTATATAAATTCTAGACATGTGGATTTGCACAGTTGATGCCACAAGCAGTGCCCACCATGTGCAATAGGCACAAGTACCTCTACTCTAAACCTTTCTAGTGCTGCAGTATATGGTACACACTCACCTCAAACACGAGCTCTCCCTGCTCCTTACCACATGCCGGGTAGTGCATGATCAGAGAAGTACAGACCATGGGATTCAAAGATATGGTCAATCCTCCGGGCTCTGACCATGTTGATTCTTCAGCCCTCAAATTTTTGTGGGCTGGGATTATTCCTGCTCAGATGGGAAGGCTTTGTCAGATGTGATCCCCACCATACTGCACGAAAGAGTTTGCTGGCTGCTTGCACCTGTGAAATAACTTAATTGATCCGAAAGCTAGTAATTGTTAATACAAGGGGGAGAAATGAATCATCCAAAAGAGTAGAAAAAAATTGAACAAAAAATAACAAGCTTTGTTGGTGGGTTTACAGCTAGACCCCAGTCCCATCCCCCTCAAAATGAAGTAGATTTGTGCCACTCTCCTCCATGGAAGCCAGATGCTCTTCCTAAGCCTTGAGTGATTTTTTTTTTAAATTTAATTTGAACTTGTTTCAAAGGAATAATAGGAGTTGCAATGACTGTTACTGCTGTATGTCATTACTATCAGTTTCTTAAAGCAAAGGTTAAAAACTATGTAATTTAACTCTTTTATGCATTAGGAAAAAGCATAAGCCTCTGTCTGGACCAAGGATGAACATGAAAGCACAGATAACCATGACCATAAGGGAGAGGGGTGCTCTGAAGTCCTTCCATGCTATGCTCCAGCACCAGGAGAGAAGCCTGGCCATGACAGGTGCCTTTCAGTTGAAAGGGACTTGAGGTAAAGGGGAGGGTATCCTACCCATGTGGATGTTAAGGTTTTAACCAACTGCACAGCACAGGAAAAAAAAAAAGCCTTACACATCTAATGACTAGAAGAGGAGCAGGAAAATGTCTTCGGCAATGTCTTGCTTGTACATCCCCCTCAGCAGCTGCAGGGAGCCAAGGCACAGCACACCCCATAGCTGCAAAGCCAAGCACTCCCTTTTCCCCATGCCTGGCTCACTCAGCCTGGAGCTGCCGAAAAGGAAAGCATACAAGCAGCCAAACATCCAGGTCCCATCAGCAAGTGCGGGGCCAGTCCCTGCCCAGGGCAGTCCCATGGCTGTGTTTGAGACTGCTGCTTCCCAGCCCACGAGGCAGCTCCAGCTCAGCCAGAAGGTGCCCTAGAACATGCAGGGACCCCCAGCCTGCAGGCTGGCCCTGTGCAATGCAGACAAGGGCAGGGACCCCCAGGCACAGAGCTGGTGGGAAGCTGGGAATCCTGCCCTCTTCTGCACAGAGGTGAGTCCATTGCAGCACTGTGACTTCACCAGAGAACCATACACAAGTCTGAGAGATCAGTCTGTTCACTTTGGGTGTTTTAGAATAGGATATGTGATGGCTTTGGTGTGAAGCTTCAAGTTCAGGGCAGCATGGATATATGAAATAATATCCACAAATAGATATTTTCTTTAGCACTATTACACAAAAACTTTGGCCTGCCTAGATTTATATGAAAATAAAAGCCTGTGCAGTTAAGCAGAAGGCTCTGTTCTGTACACAGAGAGGGTTTTAAAGCCAAACTTTGAGGATACAACGCTGGGCACTATGAACCTCCTGGCATAGGAGGTCATCCCTTCCAGTCCAGAATCCCGTTTCCCCTGATGGGGTCATGCAGCCTGATCTCAGTCCAAGCAAGTACCAGAACTGAAGGTGTTACCTGGAGTACACAAGGAGTGATGCTTCAGAAGCAAGCACCATGCAAGCTCAATACTGGAGGAGAGTCAAATAACCATTCGCTACCCAGGTCAGCTGCTGGCTGGTGATCCCTCCCTGACACCCTTCCCCAGAGGACTGCATAGATAAACACTCTCTATTTGAGCAAGACCAATGACAGCAAAATTGCTTGCTTGTCTCTAAAAAGACTCTAATAATGTGCATCAAGGGAGACACCCATGGTCTGACATACTTCCTTTTTTCCCCAGAGTGAAACATAAAAAGATATTTCACTAGCAAGGAGGACACAGTCTGAAGTGCATCCCTAGTTAATTATATCCAAAAGAGTAATAATAAAGTAAACTGTTAAATTTTAGAACTCCCTCCTTAAAGTATTAAGCATTTTGTTACTGTGGTGCAGTTAAACCACACACTGAACAATGATTTGAGTTGCTTTATAGGAGGGTAACAGGGGTCGTAATGAAATAAGATATTCTACACACAAAACTTATTCTATACAGGTCTCTAATATCGAACAAACAACGCAACACACTCCTTAGCTTTAGCACAGATTTGTTTGAAAAATATGACATTTACAGTCAATGGGTGTGAATAGACAGCACTGTTGGTCAGCAGCTGCTCAGGAAGGTCCTATGTACCATCAGAGAGCAGGGAACTGACTGCTGCTTTTAAGAACAGAGGCTCTATTCCTGGCACAAATACAGAGACTAGTCTGAAAATTCCAGAGGCTGACAAGATGCTGGATTATGTACTTCATGATAGCCCAGAGCCACGGAGGGAACCTGCTTTGATTCAGCTCTACTAAACAGCAATCATAGGCCAAGTGGAAAGGTTGTTATGAAAAACAGAGGAGGAAAGAAATGGACAGAGGTTATTATTCAGGAATTTTCAACTGTTTTCATTTGGTTAATTTAAATATTTGTTTAACATTTGAAATTAACAAGATATTTAGTTGAAATAAGGAACATTTTAAAATCCCCTTTCTCACCTACCAATCCACCACAGTATGGATGCTGGACACCGAGGGTCATATCCTTGTGCTGAGAGTCAGAGACTCCACCACAGGAGGCGAGGGGTCTCAGTGCCCCAGTCACCTGTGATGGCCCTGAGAATGCTGGGGCCAGCAGACTCCATGGGGCCCTGTGGCACAGCCCCCCACAGCTGTGCTGCCTGCCTGGGATGGCTTTCTTCACTAAATATTCTGTGCTTACAAAACCAAAGAGAAATGAAGCAAACTGCAGCAAACACAAAGTAGACAGCAGAGACCTCTGAATTCCAAAAACAGCACACCATTTTCACTCATTTTCACTCAATTTCCACACCCTCTCACACACCCAACACAACACCATTCCCCTGTTGCAGCCACACCACGTCCAGCACAGAGCCCGGATGGACTTGCAGGCCAGACACTGAGGTCACCCAGGGATCTTTGGAAAGCAGGCACTTGTGAAACAGAGCCATGACTTCAGTTCAAAACCCCAAATAGGTCAGAGTAACCATGCTAGTGCCCATTTCTCTCCAATGAAGAGAGCCTGGAAAGGAAGGACAAGGTTATGTTCAAAAGGACAAGTGCATCAGATGACAGTACTACCAACTAGATTGAAACCTGAAGTGCTGGAGTGTGAAACTCCTGAATTTCTTATGATACAAAAAAATATAAGACTGCACTCATTGGCAACCTCAATAGCACAAGAGGAATTAAACTACTATGAGCAAATTGGGCTTGGGCTCTCACACAACTGCTCTGCAGCCCTGACCAAAGGCTTGGAGTCCCATTGTCTGCCTTCTCTTTGGGCTCTGGCCCAGCTGCATGCTGATAGGGTGCAGCCAAGCCAGGAGACAGCAGCACTCTGCCTCCCTGGTGTACAGGGGACACACATCCCAAATAATTTTTCTTGCCTGGATGCTGCGGTCAGAATGGTTCTCTTGTATCCACACTCTGTAACTGTTAACCAGAATTTGTCCATACTTGGAAATGCAAGTTATTTTGAACAGCGGGGCCCAAGCCTCATCTACTCCCGAAAGCCTGAAGTCACCAAGCTGTGAATAAAAATATCTAGAGGTGAATTTGTGGACTACATGACCCAGCAGGTCTTTCACATCTAGAAAACTGAAATATTTTTTGTAATTTAACAAGTTATTGAAAGGTCAATCTAAAAAGTATCTGGTAATAAAAGCACTCAGACATTTCTATTTCATCTCCTCTATTGAGGGTAGTGTAGCTCAGCTCATGGAGACTTAACCTCAGGCTATAGCTCACTCTACAATGCCTCATTCCTTGCTCACTCTTGTTAGTTATGTAGCACGCTGTGCAACATCAGCTTAGGTATTTTAAAAATACAAGTTTAAAAAAGTATCTGGTCTTCTTTAGATGCAGGAGGGAAGAGCATTTCCCACCCCTCCTAGCATTCAAGCAATAGATGAAGAACTCTCCATCAGCTGTGCTTTGCAGCTGAAATGAGCAGACCATCCATAGGGGAGGGGAAAACATCTTACTTTGTAGCTTAACACCATGCAGAGACAAGAGGCAATAGCTTCTAAAACGCACTTGCTCCACGTGCACAGCATGGTTCCACCCCCAAACACTAACAAAGCTGGAGGTGGTGGCACTGTCATTTCAGCATAGGCATATACCGGTCATAGCATCTTTCCACCACATCTGCCACAAGCACTACACGCTATTTCATGTCAGGAAGTAACAATTACCTGGGGAAAAAAAAGGCAAACCAGGACTCTTCCAATACAGACTTAGAAGTAGAGGCACACAGGAACTCCACAACATTGAAGCAACTAGATTTCTTGCTCACCTCTCGTCCCACTCACTTTTATATTCCCCTGCCCTGTTAGTTTTGAAAATGCTGGCACCTGAATCCAATTGTAGTTGGTTACCTAAGCAAGATGAACAGCATCTAATTCCGCACTGGAATAGGCTTATGACCTCCAAAGAGTTACAAATGCACAGACCACCTGTGAAATCCTGATCCCTTCACTAAATAATCCAGATTTCTTTTAAATTGACTGTATTTTTTTTATTTTATCCCCCTTTCTTCCATGAGGAAAGGCACTGTATTCTGCCTTTTGAATGCTGTCCACAGCAGAGGTTATGGTGGCCCCTCTAAATACTAGCACATCCTAGATTTAAAAATATGCCCACATCAAGGAAAGAAGCTGTGGGAAAAATATCAGAATCAGCAAAAGCCTGGCAGAAGCCTGTAAAAATACACCAAATTACTCCCAGGGGTGTCAAACCAAGGCTCCAACACAACGCAGTAGGAGGGGATGCCTCTCCCAGCAAACCCATGGGAATAAGCACAGCTGAGGGTCCCAACAACCCCTAACGAAACTATTGGGGTAAGCGCTGCTGCAGGATTGGGCCAACAGTCTCCAACAGAATAAACGTAGTGGTTTCTGACTCCTTTCCAAGTCAGTGTTTGTTGGGAAACATCAAAGCCAATGGAATAGTAGGTGTCCCAAAATGTCTTAATTCAGAGAATTAGTGTTAACCGAGTCTGATTAGCTCCATTTATCTCTAATTAATTACCTTTACCTAATTAGACACCCTGTTTCCAGTAGACATGGAGTCAAGTAGACTAGATTATTAGTGTAGTCATTGTGCCTTTACAAAATCCTGAAATTAATGAAACGTGCAAAAGAATCCACAGCTTTAATTGCACAGGTGTTGCCTTATGGCAAAGCTTTATCATCTGATTACACCAAGGGATTATTAGTGACTTTTTATATAGAGCATGAGCCTGTGAAATGTACCTTAGCAACAGCTCATTAGTTTAGGGTTGTTACTGTATTATTTATTACATTCAGCCTTCCCCATTATCTAGATTGATTCATGGACCTATATTTTCCTCCCCTCTGTGCAGGAAATAAATAAATAACTGAAGGCTGGCTATTGCTGTCCAGCTGCAATATGAGGGGAAGGCAGAGTGTATTCTCCAGCTACCAATATCCACCCTTTAAAATAAAGCTTTAAAGTTGATTTAAATAAAACTCTTTTTTTTTTCCTCCCTCAGAAAAGTAATCAATTCAAGCTTCTGTCAAACTGGAATGCTTTCTACATGCCATCCAAGCAGTTTGGGACATCTTAAATCTTTTCAGATAAATAAAATTACATTACTGGGTTGAAGAATGAAGTACAATATACTTAATCCAAAATAACTTTTTTCAGCTATAACTCACCCTTTATGAAATCTATCAGAAATATTTTATTTTGATATTCTTTTAACTGTTTGGTTGTTGGCTGCCTCTCCAGGTTTGGAAGGGTTTGCCAGGTAGAAAAACTGTCTGAATAACAGAATTAAGGCAAACAAAGCAAAGCTGCAAGCTCTGCCTTAAGAACTACTTTCCCCAAAGAGAAGCTACTTGCAGTCAAGGCTGAGAAGGCTTGACCTCACCTTTCTGGGTCCTCCTCAACAACATCCCATTGGACTTGCTAAATATCACTGGTACAGCAGCTCTGGTGCTGCCCCAAGCAGAGGAGGCTTCAGTGACCAACCAGCAACCCAGTAAACAAAAGTAGCCAGTAAACAAAACCATGAGGAATTGTTTTCCAGAATTATCTAGAACACCAGATTCTTTGAATATTACATAAAACATTACTGTCTGCTTATTACTAAACATAAAAAAGTGGAAAAATAATTAGTAGTAATAATTGTCTAGAGTATGACAACTTATTTGAGCAGCAGTAATGACTGTCCAGTTACAAACATGTTGCACAACTTCTCATGTCTGCATTACAAAAAAATTGAATTTTAATTTTGAAACCATGGCTCTAACAGACAGACTTAGCATTTTTGCAGTGTGTTCATGTGGCACACATGCAAATGGTGCCATCCTGCAATAAAGGCACACCATGCTCCACAGGAGCAAAGCAGCTGTAGCGCCTCCGATCCACCAAAGGTGTGGCAGTGGCAAAGTGTGAGCCACACTCCCAAAACTGCTGTCCAGCACAACATATATGTTCGCTTTATCAACCTAAAACTTTTCTTCAGTGTTATGTACCAACAGAACCTATCCCTTGATGGTCTTGAAGGGATTCCATTCCCTTCTTTGTCCCTGGTGCCCCCATCAGGACATAAATGATCTCTCGCCCTTGATCCCCAGGGACATCAATCCAGCTCCCATTCTCTGAGCAAGCAGCATTGCACCTTAAAACCTACCTGCATCCACTTGTTCACCCACTGTGAAATCCTCTGGATCAGCACATACCTGGAGAGCAGGAGGTCCAGGGCTGACCCCTTTCTTTAACGCTCCGGCAGCATGGGTGGTGAAAGTTGTGAGTGGAGCAGCAAGTTATCCAAGAGCTGGCAGGTAGGAAAGCACAGCAGGAGAGAACAGGAGACTAAACATCACTAAGGAACCCGGATAACTTACATTAGACAGTATCAGAGACAACGCTGGAGGAATGCTGGGAATCTCAGATCCTCTTACACATGCACCCAGCATCATGGATGCTAACTAGATGGACAAGGCAGAGGGATAAAGCCTGCCCTTGTGCTTACACTCTGCTGTGGCCACATACCCTAGAAATATTCACTGGCTGTAGATAAAAGAAGTTACTTGTGAAGTGTATGGGCCTTGTATGGGCTTTCAATTAGCATCCCAACTTGCATTTTTATTTTGATTTGTGTTCATATCAAACTTTTTCTCCACATTCCTTGTTGGCCTCTTATCGAATACAGTAAGATTCATGAACACTGTCTGTGCCTTCAGCACAGCCATGGAGCCATGCCCGGGGTGTACCAGCAATGCTGGGAAAAAGCTGTCACTCTGAGCTTCAGAAATACCTCACACCAGTTTCAAGTACCTCTCTGCAGAAAACAGCACTTTCTTAAGAACCAATCTGAAATACATGGAAGAAATTCCCATGAGATGGATGGTTCACGCTCTCTCTCTCCACTTCCTCCTCAAAGAACTCTGACCTCACCTTCAATAATGAAAGCAAGTAGCACAGTAGACAAGAATGAAAGATATTAAATATTTATTTAAAGAACATAAACAAACAATTTTTCCAGTGGGAGGAAGAAAATTACATGAGAGATGCTGCTCATATCACTTATAGGAGGCAGCCCAGCAACCTGTGGGAGCAGTGGGACTCTACCACAACGAGGGAAGGGAAGCACCAGAAGCACCTTGTGTTTACACACACACACCACGTCCCTGCAAGAACACTTCTAGAAAGCAAGGAAGCAGCCAAGGGCAGACCCCAAAATAACTACTACTGCTTTGCCTCTGTGATCATTCATAAGTCTCTAGTGCTTCCCAATGGCAGGTATCACATGCTTCCTATCAGCTGGGAAAGTGGAGCAGGGAGAGAATGCCATTTATTGAGGTTACTGGGACCTGCAACAGCTCTTCATCCTCCAGCTTCCATCCTCTTTTGAAAGGCACATGCCTGTCTTTACCAAGAGGTGCCACATCAAGAGGGACTTGCTCTGCTGCTTTTCCCTTTGTCCCCCAGTGGCAGCCATGGGTCGAGTGCCGGTCTGTTTGATGAGCAGACCCTGGCACACTCGTCCTGATGCTGGCACCAGTCCTTGAAGAGCTGGCTGGCACCAGCTGTTGCAGTGAGCTCGGACAGACTGTCTCCCATTATCCAAGTGCCAACTATTTGGAGGAGCCAGACACCAGGCTGGCAGGTCTAATGGCAGCATGCATCCAAAGTCAGATAATGCTGCCCCCTGCTCAGGGGACAGACATAAGGCCTAGGTGGCCAATAAAGCCTTAGAAAATGAAAATTGACATGCAGGCACCAAGTAAGTAAGGATTGCTGGGTCAATGAGAGCAGACAGGGGGTAAAAAGTTACAAAACCACTACACATTTGAAGTGGATCCAGTAACACGAGTTGGGGAAAGGAGTGTCACTGTGGTCCCTAAAGGTAGAAATCAGAGTCTGGAGTCCCTCAGGCCCTGGCACCC
>NW_021939546.1:1202571-1205071 GCF_001715985.3 Manacus vitellinus | reverse complement strand
AAGCAGCCGCTGGCTGTACTCTCAGCTGGGAACCGCCCACTTAGCGCTGCCCCCGGCTCTCCGTGCCCACCGAGGGGCACTGGCCGAGAGGAAAGGGCAGCGAGGTTGTGGGGGAGCATTACACGGGACGGGGGAACCTGCCTCGGGCGCGGGGTCTCAAGGCGCGGAGGAGAGAGTACCCCGGGGCTGTTCCGAGGCCCTTGGAGCTTCCACCCTGAATAACAGCCAGGCGGGGTGTCCCTCCGGCACGGTCTGTCCCCATTCCCGAAGGGCCAAGCCTCAGCGCACGAGACCCCGTTTAGCATCAACCTTCACTCCACGCGGGGGGCGGGCGGTGGGTCTGAGGGTGCTGTTGCTGCTGAATTTCCAGGGAGGGGGAAGACTGTAAGAGCCACCTGACCCGCCGCTGCGATCTGGCGCCCGCGGGCGCGGACTGCCCGGCCCGCGGCGGTGGCGGGCGGAGAGCGCTGCCCCACCTAAACGCAAGTGGAGTGTCCCTTTCGGGGCACCGGGCAGTGAACCTCGCGGCTGAGGCGCTCTGCACGGAGAAATGGGTGCATGCAACCTGCCGGTTCCCCCGGGCGGAGAGGATGTACCTCTGGCAGGGAGAAACCCAGGCACCTCTGCCCCCCACCGCGAGGGTGCGCAGGCAGCCACGCCGCCGGGCAGCCCTGGCCATGGCACCTCTCATCGCCGTAGGACACCGCCAAAGCTGCTGGGCAGTGCCGTGGAGTCAGCAGTGGCTCCCCGAACCCGTCCTTACCCAGCTCTCCCGGGCAGCGCCAAGCGCTGACACGTCTGTAGAACGAGCGTTTACGTTTACAGTGCTGGGACTGGAGGGACATTTACAACAAAACAGTCCAGATTCCTGAGGACATTTTCTCTTCCAGCTGCTTTCTAAATATAGCACACGGCAATGCACTACCCAGCACCGCATCCTCGTTCTGGCACTTAAGGAAATTCAAAGTCAAGCTGGAGAAAAAAATATGGAGATAAAGACATATAAAGAAAAACAAAATTAAAATTAGCATCGAGTATTTAAAATCCACGTCTGCATTACGGTCACCCGAATAGCGAGAAGGACCGACTACTCGTATTTTAAACCAGCTGTCTTTTCCACGGAGACAGTTGCTTGCCTCATGACCCATCGATAGCTTGTTAATACAATTTAATTCTGCAGTTGTTTCTGTTTAAAGAGTGTTTGGAGCGAATTGTTTCTTTTGTTTATGATCAAACAAACGAGGTCTGGTAATCTTATGTTTTATCTTCCTAACATATGGAAAAGCTATTTATCCCAGCCAATCACAATAAAGTGAAGAAAACCCCATTTTATGGAAAGGTATATATCACAAGTTTGTTCATCATTAAAGATATGATTACCAGTGAAAACCCTCCGAAAGTGGCACATTTATGATTCCAGGAACAGATGGGGACATCCATTTTCCTTGCAAATACTTTTGAAATTGCTCTACTGGTAGCAGTATAAAAATGATATACAGATGCCAGTGCCAACGAAGCCGGGACAAGAGGTCCAGATTTACACAGTAAAAGCTTCACATGCGCTCTGTCAGCTTTGATTGATCTGCGCTATACCTCAGAAACTTGTTGACTGGGAAAGGAAACAGTGCAAATAATTCACTGCAACAAGGCAGATAATTCACCCGGCCAATCGCTCCGCTCCGCTCCTCCGGGCGGTGACATACGAGTCCTCCTGCCGCACAAAGAAGCATCATTCTCCAGCGTGAGCAGCGGTCGGTGTCACGGAGAGGGGGGAAGAGGGGGAGAGAGAGAGAAAGAAAGGTGGGAGCAGTGCACACAAAAGAAGAGGCGAGAAAGGAGAAGTTGCTTTTAGGCTATGGGCACAGCCATCTACCTTTTCCGTGCCGAGCCCAGGCCGCGCCATTCAGCCTCAATTGTCATTATCATATTGATTAAGTTCATCAGAGAGCAATTTTGGGTTTAACGCCAGCGGATTCGGAGAGGGAGCAAAGAATTATCTAAGAACAGCACAACATTCTTACCTCAGGGACGTTTCCCTGTTCCAGTTCATTGAGGGAGTTGATTAAGTTTAAATGAAGCAGACACTGGATAAAAGTAAGGGTATTGACCACTGGGCAGCACGGTCTGCGCTTGAAAAGGCCTGATACATGCAGAAAAGCAAGATTTGCTAAATGCTCTAATCTTCAATCAAATCTTACATCAATACAGACAAAGTTTGGTAATGAGAGATTCAATGAAGCATGCGGAAGAAAGAATTAATCCTCTTGGTCTAAACTGGGTTCAACTTTGAAGCCTGCTCCGAAGGAAAGACAGTTATCTAAATGCTAAATAAGAAACTTATTGTACTTTTCATGGCATGCTAATCTTTTGTCTATTTCATCTCTATTATTTGTATGCTTATAGGCGGCAGTTGTCATGGTGATTATATCAAACCACTTCTGTGTGGATGGCTGCGAAGAATCAGGGCCTCCCTCCAGCCCTCCGCCGGGGCCAGCCCGCC